>NC_137057.1:36616018-36733518 GCF_032717465.1 Coenobita brevimanus
TAAAGATGATGTGATTCAGGGGAGGGGGCTCCGGAATCTTATGTAGGCCCTCTCCTTGTTGTGGACAGCATGATTAAGCAGAACAAGCGTGATTAAACCAAGGTTTCTTGCGTTAGTCAAAGGATATGAGAAAGGAATGTATGCTTCCATGCCCAAGAGAATAACCTCCGTAATGCGCAAGGCACACTCAGCTGGCTCCCGGCCACAGAAGCAATAGTCATTCCAGGGAAATCAAACAAGTACTGCCTGAGGGCCTCCCAGTCCGCGGCCCCAAAATCCCACAGACGACGTTTCCCTGGAGGGTCCACGGGCCGTACCGGAGTGATAGGACAGGTTAAGGTAATAAGGTTGTGATCAGAGGAGCCCAACGGAGAGAAAAGATTAACAGAGTAAGCAGAAGGATTAGTTGTGAGGAAGAGGTCAAGTATGTTGAAGCTCTCTCCAAGGCAGTCAGGGATACGGGTAGGGTGCTGTACAAGCTGCTCTAGGTCATTAAGGATAGAAAAGATGTAGGCTTGTTCACCAGGTGGATCCGTGAAAGGAGAGGAGAGCCATAGGTGGTGGTGAACATTGAAATCTCCTAGAATGGAAATTTCAGAGAATGGAGAAATGGATAGAATGTGTTCCATCGTAGAAGCAAGCTTGGTATCCATCTTGTAGCGGCCCTTTGAACTTTTTCAATCTTGTCTATGTGATTTTTGAGATGAGGACTGCAGACTACTGGTGCATATTCCAGAGTTGGTCTAATGAATGATGTTATTATCCTTTTTAGCATGTCTTCATTTATGTATGTGAATGCTATTCTCATATTTGCAAGCAGTGTATACATGTTCCGTACCTTCTCGCTGATGTGGTCAGCCGGAGATAGTCTGTTATTGATAATCACACCTAGGTCCTTCTCTCTTTCTGATATGTATAGGGTTTTATTTCCAAACTTATAATCCCAATCAGGTCTTTTTCCACTTTTACCAAACTTGATTACATGACACTTGTCCACATTGAATTCCATTTGCCATGTATTACCCCATTCATGAAGTTTAATTCTTCTTGTAGCTCTTTACAAGACTCTGTGTTAGTAATTCTCCTTTGTATTTTTGCATCATCTGCAAACATATTTAGATAGCTCTCATTTCCAGTGTTACTGTTTATATCATTTATATACACTAAAAACATGATTGGTGCCAGCACTGAACCCTGTGGTACTCCACTAGTCACTTCTTTCCATGATGAGTAGTTTCCTCTTAGTACTGTTGTCATTTCTCTTTTTATGAGAAAATCTTGCATCCAACAATACAGTTTGCCTTGAATTCCTCCTTGATGGTACAGTTTCCATAAAAGTCTTTGGTGTGGTACTGTGTCAAAAGCTTTCTTGAAATCTAAATAGATACTGTCCACCCATCCTTCTCTTTTCTGTATTGTGTTTGTTACTCTGTCATAGTAGCTCAACAGATTAGTAACACATGATTTTCCTTTTCTGAAACCAAACTGGTTTTCTGTTATCATACTGTGTTCTTCTAGATGATTTACCCAAGCTTTTCTTATAAGTTCTTCTAATACCTTGCTTACAACACTGGTCAGTGATACTGGTCGGTAGATGAGTGGATTTTGTCTATTTCCTTTCTTGAATAAGGGGACAATATTTGCTTTCTTCCAAATATCAGGTAGTTTATCTTGACTCAAGGATTTCTTGAAAATTAAAAATAATGGTTTAATTAACTACTTTGCACATTCTCTTAGTACCCAACATGAAATTTCATCAGGACCACTTGCTTTTCCTCTATCTAATTTACTTAACTCCTCCTGTATTACTTTTTCTGCTATTTGTATATCTGGTAGTATGTGTGGACATGCATGCTCCACATAGTCCCTCTCAAAATGTTTTTCTTCTGTAGTAACTAATTGGAAATTCTTATTTAGTGCTTCACAAATATCTTTCTCTTGCGTATAAGTGATTCCCTCGTCCGTAATGGATTGTATCATATCTTTTACTTTGGTTTTGCTTCTGATGTAGCTGTAAAACAGCTTTGGTTGATCACTACTTTTATTTATTATATCCTCCTCAAACTGTTTTTGGGCTTCCCTCCTTATTCTTGTATAATCGTTTCTTGCCTGTTTGTAATTATTATACGCCCTTTCACTATTTTGTCTTCTGTATCTATTCCACAACAAATTTCTTCTTTCTTTTGATTTTTTACATTCTGTATTGAACCATATCTGTATTTTCTTATCTGCTTCTTTGTGCTGTGGGATGTACTTCTGGACTTCTATTTCATAAAATTCACAGAATTTTTTATATACAGCATTTAAATCTTGTCCTCTAAGCTCATTTTCCCAATCAACTTCTAAGAAATGCTTCTTTAGGTCTTGATAATTTCCCTTTTTATAGTTTAGGATCTTTTTGTAACTTTCATTGCTGTTAACTATGTCATATTCTATCCTGAAGTTGTTATTTAGTACTGCATGATCGCTTTTGCCGAGTGTAGGGTGATATTAAACTGTCAATATCATTTTCTTGCCTAGTAAATATTAGATCTAGCACTGAAGGTACATCGAGTCCTCTTTTTCTGGTGGTTTCCCTCACATGTTGCGTTAGGAAAAACTCTTGCACGAGATCCAGGAGCTTTTGGTCCCAACAGCTTTCTTGGCTAATTATATCTAGAGTATTCCAATTTATATTAGTATTAAAATCTCCAGTTAGTATAATTCTTTCCGATTTCTCTTCCATTTTATGGAGTAATGATCTTAAACTCTGAATTGTACTCTCTGCCAGGTCCTCATATTCGTCTCTTTCCCATGTGTTTTATCTGGGTGGCATGTACAAATTGGCTACAATTACTTTCCCTTCAGATGTGTTGATCTCTACTGCAATCAGTTCTACTTGTGATGGTATATCTAGTTTTATTTCATTGACTTGTAGATTTTTCTTAGTTAATATTATAATTCCTCCTCCTTCTTTTAAATTTCTGTCTCTTCTCCACATATTGTATTCCTCTAAGTTTAGTATGTCACTGGATATCCTTGGTGTTAATTTTGTTTCAGTTAGGCATATTACTGGTGGTTCATTTTCTCTGACATAATCATTCATCTCTAGTAATTTAGATACCATTCCATCCACATTTGAGTACATCAACTTTATCATCTTGTTTATATACTTGTCATGACATGGTTTTACTACCTTCCTCCTTTTTATTCCATCCTGTTTGTGTACTACTTTCGTACCTGCAATCCTATTACTTTGTAAAAAAAATTTGTTCTTCTCCTCTTCTGATCTTCCCTCATTTTTTGTTTTTGCTTCCTCCTTCTTCTCTTTCAGTAATTCCAGTTCCTCTTGTGTTAGGCATCTTTTTATCCATACATTTTTGAACTCCTCTTTTTCCATAAGCTTCTTTGCATTTTTTAGTATTTCCTCCACAGTGTTTACACTCTGGAAAGTCACCTTTAGAGGTCTTGTCTTGCTTTTCTCGTATTTCTAAGTCTTTTCGTCTCATTAACTCTCCTCCTCTTACTGACTCCCTTCAACCTCTGTCTCTTCATCGCACTGTTGCATCTTTATCTCTTTTCTATCGCTACTTTAATGGTCACTGCTCCTCTGAACTGTCTGCTTGCATTCCTCCACCTCTACGACGGGCGAGTTGCACCCGTCTGGCAGCAATCTCTCATCCCTTTTCTGTCCAACTCTCTAATGCTAGAGTTAACCGTTACTCCCAGTCTTTCATTTATGGAACAGGTCAGCTCTGGAACTGTCTCCCTCTGTCTGTATTTCCTGCTGCCTATGATCTCCAGTCTTTCAAACGCAGTGTGTCCAGGCATCTCAAAATGATCGGATCTTGAATTTGCCTCTCTATTGTATTTTGTTTTTCTCTTGGAGGGAACTGTTACTGCGGGCTCATGGCCTTTGGTTCCTTCTTCCTCGCATAAAAAAAAAAATTTCTAACCTTTTGTGTTCATCTATGTCTTTACTACAGATTTCCTCTGATACTTCTTTCAGTAAACTCATTACATCTGCCATCTCGTTTTTGTCTCTTGTGATCTTGTTTTTTACTTCTTCCTCTTCTATACTAGTGATTACTATAGATTTGTTTATATCTACTGAATCTCTGACTAACTTTGGATTGTTCTGGATTATTCTTTTCACTTCCTGTTTAACGCTTTTTCCCTCCACCCTTGTTTCTAAGTCTTTCTTTACTTTCACCATTTCAGCATACATGGTTTCCACATCATTTTTGCAGCTTTGCACAGCTTCATTCACCTGTGTTATCTTCTCAATATCACTGCTTTGGTCTATCAGACTGCTTACTTGCCTAATTGTCTCTGTATCATTTTTGAACTCTTCCATAACACTCTCGTGATTGACTACTGTACTTGCTATTTCACTCATTTTCTTCCTAAGTGTACTCAATTCCACTGTTAGTTCACTGATGGTTGTGTCTTTCTTGTTGGCCTCCCTTCCTAGTTTTTCTATTTCTTCCTTTTGCAAGTGCATCTGCTTCTTTATTTCAATTTCATTTTTGAAAGCCATTTTCTGTGTGTGTGTGTGTGTGTGTGTGTGTGTGTGTGTGTGTGTGTGTGTGTGTGTGTGTGTGTGTGGCTTCATCTCCTTGTCCTTATGGACGATACTGTTCTTCTCTCGACGACGCGACGCGGGATGGAACTTAAACTTACATTTCTGGATCAGTTCTGTGCAAATAATGGGATGATTGTGAATAATATTAAGACCAAGTTCTTTGCAATCCATGCGTCAGGTCAGTGGGCGATCATGAGCCATTCTGCGTTGGTGAGATGGTCGTGCAGTGGTGTGACAGGTATATGTATCTGGGCAGCCTGTTCACAATTGACAGGACCCTGTCGTCCGCCATTACCGCCCACGCACAAGCAAAAATGTGCTACATTCTGAAATTTGTGTCATTTTTGGAGAAGAATATAGACATACCATTTTATTTTAAAAACAAAATGTTTGAAGCAGTCTTAATGTCAACCATCCTATATGGCTGTGAGTCCTGGTTCAATGGGAACTTGAGGCCAATGGAAAAATTGTATAATTGGGGTATTAAACAGCTGCTGGGAGCTCGTATGACGGCGTGCACGGACGTTTGTTACGTGGAACTCGGGTGCCCGCCACTGAAATCTTTAGTACTAGCAAGGCAGAGGAAGCTTTTCCAGCGACTGTGGGGGGAGAGGCGCGGTATGCCCGATGACCCGTGGGTGCACGCCGTCAGGCTGACCATGGCGGCTAACACACCAACAAGTAAACACATTAAGAGTTTAATGAATAATTCTGTTGATGATGTTAAAGTCGGCATTGAATCTTTAAAGCAATCAGTTTTTAACTCTACATCTTCTAGAAGGCTAATTTATAATGAGTTGAACCCTACCTTAACAGTTCACGAGATCTATAAATGTCGTGGTAAAACTAGTGAGGTACACCGAATGGCATTTAGGCGGCTGCGGGTAATCAGTCATAATCTGGCGATTGAGACGGGCCTTTGGAATCGGCGTGGACGGGGACGTCTCCCGGTAGGAGAGCGGCTCTGTCCATGTGGTGCTGTGCAAACAGAGTTGCATGTACTGGAGGTGTGTCCACTGACTCGCACATACGTACAAGATATAACTTTACTTCCTGGAGTCAAATCATTGGTGACGATGCTCAGTTTCCTATTGAGGAGATAGTGTATAAGGTCCTTTCCTGTTTTGGCTAGTGTGTACAATAATGTTTATCATAACCTGTTATTTAAAGTGTATTTAATTCATTTTGTATGCACTTATTCTAACCATGATATATCATTGAGATTTTTTTTTTTTTCGTAAAAAAGGTGATTGGTCAAATTGTAGTTAAGTTACTAATCAGAAGTGTAATGATTTCCATCTTTCATTAAGGCTATATAGATGCACTGATCAACCCTTTAATACTTCGCTTGTTTTGTTGCCCATAATTGTTTGCTAATATCTGATGTACTGTTTATCATGCTAAGGTTTATTGTTGCTTGAAATAATGTATGTGTAACTGGATATTGTGGTCAATAAATGCTTACTTACTTACTTACTGTGTGTGTGTGTGTGTGTGTGTGTGTGTGTGTGTGTGTGTGTGTGTGTGTGTGTGTGTGTGTGTGTGTGTGTGTGTGTGTGTGTGTGTGTGTGTGTGTGTGTGTGTGTGTGTGTGTGTGTGTGTGTGTGTGTGTGTGTGTGCACAAGTGTGCATGTGAATTAATCTAAAGCAGCATCTTACATTGTTTTTATTACGTGACTAATACACAGATCAAAATCATTTTTTATCCAGTTCTCAATAGAGGCATTTTAAGTGATAAAAAGTATCATATGATTTCATTTCCACTAGAACTATAAGGAACGGTAATCATTAAATATATATATAATTTCCTTCTCAACATAACTCTTAACCGTAGTTCTTCAAGGGACCACTGCTTTGTCTTGGTGTTGAAGCCTGTGCATTCCAGTCATCAAAGGAACTATACTAATCAGGTGCAACCACATTGGGAAGTTTCTTTACTACGGATCACATGAAAAGTGTTCCCCTGACACCAAGTGCCTGAACTGGACATACGAGGCACTGACTCAAAATTTTTTCTAGTTTTTTTTTTTTTTTTTTTTTTTTTTTTTACATGTCCGACTCCGGGCAAAGGCTCAGGGCCTATTTCTTGGGGTAGTTCACTATCTTGCAGTCTACCAGGTTCTTTTCACTGGATAGGCAAGGAGTTGAGAGACGTTCGTTTAACCAATTAGCGAAGTTGCCCGAGTATATCGATGCCACCACGTGAAGGCTTCCCTCACCTGCACAAGACTCTTTCTACACCACAAAAACGAGTTCCGTTTAACCATGGTCCTTAATCTTCAGCAGGGATGCAGCAGATGACTTTGACGTAGTCAGCGCTGATCCGGAGCAAGAGGTGTCAAAAATACACGAATTTCTACAGTCTAAGCTCCTTTGCAAACGAAACCTTGGGATGAGCAGTCGGCATGAAGAGTCCGGTCGTCTCTCCTGTTTTTCTCTCCATGGACTTTGAAAGTCAGTGTGGTGAGTCCGCAGCAACTGACAATGACGACACTACACGGCCACATATAATATCATCAGTGTCGGCTGCTGCGAGGTTACCACATTGAGGCGAACGAAGTCGTTGTACAGCAAACGTAGGAGTGTTCGGAGAGACATGGAAAAATACTGATAGATGTCCCGTGGAACGAGGAAAAAAGAACCCTTCCTTAAAACGGAACAAAGGAATGTAGGAGATACAAACAATCGAAAAACGTACTTTTTCATGCAAGAAAGAAACAACCAAAGACTAAAAATCCCAAAAGTTTTTCTTTACACGGAAAACAAATCACAACAATGCAAAATTGAAGATCCACCTCTTCTGAGATGTGACTGGGGTCAGAGACAAAGGAAAATACAGGCTTAAGAAGGCAGTTCCGGAGCTGATCTGCTGCACACATGAATGACGAGTATCGTTTACTTTTGCATTAGACAGCTGGACAGAGAAGGGATGAGAGTGCGCTGCCAGAATTGTTCTAAGACCTGTGATAATGGACGAAGGGTGCAAGTAGACGTTTCAGAAGCACACCAAAACAGCGATGGTGCAAAGATAGAGATACAACACTGCAGAGAAAAGGGATAAGTTGAAGGGAGTCAGTGAGAGAGGGGATGGTAATAGAGGATAACCCTTTGATTCAATCATGTTTACAAGAACGGTATGTGGGGAACGACTCCAACGCCAAACATGCTAGATGTACTCCACACACGGGCGAATAAGACCCCTATACAAAGTCAACAACTGTCTAGTGTAACGAAAACACGGACTCGGTTTAGTGCATGTAAACCCTTAGAAGAAGATTTTTGCACGGGTGGTAGTACGACCTTTTCAAGACTCGTAGAGAAAGAAAATCCAAGGATATAAAGAGACAATGAAGGATTGAGCTGTGTATTGCTAAATATTAAGGGATATTCCTGTTGAAGATTGTAACGGGACAGAAGGTGTAGATACTGTATATAGATAGATAGATAGATTTATTTATTTATTTATGGAATCAAAAATGATAGCCAGGTCAGAAAGTAGTGAACCACAGCTTCATCACATGATGACTTAAAGAACTGAAGAAACGGACACCGAAACAAACATTTAGGAAAGTGAGGGATGGAGCCATCTGAGTGAGAGTGGACAGGGAAAAAATGCAGTTCAGAAAATCAATTATGAATAGAAGGGAGACAGCTGGTGAGAGTACAGAGAACTAAGGAGCACCACTATCGATAGTTTTAGAAGACGAACATAGACAGTCTACAATAGCAGCTACAGAACGACCACAAGGAAAGCTTGAGATGAAGGCACAGACAGGAAAGAAACCATAAAATCGCGCTTTGGAAATCATCAATTTTTGCCAAACTCGGTCGATAGCTTTGACTATGACACGTGCAATGACAAAAGTTTCGCCACAGTCCCAAAAGGAGGATGGCCAAAAATCATAAGGCAAGGTGTACATCACCAGTGGAGCATCCCTAGAAGATAAGAGTTTATGAGAGAACATAAGAAGAGAGGATAACTGCAGTAGGCCGGTTGGCCCATGCTAGGCAGCTCCTAGAAGAGTAACTGAACTACTAGAATGAGATAAGGATAGCAAAGAAGAAGGCTCTCCCCCGCCCTCCAAACCCTCCAGCCGAAGCCTGCAGGAAAAAGTCAGAAAGAACACCACGCCGTATAGAAAAACTGGCGTGGACATTTTACAGGAAAGTATGAAAGGAGAATAGAGACTATCATAGTGTAACCTGAAAGGGAAAAATTATGAATTAGTATTGGTTATAAGATTTTCTTTATTCTATATCCACCCCTTATTTGCCATATGCTTATCTAGCCTATGCTTGAAACTCTCAGTGGAAGAGGCAGCAACTACTTTACTAGGTAGCTTATTCCATTCGTCTGCTACTCTATTACCAAACCAATTTCTACCGATTTCCTTTCTGAAACGCAATTTTTCTAGTTTGAAATCATTATTTCTAGTTCTATCCTGTATGCTCACTTTAAGTACCTTGCTAATATCTCCCTTATTTATACCATTCATCCATTTAAACACCTCAATTAAGTCTCCCCTTACTTTACTCCTCTCTAGCGAATGCAGACTAAGTCTTTTCAGTCTGTCTTCATATGACAGGTTCCGGACGTCATGTATCATTTTAGTCATTCTTCTCTGTATATTTTCTAACGAATTAATATCCATTCTATAGTAAGGACACCAAAATTGTACTGCGTAGTCTAAATGTGGCCTTACTAATGCTAGATAAAGTTTCAGTATTACTTTAGATGATCTATTGCTCACGCTTCTCGAAATAAATCCTAGGACCCTATTTGCTTTATTTCTCGCATTAATACACTGTTGCCTTGGGTTAAGGTCGTTACTAATCATAACTCCTAGATCTCTCTCGCATACCGATTTGCTAATTTCTTTGTTATCTAAGCTGTATTTAGTATCTCCAATGGTCTTGCCTACGTTAAGTACTTTACATTTTTCAACGTTAAATTCCATTTGCTTCAGAATCTTCTAGTTAAACATACCCTCAAACACTTTACAAAAACAACATACTGAGGCAATTGGGCGATACTGAGTGGGTTAGGAACGACCACCCCTTTTCGGAAGAGCCTGAATGAAAGCAAACTTCCAGCAAGAAGGTACGGCACAAGTTGACAGACATAGGAAAAAGAGTTTACCTAGACAGGGTGCCACCACAGATCAGACAATGAACAAATTGGACTGTTTCGAAGCTAAGCGACAGTTGACCATATTAGAATTTTAAAGTAAGAAAACTTATAAACATGAAAACAGCGTTTCCTGGATAGCAGGGAAAAAGGTAGGTAATATAAACAGGTCATGTCGCAGGTAGAGCAGACAACAGACGGACAACCAAGGCAACGGAGAGACAGGCCCGAGATGAGTGAAGGGAAGAGCCAGACAAGGAGCAAAATGAAGATACGAAATGTGGAAATTCGCTGGTAATCGGAAATTTGCTGCTATTCTATGAAACAGGCTAATAAGCAATACTGTAGGACGTGATGGAAAATGATGAGAGAGGTGTTTGTGATTCAGTGGACTGACTAAGGCTGCTGCAATAGATGCATATATATATATATATATATATATATATATATATATATATATATATATATATATATATATATATATATATATATATATATATATATATATATATATATATATATATATATGGACAGTATGTATACTGTGTGTGTGTGTGTGTGTGTGTGTGTGTGTGTGTGATGAGTATAGAAGTATGCTTTAACACCAATATGAAAGGATCTGCTCCTGTATACTTATACAAGTGTACTTCCTTCAAGAGGCACACGATAAACGCCAGCAGAAGTTATTGCTCTAGTGAGCTTAATAAATACTTATGCTAATTTGGAAGCGAAAACTTATAAATTTGGTCAATTAAGGGAAAACTGATGGTGTCGGATGATTTAAAGTGAGGCGAATTATGAGGCGGTAAACTGTAGATGCTCTCTCTCTCTCTCTCTCTCTCTCTCTCTCTCTCTCTCTCTCTCTCTCTCTCTCTCTCGTCAGAAGAACTTAGTAAATGACCACTGTATAGCAATATTACACTTAAACTCAGTAAAGACCATGATGCAGTAGTTGCGAGAAAGTGGTCGAGCACAAGAAGGCTAATTTTCAAAAACTGAATGCAATTGTAAATAAAAGTGACTGGAATTCATCTGTTCAAACATTGGCTATTAACGCGGAATGGAAAAGCAACTGAGCAAAAAATTAAAAACAAAAGAATAACGAAGATGTCTGAAAGGATAATATGAGCAGGATTGAATAAATTTCAAGGAATAGTGTAAGTCGAAAGAAACCAGGGGGAAGCTTGGGACGGGAAGAAACCAAATGTCTCCTCTGAAAGATGTTACTGGAGAAAAATAAATAAATAAATGTTAATTATACAGAATATTTTTATTATAAACTGTATAAGAGTAACATTGTGACTGAAGAGCTAGTCCAGGATATGGAAAGAGTAAACAGAGACAATCCCAGCAACAGACTTAAAAAAAAATAATAATAATAATAAAACTTACGAGGAATGAATATGAATAAAGCAGGAGGTGAAGACGATGGCACCAATGATCTCATTAAAGATACATGTGACTTTGGAGATGAAGACTTTTTACAATATGCTTAAAGTAAAAAGCAAGAAAAAATATGAATTAGTTCTGCTATAGATGCAGACCAGCCAAGTGAACTAACTGGGCTGTTTCTTAGCTATGACACAGTTGGACATATTAAAGTTTTTTTTAACAAAGTAACAAAGAAAACTTTTAAACATGAAATGAGAGTTTCCTGGATAGCGGGGGGAAAAAAGGAGGAAATATAAACAGGTCATGTCCCAGGCAGAGCAGACAACAGACGGACAACCAGGGCAACGGAGAGGCAGGCCCGAGATGAGTGAGAGGAAGAGCCAGACAAGGAGCAAAATAGAGATATGAAATGAGGAAATTTGCTGGTAATCGATGGACCAGACTAATAGCTAAACTGTAGGACGGGATGGAAAATCATGAGAGGTCTTCGCCCTGAAGTGGACTGACTCAGGCTGCTGTTATGAATGTTTATTGTGTGTGTGTGTGTGTGTGTGTGTGTGTGTGTGTGTGTGTGTGTGTGTGTGTGTGTGTGTGTATGTGTGCGCGTGTGCGTGCGCGCGCGCGCGGCCTGCCGAATGCTTTAATGGTGTCTAATGTGTATCTAATCGTGTCTAAGTGGGAGGCCACACTTACTCCAAACATGTGACCGACAAGAGGAAACGAGGCTCAGGGATCCGCCCAACGTTTAGACTCAGATACTGCAGCGGCTCTAACCCGGTGCGTCGCTTCGTCTTGTCGATCACATGTTTCCAACAAGTGTGGCCGCACCTAACACCAGCTTGCAGGCTTCTGCTTCGTATTCTTAAACATGAGTTCTTCCTTCCACACCCATACCGTAGGCAAATGATTCACGCCACGCCAGCAGATGCTTATTACCTTCATTACCTTAAGACATGCGTTCATAAATTCACCAGCCGTATCTTATCATGCAGCCAATTACAGGAGTAACTGGCAGTGTCAGATGTGTTAATATGTCGCGAATTATTAGTAAGAAGAGTTTATCTTAGAAAAAATGAGGTACAGATGAAAAACTAAGTGATAAGAGCGAGTTCATGTGTGTGGGAGGAGGAGGAGGAGCGAACGAAGGTTAAAGGTTGGTGGAGTTGCTACTGATCGGAAGACTGACTATAAGTATTAAATAATAATAATAATAATAATAATAATAATAATAATAATAATAACAACAATAACAACAACAAATAATAATGCACGTCATCACCACCATCACCGTATCATAGTAGTAGTAGTAGTAGTAGTAGTAATAATAATAATAATAATAATAATAATTATTATTATTATTAATATTATTATTATGGTACTAGTACTACTACTACTACTACTACTACTACTACTACTAATAATAATAATAATAATAATAATAATAATAATAATAACGAGGAAACTGTAGTCGAGTGTCACAAATCTTCTAAAGCACTCATGTGTGGTGTTCCTCAGGGTTCTGTTCCTTCACGGAGTCTCTCTCCTATTCATCAAGTATCAAAAAGTCATCATTACATCCTTCCCTCTTTACATTTTGAAACAATAAACCTATGAACATATTTACAGTAATCCCACATCGTTGTACACGACCAGTATTTTGATCAGTACAACATGAAGATAAAACTTTATGCCAAATACAAGGAAAACAATTTAGTTAGAAATATTCGCAAAAAAAAAAAAAAAATCACGATAAGCAACATTCAAAGTGGAACCATCTGTCACCTGTGTAATGAAACCACCTGTCGCCGTTGTGATTATACGATTCTGATTAACTATATTTATTACCTTACTACATACTGTGAACTCACACTCCTATCACACTTAAAGGCGTACAATGAATGGTGAAAATATTATGGTGGAAGTACTGATCGATGGATTAGGTGAGACGAGGTATTTTATTACATTTTTCCTCATAACGGTCTTTATTTTTCTACTTTAGCTGGGAAATCTGCCAGTACAGAGGTTAATGAATGCAAGATCTAATCCATGTATCTCCTAACGTATATAAAATCGTCTGCAGATACCTCTAACAAAACACGAAAAAAATCTTTCTGAGACTATTATGTCCTACCATGTAGTTTCATCAACCTTATCTCTCTCTCTCTCTCTCTCTCTCTCTCTCTCTCTGTCTATCTATCTCTCCCTCCACTACCCACCTTCCCCTCCAGTCTATCACCGTCTTTCCTCCTTCCCTCCATCTCGCCTCTTTTCACACTCCCTAATTATCTCCCTTCCTCTCTTCTCTCTTTCCTTCTTCCCCCCGTCCTCCCCCCACTACCTCACCTTTACTTCTGCACATTCCCCCTTCCATCTCCCCTTACATTCTCCTCGGTCTGATCTCCCTGTAAAAGACGGAATCCACACCTCTCCTCTTCACTCCACTCACCTTCTCTTCTACAGCGAAGAATCAGGTAACCTCATTCATAAAGTTAATTTAGATACAACCCATTTTATACGTGCTACCACTTAACATTTCTTCACCTCTGGGCACTTCTTGTGGTGAAACAATGTAAAATCTCTTTTACGACTGGTTACCCTTTCACTACTACTAAGTCTTTTCTGTTAAATACGCGGTAAAACCATCTGATATTCTTTACTTATGGGATAAACTCTGCTACAGAATTGGCTAAAATCTTTGATTAACTCAGAGAAAACCGACAGCTTTCACATCGTAGAGCAAAATAAGTTACTATTATTGTGTACATATGCAGCATAAAATCTCGGTGAGACTTTGCCAGTAACTCACTCAGCATCTCTAGCCATAATCTTATTACCATATTCCCTCTTAGTAATATACAGAAAAATTCACCTGATGAACTAAAGCTAAGAGGATTTCATTTCTTGTATAAACTGACTTTTTTTTTTTCTCTGACTATCTTTTAACAGGGAAATAGTATTATCGTAGGAATTAAAAAAATATACCGGAAATTGTTCGATGCTTGGTTCTCTTGGCATTGATTTCTCTCTAATTTGGCCTAAAATTGTCATGTCTCCATCGTGATTTCTGATTTGCAATACCGGGTTAACACTAGAATAGGAAGATAGTCAAAGAAAGGATGTAACGACGAAGCTTTGTCCTATCCTACCACTGAGCTGCATGAAATAAGTTGCAAAAAGATGTAAATCTGGACAAATTAAGGTTAAAAGGAATATAAGCAGGTAACTTTCCCAATTCTTCACTCCTCGCTTACGCTTCCCTCAGTATCCGTCTCCATTCCAACACTCACTGCCCACTCATCCCTCACCTCCCTTCCCATACCTGCCTTACCACTTCCCCATTCGCTGCCCACTTATCCTTCACTCTCCGTCCAATTACCTGCCTTGCCAATTACACACTCATTCCTCACTCATGTCCCGCTCTTCCCCCCCACCTTTACATTCCTTCCCTACTCTCAGACACATTCCTCACTCATCCCCCATTTTACCTCCCTTTACATTCCTTCCTCACTCCCACACACCCACACTCCCCACTCAACGCCCACTTTCCCCCCACTTACCACTTCCCACCTCACTCCTGACACATCCTTCACTCTCCCTACTCTTCTTTGCTTTCAATAATTTACCACTCACTCTCCACGCTACCTCCCTTCACCTACCTACCCCACTCCCACAGTCACTCTCTCTCTGTCCCCTACAGGCACCACCACACCACCACCACCACCACCACCACCACCACCACCACAATGCGGATGGCCCTTCTCAGCCTCTTCGTCATGGGTCTTCTGGCCGGAGGAAGTCTGGCACAGCTTCTGCCCTGCAGCGGGTCCAACGTCTTCCTTGACGTTGTTGTTCCTCCGCTTGGTTAGTGGCTGTTTTGGTTGTCGTCTGAATGTCACTCTCATTTGCTGGTTCTCCTTCTAACATGCATATTCAGTCTCACATTCATTGGCATACTCCCTTATATGAGAAGGTATCAGATATAAAACACACACACACACACACACACACACACACACACACACACACACACACACACACACACACACACACACACACACACACACACACACACACACACACACACATCCATTCAGCAGTATTTATTGTATTTACTGATTCACTTACACATATTCAAACAGACAATAAACCTAACGCAGCTGAAAGAACGTTTCTACTATATACTCTCACTCCCTCAGTCTTAACTAACTCCCACAGACACTCGCACTCGCTTCATCCCATGCAGGTTCACTCATACTCAAAGGATGCTCCATCTCACTCACTCATTTACTCAATACCCACTTATGGAGATTCGTGAAAGAAGTCTCCAGGACTTTCTTACTCGGGTTCTTTCTCCTACTGTCACAGGCCTACTATAAAGAAGTTGCTTTATTTGCATTATTTTTGCCACTAATGAATGGGTCGAATCTACCAAAACTTCGATCAGATAATACACTTAGATTTATATTCCTATTCTCTAAAGTCTAAAAAATTCACACAGCCAAAGCAGCATATTAGGATAAGCCTTTCTTCCTCTCTCTCTTCTTCACCGTTCTTTTCAGTTTATCTCAGTCTTTTCCGTTCTGCCTTTGCCTCCTCCTACACCTGCAACTCTACTAACACTCTCCGTAACCCTCCACAGCCAAAGCCATATGTGAAGGAGAGCATTCACCACCTCCAACTGTCTACCAACTCCTCTCCCTTTTTCCCCGTCCTTCCTGTTTCCTCCCCTGTCTCCCTCTTCTCTCTTCCCTTTTTCAGATGCCTTCCCTGCCTCCCTCTTTTCTCCCCGCCTCTAACAACCCCATTCTCCGAACCCTCTACAGTCAACGTAACATGTCAGGGGCCGCTTCTGTAACCCGCGTGCGAGATCAACTTGTTGAGCTGCGTCCTGGAACTTGATATACTTTGCGGAGGCCTCACCGAAGCCCTGCTGACAACAATCAAGGAAATTTTGACAGAGTGCGTCGCAGAGTTGGAACTTGTGGTGAACTTGGACCTTCTCGCATACCGGTAATGTCACTCTCCCTTATGCTGGTTTTCATACTGTTACACTTTTTACACAGATTTTCACAATGTCACTCTTTCATCCTGATTTGCATAATGTCACTCATTTCAAGCTGATTTTCATATTGCCACTGTTTTAAGCTGATTTTCATTTTGTCACTGTTTTAAGTTGATTTTCACAATGTCACTCTGTCTTACGCTGATTTTCATATTGTTCATGTTTTCGCTCATTTTGATATAGTCACTCTATGTTACGTTGATTTTCTTACTCTGTTTTATCCCGTCTCTCATACCATAGCTTTATGCTATGTGATTATTTTAATCTGGCTCTCATGCCCATTCTTTATGTTATGTGATTACTTTGGCTCCCATAACCTAGCTTTATGTTGTGTGATTCTGTTTTACACTGGATCTCACACCTTAACTTAATGTTATGTGATTCTATTTTACTCTGGCTCTCATACCCTAGCATTATATTATGCGATTCTGTTTTTCTCTGACTCTCATATCGTAGATTTAAGTAATTTAGTTTTACGTTGGCGCCAATACAGTACCTTTATTTTATGTGATTCTGTTTTACTCTGGTTTGTATTATTTTGGTGGCAGTACTATGACTTGATTCTATTCTCACTACATGTTACTCATTCCAGGTTGGTGGTGCCGGAAAGCAAGAGAAAGCAACCTCAGTCACTCACATTCTATTTCTCAGCTGCATTATTTAATGGTCTACGTAAAGCTATTTTAAAATTACTTCACACTCATCCTCGTCTTATTCACGATTTACCCCAGATGTATCACTTCTTGCTCTGACAGAAGACTATGGCAGAGTCGTTTTTCCCCTGAGCCACTTTATTTCAATTTGCTTTATACCAAACACACTTCTCACACTCCTGGATGGTCACACCTCTATTCAAAAATCTTTTTCATCACTATCCTTCCACCTTCGTCTAGATCTCATCATTTCTCTCATTAACTCCACTTCTAATCTGTATACTGTCATCAGTCTCCCACCACACCTTCTCTCTACTGGCTATATCATAAGGTAGCCTGATCTGCCCATTCCATTGCACTACGTCTACTTTAACACGTCCTAGGTCTTTCAAGCTCTTTCAATGTCTTCTTTCATTCTGTTATGTAATTCCACATACAGACCTGGAACACTTCATCACCAGCACTTCCACCCTTTCTCGGTCACTAGTATTCAAAGATCGATCGCCGCTTGCATCATTACAGGACCGTCAGGGTCACTTTGCTTTCCTACTTCCCCATGCTTCACATTGCCCTAATATGCCTCTTCTCCTAACCTACGACTTACTTGAGGTCCCTTAGCTCTATCTGGTGCTTGATCACTGTTAAAATCCTAAAACACTATAATATTTCCTCCTATTCTTTCGTGATCAAGCTTCATAGCGTTCTTTTCCATCTACTTGTTAGCTGTCATCACCTCGGCTTTTCTTGTGTTCGCTAAACATCTTCCCAATAATATGAAGACTTATTTTCAGTTTATTCAACCAAACTGGATTCATCAAGTAGTTCGGTGTGGCGAAAATGTTTAATCTACATGCAAATTTGTTTTTATTTGTGGTGTGGTAAATATTTTTAATCTTCTGGTTGATTTGTTTTTATTTCTGGGATGTAGAGTTCAGATGAGTATAAGACGATAATGCTGTCGATGACGAAGATATTACATTGATTCCTAAAGAACTAGAGTGAGAAAGATTTATTCTCTCTCAGTCGCATCCCCATCCAACTTTACTCCAAACGGCTCACCTGGCTTGCCCTGCCCTGCCTTCTTCTTAATTATGCTGCCGTTCCATACCTTCCTCTTCATTGCCCTGCCTTGCATTCCTCTTCACTACCCTGCACTGGCCTGGATTGCCTATGTCCTTTCAAACATCAGGCAGCTTCTCTAATCACTTGACCTAATCGACCCTCTCCCCTTCCTCTACCACAGTCGACACATCACCTGAGGTGAACTTGGATGTCTTGGTAGAAATCTTCGGCCTTGAAACCCTCCCGGAGGTCATCGCGTGTCTGCTGTCAAAGTTGAAGATACTAGGCTTTGTGAGTACGACAGATAGATATAGAAAAAATGATGGAGAGAGAGAGAGAGAGAGAGAGAGAGAGAGAGAGAGAGAGAGAGAGAGAGAATAATCTGATATTTTGCTATTTTATAGTAATAGAAATATGTATTAACATACGAAGCTTATTTTCACGATCATTACAACTCTTTTGTTGAAATTTTACTTTGTGTTACATCGTAGTTGTTCTAAACTGAAAAAAAAAAAATCTATAACGTCTATAACTTATCTCTCACTGGAAAAAAAAAAAAAAAAAAAATGCATAACGCCTGTAACTTCTCTCTCTCTCCCTCCCTCTCTAACCAAAAAAAAAATATCCATAACCCCAATAATTCATATCTCTCTAACCTGAAAAAAAGATCCAAAAAGAACTATAACTTCTCTCTAACATCAAAAAAAAGATCAATAACCTCTGGAACCGCTCTCTCTCTCTCTCTCTCTCTCTCTCTTTATCCTGAAAGAAAGATCCATAACTGCTATAACTCACTCTCTCCCTCTCTCTTCCCCACAGCTCACCGACTTCATCTTCTGCTTGCTTAGACTAATTTTTGAAATTCTTGGATAACATGGAACCAGCTGAACCGACTTGAACCAACGTGAACCGGAACCAGGACCAATCTCCATTCTGTGTGCATGTGCCTGTGTCTGTGTGTTCGCGCGCGCACGAGTGTGTAAGTGAATAAATCCAAAGCAGCATCTTACATTGTTTTTATTACCTAACATACAGATCATATATATTTTTTACCCAGTTCTGAATAATGATAATTTAAGTGATAAAAAGTATCACATAAATTCATTTGCACTAGAACTATAAGGAACGGTAATGTATAAATATATATAATTCCCTTTTCAACATAACCCTTAATGGTAGTTCTTCAAGGGAACACTGCTTTGTCTTGGTGCTGAAGCCTGTGCATTCCAGTCATCAAAGGAACTATACTAATCAGGTGCAACCACACCGGGAAGTTTCTTTACTAGAGATCACATGAAAAGTGTTCCCCTGACACTAAGTGCCTGAACTGGACATACGAGGCACCAACTCAAATATTTTTCTAGTAGTTCACTATCTTGCTGTCAACCAGGGTCTTTTCACTGGATAGGGAAGGAGTTGAGAAACGTTCGTATAACCAGTTAGTGAAGTTGCCCGGCTATATCGATGCCACCACATGAAGGCTTCCCTCACCAGCACCAGCCTCTTTCTTAACCACAAGGGCGAGTTCCGTCTAACCATGGTAATTAATCTTCAGAAGCGATGCAGCAGATGACTTGGCGTAGTCAGCGCTGATCTGGAGCAAGAGTTGTCAAGAATATACGAATTTTTACTGTCTAGGCGCCTTTGCCAACGAAACCTTGGGGTGAGCAGTCCACATGAAGAGTTCGGTCGTCTCTCTTCTTTTTCTCTCTATGGGCTTTGAAAGTCAATGTGGTGAGTTCGCATCAACTAACAATGACGACACTACCCGTCCACATATAATATCATCAGTGTCGGCTGCTGCGGGCTTACCACACTGAGGCGAACGAAATCACTGTACAGCAAACGTAGGAGTGTTCGGAAAGACATGGATAAAAACCGATAGATGTCCCGTGGAACAAGAAAAAAAAAAAACTTCTTTACAATGCCGTGGAATTAGAAATAAAGAACCCTTCTTTACAATGGATCAGACGAAAGTAGGAGATACAAGCATTCGAAAACTGTAATTTTTCATACATGGAAAAAACAACCAAAGAGTAAAAACATAAAAGTTCTTTACACGGAAAACAAAACACAACATTCCAAAATTGAAGATCCACTTATTCTGGGATATGACGGGGGTCACAAAGGAAAATACAGGCTGAAGAAGGCAGTTCCGGAGCTGATCTGCTGCATACATGAATGACTAAGAGTATCGGTTAACTCTTGCTTAGACCGCTGGACCGAGAATGGGTGAGAGTGTGCTGCCAGAAATGTTCTGCTCGCCTGCCAAAATGGACGAGGGGTGCAAGTAGACTTTTCAGAAAACACCAAAACAGCGATGCTACAGAGATAAAGATACAACACTGCAGAGAAGAGGGATAGGTTGAAGTGAGTCAGTGAGAGAGGATGATAAGAGACGATAAGCCTTTGACTCCACCCTGTTTACAAGAACTGTATAACGAGATACTACTTCACCTCTTCATTACAACTAATCTTTCAGCTTCCACTGTTAATCTTTTCCCTCCGTTGGGCTCCTCCGATCACAACCTTATCACCTTAACCTGTCCTATCGCTCCGGTACCACCCATGGACCCTCCAAAGAAACGTCGTCTGTGGCACTTTGGAGCTGCAGATTGGGAGGCACTCAGGCAGCACTTCCTTGATTTTCCCTGGAATGATTATTGCTTCCATGGGCGGGAGCCATCTGAGTGTGCCTTGCTCATTACGGAGGTTATTCCCTTAGGCATTGAAGTATACATTCCTTTCTCATATCCTCTGACTGCTGCACGAAAGCCTTGGTTTAATCATGCTTGTTCTAATGCTGTCCGCAACAAGGGGAGGGCCTATGAAAGGTACGGGAGCCAACCCACCCCTGAATCACATCTTTTATACATTTCTGCTTAGAATCGTGCTAAGTCTGTTCTTCGCTCTGCTAAAAACAATTTCATCCATACTAAATGCTCTCAACTCTCCAACTCTAATTCTTCCCGCAACTTCTGGCACCTTGCCAAAAACCTTTCTAATAACTTTACCTCATCATCCTTCCCTCCTCTTTTCTACTCTGATGGCTCTGTAGTTATTTCTTTTACCGATAAAGCAGATCTTGTCACTCAGACTTTCTCCTCCAGTTCTACCTTAGACGATTCCGGTGCTGTTCCTCCATCACTTCTACCCTTTGACTTCCTCATGGCAGAAATTAAAATTTCTTCAGCTGATGTATTTTCTGCCATCACAGGCCTCAATACTAATAAGGCATATGGGCCTGATGGAGTCCCTCCTGTTGTTCTAAAGAACTATGCCTCTGTGCTTACACCCTGCCTAGACAAACTCTTTTGCCTTTGTCTATCTACTTGTATCTTTCCTTCTTGCTGGAAGTTTGCTTTCATTCAGGCAGTCCCAAAGAAGGGTGACCATTCCCAACCCTCTAACTATCGTCCAATTGCTTTAACATCCTGTATCTAAAAAGTTTTCGAGTCAGTTCTTAATAGAAAAATTTTAAAGCATCTTTCCTATCACAACCTTCGTTCTGATCATCAGTATGGGTTCCGTTAGAGACGGTCCACTGGCAATTTCTCACCTACCTTTCAAACTCCTGGTCATCCTCCTTTCGGGACTTTGGCGAAAGCTTTGCCACTGCACTTGACATCCCAAAGGCTTTCGATCGAGTCTGGAATAAATCTTTAATTTCCAAACTGCCCTCTTACGATTTCTATCCTTCTATCTGTGCTTTCATTTCTATCTTCCTTTCTGGTCGTTCTATAGCCGCTGCTGTAGACGGCCATCGTTCTTCTCCTAGATCTATCAACAGTGGTGTTCCTCAGGGCTCTGTCCTATTACCAACTCGCTTCCTTTTTTCATCAATGACCTTCTAAGCTGTACATCTAACCCTATCCACTCATACGCTGATGACTTCACCCTTCACCATTCCATTGGGTTCCCGCAACGTCCATCTCAGCAGTTACTTCAACAAACAAGGGATGAGGCTATGGGACACCTAATGTCTGACTTGGCTCATACCTCTGACTGGGGTAAGAATTATCTGGTTGTTCTTAATGCATCAAAGACTCATCTTTTACACCTATCAACCCAACAAAATCTTCCACAGGTATACCCACTAGTGTTTGATAATATTCAGCTTAATCTTGCATCATCCTTGAACATGCTTGGGGTTTCATTTACTCGGGACTGATCTTGGAAAGATCATATTATATCTCTTGTAAAATCTGCTTCCAAGAGATTAGGTGTGCTAAGCCGACTCCGTTCCTTCTTTGCCCCTGCTCAATTGTTGACTCTATACAGGGGTTTTATCCACCCCTATTTGGAGTACAACTCTCATGTGTGGGGAGGCTCCCCACATACAGCTCTTCTCAATAGGGTGGAGTCAAAGGCTTTTCGTCTCATTAACTCTCCTCCTCTTACTGACTCCCTTAAACCACTGTCTCTTCGTCGCACTCTTACATCTTTATATCTTCTCTATCGCTGCTTCAATGGTCACTGCTCCTCTGAACTGTCTGCATGCATTCCTCCACCTCTTTGATGGGCTCGTAGCACCCGTCTAGTAGCAAACACTCATCCTTTTTCTGTCCAACTCTCCAATGCATGAGTTAACCGTTACTCCCAGTCCTTCATTTATGCAACAGGTCAACTCTGGAACTGTCTCCCTTTGTCTGTATTTCCTGCTTCCTATGATCTCCAGTCTTTCAAACGCAGTTTGTCCAGGCATCTCAAAATGATCGGATCTTGAATTTGGCTCTCTCTTGTATTTTGTTTTCTGGAAGGAACAACAATTTCGGGCTCGCCCCCTTTGGTTCCTTCTTCCTCGCACTGAAAAAAAAAAAAAAATCAGAAGCCTGCTACATGTACTACACACACGGGCGAATAAGATCCCTATACAAAGTCAACAGTCGTCTACTGTAACGAAAACACGGAGTCGGCTTAATGCACTTAATCTCTTGGAAGGAGATTTTGCACGGGTGATAGTATAATCTTTCCATGATTCGTAGAGAAAGAAAACCCAAGGATATTAAGAGACAATGAAGGACTAAGCTGCGGTTTGTTAAACATTATTGGATATTCCTGTGGAAGATTTTAACCTGAGAGGTGTTGATAATGAACATATATATATACACACACACACATATACATATATATATATATATATATATATATATATATATATATATATATATATATATATATATATATATATATATATATATATAATCAGAAATGATAGTCAGGTCAGAAAGTAGTCAGCCACAGCTTCATCATATCATTACTTAAAAAACTGAAGAAACGGACAACGAAACAAGCATTCAGGACTGTGAAGGATAGACTCCTCGGAGTGAGAGTGGATAGGGATAAAAGTGCAGATCAGAAAATCACTGATAAATAGAAGGGAGACAGCTGGTGACAGGACAGAGCACTGAGGAACACCACTATCGATACTTTTAGAAGACGAATAAAGGCAGTCTACAAAAGCAGCTACAGAACGACCACAAAGGAAGCTTGAGATGAAGGCACAGACAGGAAAGAAAACATAAATGAGCGCTTTGGAAATCATCAATTTTTCCCAAACTTGGTCGATAGCGTTGACTATGACACGTGCAGTGACAAAGGATTCGCCACAGTCCCGAAAGGAGGATGGCCAAAAATCATAAGGCAAGGTGTACATTACTAGTGGAGCATCCCTAAAAGAAAAAAGTTTATGAGAGGACAATGCTTCAGAATCTTCTAGTTAAACATACCCTCAAACTCTTTACAAAAACAAGATACTGAGGCAATTGGGCTATACTGCGTGGGTTAGGAACGACCACCCCCTTTTCGGAAGAGGCTGAATGAGAGCAAACTTCCAGCAAGAAGGTACGGCACAACATGACAGACATAGGCAAAATAGTTTACCTAGCCAGGGTGCCAACACAGATACATCTTCTATATATATATATATATATATATATATATATATATATATATATATATTACTCCCATGAACAGCATTTAATATATATTCATTATTAATTCCTTTACTAATAAATATCAACTGAGTTGAATGAAATCGTCTGGTCGCCGCAATAACACAAAACAAAAATGGTCACTGGACTAAAGAGGTGATAACTTTTGTTCCATCAACGTTTCTATGCAGCTTTTACATTTATGGATTTATTGTATACAGCCATCTTCTTGGATTTGCAGTTCTCCATCTAACTCCAAAATTCACTCATAAATATCCCTGGCATCAGCCAATTCATGTCTATTCTCTATGTAACCAGACCGTCCATCCAAATGCCCTGCTGCCATATTCATTAGTAACATTTCCACTACTTACGGCTTCTCGTACATATTCTATAGCACAACATCACACCCGTATGTTAACGTCAGCACTGATACACCCTCAGACAGTCCTCTTTTCCAACATCTATTTTAATTTTCTGGTCACAATTCGTGGTTTTCATGGCAACTACCACTTTTATTTTCTGCTTTTTAATAAACTTTATTTACGCTTCCCTCTTTGATTACTCTTATTATTCTGTCACAGGGTAAATGTTGTTAAAATGTTCAAGGTCTTTGTGTAGTGACCTGTTCATTGTTATTATTATTATGATGATGATGATTATTATTATTATTATTATCATTATTATTGTTCTTCTTCTTCTTCTTCTTATTATTATTATTACTATTATTATCATTATCATTATCATTAATAGTCGTAGTGGTAGTAGTAGTAGTAGTAGTAGTGGTAGTAGTAGTAGTAGTGGTAATCGTAGTAGTAGTAGTAGTAGTAGTAGTAGTAGTAATAGTAGTAGTAGTAGTAGTAAAAGTAGTAGTAGTAGTAGTACATTATTATTATTATTATTATTATTATTATAATTATTATTATTATTATTATTCGTAGTAGTAGTAGTAGTAGTAGTACCTCAACACTGTGCTTGTGGCACTGCCTTTGATGCAAACCATGCAATGGTATGCAAGAAGGGAGGCTTTGTTTGCATCCGACGCGATGAAGTACGCGACCTCACTGCCAATATGCTGCAGGAAATATGCCATGATGTCACGATTGAGCCAGCTCTGCTACCCCTGGACGGCGAGCACTTCACCCACAGAACAGCAAACACATCAAATGATGCAAGAGTGGATGTCAGTGCTCGAGGTTTCTGGACACGTGGGCAGAGGGTGTTCTTCGACATCAGGATATTCGATCCCATGGCAGCATGTCATCGTGAACTGTCTCTCGAAGCTGCACACAAGAGGAATGAGCAAGAAAAAAATAGAAATTATCAAGAAAGGATCCAACATGTGGACCACGGTCGATTCACTCCCCTTGTGTTCACGACATCAGGTGGGATGGGTCCAGAGGCAGCGAGATTCTATTGGAGACTGGCAGAGGTTCTTTCTGAGAAGAAACGTCAACCGCAGAGTTCTGTTATGGCCTGGATGAGATGTCGACTGTCATTCTCCCTCGTGAGGTCTGCTCAGCTATGTCTCAGGGGCACAAGATCACCAGCCCTCAGGCCTGTCTCTCTGGCGGGTATGGATTACGAAGCTACAGTGGTCGAGAGTCGCATAGACCAGCGACTCCAATAGTTTAATGTCTTTATTTACACTGTAATATCAATAAATATAAAATAAAATTATAACAGTAATAGTAGATGGTTGGTAACCACAGCCGTTGGTGTGCTTGGGGCCAACGGATTGTAATATGAGGGTTAGTCTTAACCTTCACATTACAACTCCAAATGGTGGACTGTATTAGGAAGGTTGGTTTTGATCTTCACAATATAATTCCCCAATGGATGGGGGTGATTGTTTTATAATTGTGGAAAAAAAAAATCGTAGTAGTAGTGGTAGTAGTTAGTAGTAGTAGTAGTAGTAGTAGTGGTGGTGGTAGTAGCAGTAGTTGTAGAGGTAGTAGAAGCAGCAGTTGTAGTAGTATATTATTATTATTATTATTATTATTATTATTATTATTATTATTAGCATCATCAGTAGCTTCCATTTCAATTTTCAGTCAACTTTATTTCGTATCTCTCGATACATAGAAAATAATACATTTCACCATCATAAAGATAGTAGTAATAGCAGCAGCAACAGAACCGTATAAGCAGCAGCAGTAGCAGCAGTACATACATACCCTGTAATTATACAAAATATTGTACATATGCACATTACCCAGTAGTTGGTGTACTGTACAATTACATATAAAGAAAAAATCACATTAAAAAACCTGAAGGCATCACGGTGCACACACACATTATTATCCTATTAGAGAAAAAATAACATCAGTAAAATATTTAAAAAGAAATGTCCAAGGTAAAAAACAAAGCTGTCATCAATACAATTAAAAAGAAGTCCTAGGTGAAATATACACACTAGCATCAATAAACAATACAAAAGGTCCAATAAAATATAAAAGATAGCATCAGTAAAAAATAAAAGGTCCAAACAAAATATCAAAGCTAGCATCGATAAAAATAAAAAGCCCAAATAAAATATAAAAGCTTGCAGCCATAAAAAATAAAGAGGTCTAAATAAAATATAAAAGTTAGCAACCATGACAAATAAAAAGTCCAAATAAAATACAAGAGCGAACAACCATGAAAAATAAAAAAAGTCCAAATAATATATAAAAGCTAGCAGCCATAAAAATAAAAAAAAGTCCAAATAAAATATAAAAGCTAGCAACCATAATAAATTAAAAGGTCCAAACAAAATACAAGAGCTAGCAGCCATGAATAATAAAAAGGTCCAAATAAAAATACAGTATAAAAGCTAGGAACCATGAAAAATAAAAAGGTCCAAATACAGTATAAAAGCTAGCAACCATAACAAATAAAAAGGTCCTAATAAGGTATAAAATATAAAAGCTAGCAACCATGAAAAATAAAAAGGTCCAAATAAAATATAAAAGCTAGCAACCTTAAAAAATAAAAAGGCCCAAACAAAATATAAAATATAAAAGCTAGCAACCATGAAAAATAAAAAGGTCCAAATAAAATATAAAAGCTAGCATCCATAAAAAATATTTAAAAAATCCAAATAAAATACAAACGCTAACACATGGTAAATAAAAGAAAATCAATTAAAAGCATTAAAAAGTACAGTATACAAAAAAAAAATCTAAAGAGCAATATTAAAAGTCTTTAAAAATATCAGTTAAAAAATTACAATATATATATAATGCTAAAAATATGAAGAAATTCAGGATTCCGTGTAACACTAGCTAAGGAGTATAATGCCCTAATATCCAAAATAACTACATGGCCCGCGTCTGTCCTCATGTCGATGGACCCAAGTCAAGCGGGAGGCTATCACATCCAGGTCCTCATTATTTACATCTATTAAATAGTCATTTTTTAATATAGTATGAATATGTTGCATAAACAATCCCTCCTTAAAGTATGGAATATTCAGCCTGAGTATTGGACTGACAGAGCTCTTTATCCTTTTTTAAAACCTCGCCTGTGTTAGAGCAGTTAGGTGTTTAAGCAAAAACTGATTACATTTGGAAGCTGTTATGTGACTGCTGGCATAAACAGGTACCCCACATATTTTCTTTAAAGCATTATTATATGCAATATTAAAAGCCTTAAAGATAAAAGATCTAAAACTTGCCTTGCTGTTCCACAAGCATAATCCATAGTCTGGACAGCAATATGACTTAAATAAAAAAAAAAAGCAAAGCATCCTTATTTAAAAATTTAAAATTTCTAAAAACTGAATTAAAAGATGCATAAAAATTGTTGAGTCTTAACTCAACATCTTTACTGTCCTTAAAATCAAATGAAATATAATGTCCAAGATATTTAAAACATTTGACAACTTCCAGTCTATCACCATTAAGACAAATACTGTTAGCATTAAACTTATTCAAATTAATAAAAATCATGCATTTTGATTTATCTTGATTAATATGCAGATTATGCTCAGCAATTTTTGTACAGAGCCTACTATATAGGGCATCCATATCTTTTTGTGAAGCAGCCAACAGAACCAGGTCGTCAGCATATGCTATAATATTTACTTTACAAAAGCCAAAACTGCGGCCAGTCTCCATATCTCCAATATCTTTAATAATATCATTAATATAAAAACTAAAAAGGAATGGAGAAAGAACAAAAAACTAAAAAGGATTGGAGAAAGAACACCAACCTGCCTAACACCATTCTCAATAAAATAGTATGAGCTCATGCAGTTCTGTCATTTAATATTTGCTTTCTGGTTTCTTAAATAATGTAAAATAATAAGAACTATATCAGGGGGAAGACCTGAACATAAAAGCTTGGTTCCTAATACAAAATGAGTAGTAGTTGTAGAAGTAGTAGTAGTTGTAGTAGTAGTAGTAGTATATTATTATTATTATTATTATTATTATCATTAGTAGTAGTTGTAAAGTAGTGGTAGTGGTAGTAGTAGTAGTAGCAGCAGCAACAGTAGTAGTAGTAGTAGTAGCAGTAGTAGTAGTAGCAGTAGTAGTAGTAGTAGTAGTTGTTGTAGAAGTAGTAGTAGTAGTAGTAGTAGTAGTAGTAGTAGTTGTTGTTGTTGTCGTAGAAGTAGTAGTAGTAGTTGTTGTTGTTGTTGTAGAAGTAGTAGTAGTAGTAGTATCATTATTATCATTACTATTACTACTACTACTGCTACTGTGATTGCCTCTCTATGTCTCACAATAATCCAATGATGGAAAGCATTTATATACATAAAATATTCACTGGCTCTTATAAGATGAAATTTTTCATCAAAGAGCTAGGTCATATCTTCTGATAAATTACCAATATGCTGGGAATAGAACCACTTCATTCTGACTTGCCGTAAGTGCTTGGGATAGATTAAAGGCATCTACTTGCCCGAGTGCCAGGGGGTTAACTCATCCTCTTGATGCCCACAGTGGGGGCGGAGGGACGTTGGTTACAAGATTGTGACAACGTGAGAAATCTTTTACCTGGTCGTGGTTTAGTGGTATGCTGCCTGGCTGTCACCTGAGAGTCCTTGGTTCGATTCCCAGCATATTGGTAATTTATCAGATGATTTTTCCTGTGTACAGTACAGGTTTCTCTCTTTAGGTCATATCTTGTATAGCAGGAATTTTCTGTAACTGTGTTTCTGTGGACCAAATAAAATTTTTCATGATGATGATGATGATTATTATTATTATCATTATTATTAAAGTTTTCATCACAATAAACAAGTTAGAACTGACTTCCATACTTCTTTATTAATATCGGATTACCAGTTATAATATCATTATCTACTTCAGAAATAATTTAAACAGCATTTACAGAATTAATTCATCCTTACTACAGATGCTATTCATAAGACGAAGTAACGAGCCGGTAATATAGGTGTGTGTGTGTGTGTGTGTGTGTGTGTGTGTGTGTGTGAGAGAGAGAGAGAGAGAGAGAGAGAGAGAGAGAGAGAGAGAGAGGAGGGGGATGGGCGTGTTCAGGTGCTCACAACGTAAGCTCATTGGTGTTATAACACCTGCGTGGGACTTACCTGTCTCCACCTCCTTAACCCCTCTCATACCTACTTACCTCCCTCCCTCTTCTCCCTTTTTTTCCCACTCCCTCCCTAGCTTTCTCTTCCCTCCATTTCTCTCACCCTTCCTTTCCTTTCTCCCTTCCTCCCATTTCTCTCCCCTTTCCTTTCCTACTTCCTTCTTCCTCCCCCTTCTCTCTCTCCTACCTTCCCGAAGTCTCATGCCTCTCCTGCTCTCCTGCTCCTGTTTTCTTGGTTCTCACTTTCTCCTCACTCTCTCAGTCACACACATCTAACCACCCACCCAATCCAACACAAAACATTTGTCATCTCACTCTCTCTCTCGTCCACAGATGGACACCATCAACTGCATGAACCCTGGATCCTTTTGAACACATGGAACCCCCTGAACAGACTAAACCTGACTGAACCAGAACCAGTACCTCGTGTGTGTGTGTGTGTGTGTGTGTGTGTGTGTGTGTAGCCAGGATCACCATATCACCACAACATATCACAATCACCATATCACACCATACCTAATATAGCAGTGTTTAGCACTCCATACATCCATTTTTATCTCACGTACAACCATTACTTTTGAAAACTATTTAGTTGTCTGGTGGTGCAAGAATGGACAATAACCACGTCATCGTACTGAATGGGTTTACAACTCACACTACCAAAATGTGTAACATCACATGCTTCCCCTCTCTTCTTACTCTCCTCTTCGTATCTCCTCACTACCTTTCAATCGCCCTTTTCCTTTTTTCCATCTTCTACTCTTCCTTCTCTTTATCTCGCCTCAGTTGTAACTCTCACACCTCCTCTCCCTTTATCTCCATCCTCTCCCCTACACAAATTCATTCCATTATTCTTCATCTGTCTTTAATTTATTCCTCTATCTACTCCCCTTCCTGCCCTTCATTCTCTTTCCTCCTCCCCTCATCTCCCCCATCTCCCACCTCCACCTTCATTCCAGTGTCCCTCTTTCTTCTCCCATTTATTCTTGCCACCTCTCCCTCTTCTCTTCACCATCCCTCACCTCTTTCTCCATGTTCTTCCTCGCTCCTTTCTCTCCTTTCTCACACTACACAACGCACATCATTGGATTGGTATGTAGTTTCAATTTATAGCTCTATGAAATATCATGGATAATTTCTATAAGCATTTTGTGCACTTTTCTTGACCTCTCTATTTTTTAGACCTTGTAGTTTTAAAAATACTTTTAAATTATGATAATAACCTTTTTTTTTTTTCCATATATCTAAGGCAAAAAAAGAAATAAATAAATCTACAGCAGTCCAAAAAATATTATAAAATCAACCTATTCAGATTTTTAATGTAATCATTAGAGGTACTTCTTCAAAGGAAAACAAGCTTGCCGTGGCGAGGAAGCTTGTGCATCTCAGTCATCAGCGGAGCTATACTAGTCTGGTGCAGCCATACTAGACAGGTTCCTTGTTAGGCATCACAAGAAAAATCTTACTTTGCAGTAAGTGGCCGACTTGGCCCCGTGAGCAACCACGTTACACCTAAACAAATACAACTAGTTCTCTTAAATCATGGGCCACAGTTCTTAACAGCAATGGAGAAATTGGCCATAACGGGATCAAACTTACTCTGGAGCAAGGGGTGCGAAGAATGTCTGTGTTTCTCAATATAGCCGCCTTTGGAAACTAAATCATGGGCCTTGAAACGTCCTCATTCTTGCTTGTGAAGCCAAGTTTGTTCTCCTTATCAGGGATGCGAGTGATGTAAACAAAGATATCACAGGTCTTAGTGAGGTCACAACACCTGGTGAGGCATTTGTAGAACTGTCTGATATTTATGTCTTGCGATACAAAGGAAAACATGGGAAGATGTAATATGGCTAATGATTTTTTATCAATAATAACTTAAATAGAAATAATGAAACAGACTTTAGTATAAAGTAAATGAAACAACAGGAGACCTAATAACATAAATTTTAAAAATAGAAAAATATTATCCAACTGTGTTTCAAGATCTGCTTATAAGATAGAAGGGAGAGTTAAGATGAAAAGGAAACCCTAAAGGGAATAAGAACTGGTTTACGTTCGTGATGGGAGACATAAAACTTAGGGCAGGCAAGAAAAAGGACTTGATTCATGAGAATATTTAAGATGCTCTGTTAATGAAATTTAAGGTGATTAACGCTTTCCTTTAATACAAGCAGTGTAGGAAGTGGATTTGGAATGAACCATATAGTGAAACGAAGAATGACAGAGTTCACCTTCACTGGCACGACACACGCTGGTACAGTGAAGAATATAACTGCACTGAACAGGGCACATGTAAGACGTAAACAAGAAGAAAGAGGGGTTACGTGGTACCGGATCTCACAAGAGAGGAGAGCTTAATCCGATGCGAACAGTCATATCCTGTAGCGGTGACAGAGTTAGCTCAAAGTAAATATTTGCAGCTGAAGGATGAAGTAGACTACGACAAACAGCGAATGATTGAACACTTTATAAAAACAGGTACCGAATATCTGTACAAGTAGCAGGAAGGAAACTTCTAAAGGGCAACAACAAAATTTCTGATAGAACAAAGGAATTTGTATAAAAGTGAGAACGTCATAGAACGAACAAGAGCTCACACAACGGCATCTGTACCGAAAAAATACCAACAAAAGGAAAACGAAGATGTCCAAAAATACAACATGAGCAGGGTTGAATAAACTTCAAGGAATTGTGAAATTAAAAAAGAAACAAGTGAAGGCTTGGCATGGGAAGAAAGCAGATGTCTCCTCTGAAAGATGCTACTGGAAGAAAAAATAATATGAACCAAAGATGATCTTATGAAAGATTATTTTATGAAAAGTTGCAAGAAGGAGTAGGAAGGGTACCTAGACATGATGTTTTGATCTGCGTTGGAGACTTTAATGCAGTAATGGGCTGTTCAAATGAGGGATTTGAGGCATGTATGGGTAAGATGGGAGTTGGTAGTAGGATGAGTGAAAACGGAGTGAGGTTTGGAAGCTTCTGTCTAGCAAATGACTTAGTCATCGGGGGCACACTCTTTCAGTATTGCAATATACACAAGACAACTTGGGTGTCGCCGTGTGGAAAATATAAAAATCAGATTGATCACATCGCTATCAGTAGGAGGCATAGAAGTTCTCTGCTAGATGTTCATGTTAAACGGGGAGCGGATATTGGTAGTGACCATCAACTCAGCATTAATAAGGTTTAAACTTAAAAATCAGAAGAAGGAAAAATCTGGTGTTGGTAGATACGATATTGTTAAGCTTAGAAGGGAAGGAGAAGAAAAGGAGGAATTCAGATTAGAATGCAGAAATAGGTTTTTGGTGTTGGAAACGTTGGAAGAGGGGGAGAGAAGTGTAGATGAGATGTGGGAGGATGTGAACAAAGTTTTGCATGAGACTGCTGAATGTACGATTGGAAGGAGACATAGCTTCAGGAGAAAGAAATGGATATCAGAGGAAACGTGGGATATGATAAAAAAGAGAGGTGAGGCTAAATTGAGGAGTGAGATGCAATGCGTTGATGAACAAGAGATTGAATTAGCAAGAGCTGCGTACTGGAGTTTGAATTCAGAAGTAAGAAGGTTAGCTAGGAGAGATAAAAGAAGATGTGTGGATGAAAAGGTTGCAGAGACTGAAATCTTAATAAACAAAAATGATGGACAGAGTCAAAGAATAGCATATGAATCGATTAGAGAACTGAGTGGTAATGCAGGTAAACGCAAGGAAATACCAGTTAGAGACAGGGAAGGAAATTTATTGACCAAAGATGGAGATATTAAAAATAGATGGAAAGAGCATTTTGAGACAGTTCTTAATAGACCAATACCACCAGAAGAGGATATACCGTCTGCTCAGGAAGATTTAAATATAGAAACAGGAGAGTTGAGGCTTGCAGAAGTGGAGAAAGCAGTAAAACAGTTAAAGAATAATAAGGCACCAGGGGAGGATGGTTTATTTCCGGAAATGTTTAAAGTGGAGGGGGATAGATTAATAATGATCTTGACCAAGCTATTCAATAAGATATGGGTGACGGGGTTACTACCATCAGTTTGGAAGAATGGTGTAATTGTTAAAGTTCCGAAGAAGGGAGACCTGAGTGAATGTGGTAATTGGAGGGGAATCTCTTTGTCACCGATAGCTTTGAAAGTTTTCAGTAGAGTGTTGTTAAATAGGTTGGAGCCGGTGGTTGAGAGTATTCTGAAGGATGAACAGGCTGGTTTTAGAAAGGGACGTGGTTACAATGATCAGATCTTTATAGTTAGGCATTTGATGCAGCAAGTTAATGAAATGAGAGTACCGTTAAGTCTTTGTTTTGTTGATTTTGAAAAGGCTTTTGATAGTGTTTCGAGAGAGACTATGGGGAAGATCATGAGACATTATGGAATACCAGAGGAGTTTGTGAGGGTCATTATGAACATGCATGAGGACACATTTTGTAAAGTGATGGTTGATGGTTGTCTGAGTGATTCGTTTGAAGTCAAGTCCGGAGTAATTCAAGGTGGTGTTCTATCGTCTTTACTATTTATATTGGTCATTGATTACATTATGAAACGCGTTGGAACAGAAACCGGTGCAGGTATACTTTGGGGAGAGAACAGGAAACTTTTGGATTTAGATTATGCAGATGATATAGTTTTGATTTGTGATGGGCCAGAAGAGATGCAGAGAGTGTTGGACTGTTTGGTGAGTGAAGGTCGCAAGGTGGGTTTGGTTATTAATTGTGGAAAAACTGAAATAATCAATAAGAATATGGAAAATGCGCAGGAATGTGTAATTGGAGGTATGGTTGTAAAGCAAGTTGATAGGTTTAAATATTTAGGTACTTATTTAGCCAAGGATGGTTCTTTGAACTCTGAATTCCAGGAAAGGTTAAAGAAGGCTAATCAGGCAATGGGAATGCTTAAAAATATTTGGAATAATAACAATTTCTCTGTGCATACAAAAATCAAACTTTATAAGGTAATGGTTAGGAGTATCTTAATTTATGGACACGAGTCTTGGTACAGCACAGTGACTATGGAAAATAAATTCTTGGTGTTTGAAAATAAAGCACTTAGAAGAATATTAGGAGTTAAGTGGTGGGAAAGGATACCAATTAGTAGAATTAGAGAAATAACGGGAGTGCAGCCGATCGATGAATATGTTAGATTCTCACGATGGAAGTGGTTGGACATGTGTATAGGAGACAGGGAATAGTACGAGGTACACCAGGGTGGGTGGCACTTGGTAGGAGAGGTAGAGGAAGGCCAAAAGAGACGTGGGTGAGGACAATGAGACGGGAAGCTGGAGATGAGTGTTGGGGAGATCTTGAGGAGTTAGCACAAGATAGGATGTGGTGGTGTGAGTTCATCGAGGCCCTATGCATCCCCGAGGGTGCCACAGGAAATGATTGATTGATTGATTGAAAGATGATCTGATTATTTTATTTTTTTTTTCAAACTTCACAAGAGTTACACTGTGACTGAAGGGCCAGTTTAGGAGAGGGAAATAGTGTTTTCAGTAATTCCCAACAATACAATTGAAGTAAACAGGGTCCTACGAGGAATGAAAATGGATAAAGCGGAAGGTGAAGACGATCGAACCATGGATCTTATTGGCCATACAGGTGCCTTTCGATTGAACGAAATATGAAGACTTTTTACGAGTCGATTTAAGTAAAAAAAACATATGAAAAAATATGAATTAAACCTGTTATAGATACAGACCAGCCAAAAGAACAAATTGGACCGTTTCGTAGCTAGGCGACAGTTAGCCATATTAAAGTTTTCAGCCAAGGATCTAATAAAATATTTAGACATGAAAAGGGAGTTTTCTGGTTAAGGGGAAAAGTAGGTAATATAAACAGGTCATGTCCCAGGCAGAGCAAACAACAGACGGACAACCAGGGCAACGGAGAGGCAAGCCTCAGATGTGTGAGAGGAAGAGCCAGACAAGGAACAAAATGGAGATATGAAATGGGAAAATTTGTTGGTAATCGATGGACCAGACAAATAGCTAAACTGTAGGACGGGATGGAAAATCATGATTGGTCGTCGCCCTGCAGTGGACTGACTCAGGCTGCTTGAAGGCCTCTGCTACATGTACTTAAACATGTGTTCTTCCTTTCACACGCATATCGTAGGCAAATGCATCACGCCACGCCAGCAGATGCTTATTAACTTCATTACCTTAAGAAATTTCCTAAATTCACCAGCCGTATCTTACCATTTAGCCAATTGCAGGAGTAATTGGCAGTGTCAGATGTGTTAATGTGCCGGGAATTATTAGTAAGACGAGTATATCTGAGACAGAGTGGGATTTAGATGAAAAACTAAGTGATAAGTGAGAATTCCGGTGTATGGGAGGAGGAGGAGGAGCGAATGAAGGTCACAAGTTGGTGGAGTTGATACTGATCGGAAGACTCGGACTACAAGTAATTAATAATAAAAACAACAACAATACTACTACTACTACTACTACTACCACTACTACTACTAATAATAATAATTATAATAATAATCTATCTATCTATCTATTGCCTGATGCCATAATCCCGTTAGGGGTGGCCATTTGACTCTGAGTTATTTGTTTTACAGGAAGGGGCACTAACCCTCCACCAGCCCACTTGATGACACGTAGGGAGCACGTAATTGTTTGGTTATATGGTTACCACCCAGCGTTGTAAATGGTTTCTTGGCTTACAGGAAACCATTAGGCTTGTCACTCAATGTAAAGCCACCTGTAAAGGAAAGAAAAGCAATAAGAAGTGACAAGAAAGATGGGAGAAACAGGAAGAGAGGAGGGCAGGCACAGAAAAAGAATGATAAAGGCTGAGGAAGAAGTAGGCAGCACTACATCAAGTGAGTGGATGATGGTCGCCACCACCTACCAAATATAATAATAATAATAACAATAATAATAATAATAATAATAATAATAATAATAAGACAGCAACAGTCATCATCACCATCATCATACTAATACTAATATTATGTAAGGACCAACTTCTCTAGCCCCGGGCTCCTACGCTCCCCATGGGGCAACATGGGATTGGATGATGGATGTATGGATAAATAATAATAACAACAATAATAAAACAAGTAAACATCATCATCACTATCATCATCACTATCATCATCATCATCATCATCATCATCATGATAATGACAAAAACAATATAATAATAATAATAATAATAATAATAATAATAATAATAATAATGACAAAAACAATAAAATAACAACAACAACAACAACAATAATAATAATAATAATAATAATAATAATAATAATAATAATAACGAGGACAACTGTAGTCGAGTGTCACAAATCTTCTAAAGCACTCAGGTGTGGTGTTCCTCAGGGTACTGGTCCTTCACGGAGTCTCTCTCCTATTCATCAAGTATCAAAAAGTCATCTTTACATCCTTCCCTCTTTACATTTTGAAACAATAAACCTATGAACATATTTAACAGTAACTCCTCATAGTTATACATGGCCAGTAATTTCAAACGTACGACATAAAGAAAAAACTTTATGCCACATAAGAAGTAAACAATTTCTTCAGAAATATTTGAGTAAAAACACACGATAAGCAACAGTCAAAGTGAAACCACCTGTCACCTGTGTAATTATACTATTGTAATTAACTGGATCTATTACCTTATTACATACAGAGAACTCACACTCCTGTCACACTTACAGGAGTAGAATAAATAACGAAAATATTATGGTAGAAGTACTGACTGATGGATTAGGTGAGACGAGGTACTTTATTACGTTTTTCATCAGAATAGTCTTTATTTTTATACTTTAGCTGGGAAATCCGGCAGTAATGAGGTAAATGAATGCAAGATCTAATCCATGTCTCTCCTAAGGTATATAAAATCGTCTGCAGATACCTCTAACAAAAAAAAAAAATCTTTGTAAGACCATTAGGTCCTATCATTTTGTTTCCTAAACCTTCAGAGAGAGAGAGAGAGAGAGTGTGTGTGTGTGTGTGTGTGTGTGTGTGTGTGTGTGTGTGTGTGTGTGTGTGTGGGTGGGTGGGTGGGTGTGTGTGTGTGTGTGGGGGGGGGGTGTGTGGGGGGGTGGGGGGGTGTGAGTGTGTGTATGTGCGTGTGTGTTTAAATTCTGTTCCCCAAGTTTTTTTCTTACTGAGATAAAACAATCTGAGAACAACGCAAATCTTATGTGGTAGCAGCAGATCACTTGGCAAAGAGGTACCTCTGTCTGTCTGTCTGCCTCTCTGTTTCTGTCTGTCTGTCTGTCTGTCTGTCTCTCTCTCTCTCTCTCTCTCTCTCTCTCTCTCTCTCTCTCATTCCACTTCCCATCTTCCCCTCCATTTCTTCACCTCTGGGCTCTTTTTGTGGTGAAACAATGTAAAAAAATCTTTTAAAAGTGGTTACTCTTTCACTACTGCTAAGGCTTTGGTTATTAAGTCCTTAGTAAACTCATGTGCTTTTCTTTACTAATGGGAAAAACTCTGCTAAAGAATTACCTACGATCCTTGATTAACTTAAAGAAAATCGACAGCTTTCACATCTTGGAACAATATAAGTTACTACTATTGTGTACATTTCCGGCATAAAATCTCGATGACACTTTGATAATCACTCACTCAAGATCTATAGCCATAATTCTATTACCTTATTACCTCTTGGTAATATTCAGAAAAGCTCACCTGATGGGCTAAAGCTAAGCAGAATTCATTTCTTGCATAAATCGTTTTTTTTTTTTTTTTTTTTTTTTTTGCTCAATATCTTTTAACCGGAAAATAGCTTGATCGAAGAAATTAAGAAATATACCGAGAGTTGTTTGATCCTTGGTTGTCTTGGCATTATTTTTCTCTAACTTGTCCTAAAATTGTCATCTCTCCATCGTGAATGCTGATTTGCAATACGGGGTTAAAACTAGAATATGAAGATAGTCAAAGAAAGGATGTAACACCTAGGGTGTTGTCTTATCCTACGACTGATATGCGTGAAATAAGCTGCAAAAACACGTAAATCTGCGACAATTTTAGCTTAAAAGGAATATAAGCACGTAACTTTACTAATTCTTCACTCCTTGCTCACGCTTCCCTTAGTTTCCGTCTCCACTTACTCCCCACTCATCCCTCACGCTTCCTTCCCATACCTGCCCTACCACTCCCCCACTCACTGCTAACTCATCCCTCACTCTCCGTCCCCTTACCTGCCTTACAACTTCCACATTCATTCCCCACTCAAGCCCATTCTTCCCTTCTTTACATCCCTTCCCGACTCTCAAAGACATTCCTCACTCATCCCCTATTTTCCCTCCTACTACTTTCCTTCCCCACTCCCACACACACACTCCTCATTCATCGCCCACTCTCCCTCCACTTACCACTTCCCATCTCACTCCTCACACATCCTTAACTCTCCGTTCCCTTATTTGCTTTCATTAATTTCCCACCCACTCTCCACGCTCCCTCCCTTCTCCAACCTTCCCCACTCACACACTCACTATCCCCTACAGGCACAACCATGCGGATGACCTTCTGGCCGGAGGAAGTCTGGCACAGAGTTTACTGCCTTGCAGTGGGTCCAACGTATACATTGATGCTGTTATTCTCGGGATTCGTTGATGGCTGTATTTTGGTTGCCGTCTGAATGTCACTCTCATTCGCTGGCTCTCCTTTTAACTTGCATATTCACTCACACATGCATTCGTACACTCGCTGGTAACAGATGGTATCAGATAACACACACACACACACACACACACACACACACACACACACACACACACACACACACACACACACACACACACACACACACACACACACACACACACACACACACACACACACACACACTCCTACATCCCTTCAGAAGTATTTATTGTACTTATTGATTCACTTACACATATCATTCACACAGGCACTAAACCTAACGCAGCTGAAAGAACGTTTCTACTATATACTCTCACTCCCTCAATCTTAACTGACTTCCACATACGCTCGCACTAGCTGCACCCCATGCAGGTTCACTCATACTTCAAAGGATGCTCCATCTCACTCACTCATTTACTCAATACCCACTTACGGAAATTGGTGAAAGTTTCGGAGACTTTCTAACATAGGTTCTTTCTCCTATTGTGACAAGCTTAGTTTAAAGAAGTTACTTTATTTGCATTATTTTACTAGTAATAGATGGGTCGAATCTACCAAAACCTGCATATATAATACATTTAGATTTATATTCCTGTTTTCTAAAGTCTAAACCTTTCACACAGCCAAAGTAGCATAATTATGAGGAAGAACCTTTCTTCCTCTCTCTCTGCCTCCCCGTTCTTTTCCGTTTATCTAAGTCTTTTCCGTTCTTCCTCTGCCTCCTGCTTCACCTGCCCCCATACTAACAATCTCCTAAACCCTCCTCAGCCAAAGCAATATGTGAAAGATAGCATTCACTACCTCAAACTGTCTACCCATTCCTCTCCCTTTTTCTCCGTCCTTCCCATTTCCTCCGCTGTTTTCCTCTTTCCTCCTCCCTCTTTCAGATGCTTTCCCTCCTTCCCTCTTTTCCCCCTGCCTTTAATAACCATATTCTCCCAACCCTCTACAATCGGAGTAGTATGTCACGGGCCGCTTCTGTTACCTGTGTGCCGCTCAACGTGTTAGGCTTCATCCTGGAACTTGACATACTCTGCGGAGACCTCACCTAAGACCTGCTGGACACAGTAGTCGGAACTTTGACAGACTGCGTCGCAGAGTTAAAACTGGAAGTGATCTTGGACCTTCTCGTTAACATTATCCGTAATGTCACTCGATTTTACGCTGCTTTTCATGCTGTCACTCGTTTTACACTGATTTTCACAATGCACTCTCTCTTACACTGATTTCCATATTGTCACTGTTTTAAGCTGATTTTCACACTGTCAGTCTTACGTTGATTATCATATTGCTCCTGTTTTACTCTCATTTTGATATAGTCACTCTGTGTTGCGCCTATTTTCATACTTTGTTTTATCCTGTCTCTCATACCACAGCTTTATGTTATGTGATTGTCTTAATCTGGCTCTCATACCCATTCTTTATGTTTTGTGATTACACTAACTTCCATACTTGGCTTTATGTTGTCTGATTTTGTTTTACACTGGCACTGGTACCCTAACTTAATGGTTTGTGATTCTATTTTACTATGGCTGTCATTCCCTAGCATTATGTTTTGCGATTCTGTTTTTCTCTGTCTCTCATACCGTACATTATAAAAAATTTTGTTTTACTCTGGCGCCAGTACAATACCTTTATTTTATGTGATTCTATTTTACTCTGGTTTATATAATTTTGGCGCCATTACTATGACTTTATTCTATTCTCACTACATGTTACTCATTCCAGGTTGGTGGTGCCGGAAAGCAGGAGAAAGCAACCTCAGTCACTCTCATTCTGTTTCTCAGCTGTCTAATTTAATGGTCTACGTAAAGCTATCTTAAAATTACTTCACTCTCATCCTCTTCTAATTCACGGTTTACCCCACTGCTTCATTTCTTGCCGTCGCAGTTGTTCTCCCCTAAGCCACTTCATTCCAATTTGCTTTATACCATACACACTTCTCACTCGGTCACACCTCTAGTTAAAAATATATTTCAACACTATCCTTTCTGCTGCGTCTAGACCTCATCATTTCCCTCATTAACTCCAATTCTAATCTGTATCCTGTCATCAATCTCCGAGCACACCTTCTATCTATTGGCTATATCATAACATAGCCTGATCTGTCCATTCCATTGCACTATGTCTACTTTAACACATCCCTGGTCTATCAAACTCATTCAATGTCCTCTTTCACTCTGTTAAGTCATCTAACCACACGCAGACCTGCAGCACTTCATCAAAGCACTTCCACCCTTTTTCAGTCCCTAGTATTCAAAGATCGATGCATGCATTAATGCAGGACCGTCAACGTCACTTTGCTTTCCTACTTCCACATGCTTCACATTGCCCTAATATGCCCCTTCTCCTATCCTACGACTTACTTGAGGTCCCATCGTTTTGTTTGGTGCTTTGGCCACTGTTAAATTCCTACAGTACAATATTTTCTCCTACTCTTGAGCGACCAAGCTTCCATAGCGTTCTACTCCATATGTTTTCTAGATGTCATCACCTCGGCTTTTCTTGTATTCGATAAACTTCTTCCATTTATTATGAAGACTTATTTTCAGCTTATTTTGGCAAACTGGATTCACAAAGTAGTTCAGTGTGGCGAATCTGTTTACTCTTCAGGAAAATTTGTTTTTATTTGTGGTGTGGGAAATCTTTAAAATCTTCTGGCTAATTTGTTTATATTTGTGGGATGTAGAGTTCAGATAATGATAAGACAATAACGATGTCGATGACAAAGCTATTACAAAGATTCCTAAAGAACTAGAGTGAGAAAGATTTATTCTCTCTCAGTCAACCCTGCCCTACAAAATTCCCCCACACTTCTCACCTGCCTTGCCCTGCCCTGTCTTCCTCTAAATTATATTGCCCTTCCCTGCCTTCCTCTTCATTACCCTGCCTTGCATTCCTCTTCATTACCCTGCGTTGCATTCCTCTTCATTACCCTGCGTTGCATTCCTCTTCATTACCCTGCCTTGCATTCCTCTTCATTACCCTGCGTTGCATTCCTCTTCATTACCCTGCCTTGCATTCCTCTTCATTACCCTGCCCTGTCCTGTTCTGTCCTGCGTCCCGTCAAACATCAGGCAGGTTCTCTAATCACTTGACCTAATCGACCCTCTCCCCTTCCTCTACCACAGTCGGCACACCACCTGAGGTGATCTTGGATATCTTGCTAGTAATCTTCGGCCTTGAAAGCCTCGTGGTGTCCTCCTGTGTCTGCTGTCGAAGCTTGGCTTTGTGAGTACGACAGATAGATAAAGAAAATTTGATGGGGAGAGAGAGAGAGAGAGAGAGAGAGAGAGAGGAAGTTATTATCGGATACTTTCAATTTCATAGTAAAAACATATATATTAAAATACGAAACTTACTTTCACGATCAGTATCACTCTTGTGGAATTTTTACTTTCAGTATTACACCGTGTTTGTTCTAAACTGAAAAAAAAATCCATAACATCTATAACTTATCTCTAACGTGAAGAAAACATGTATAACGCCTGTAACCTCTCTCTCTCTCTCTCTCTCTCTCTCTCTCTCTCTCTCTCTCTCTCTCTCTCTCTCTCTCATGAAAAAGATCTGTCTACTATCTCTTCATCCTAAAAGAAAAGCTCCATAACCCTCTATAACTCTCTCTCTCTCTCTCTCTCTCTCTCTCTCTCTCTCTCTCTCTCTCCACACACACACACACACACACACACACACACACACACACACATAGCTCCTCGAATTCATCTCATGCTTGCTTGGTGGAGTTCTTGTTATTCTTGGATAACATGGAACCCGTTGAACCGACCTGAACCAACGTGAACCTAAACCAGGACCAATCTCCATTCTGTGTGTGTGTGTGTGTGTGTGTGTGTGTGTGTGTGTGTGTGTGTGTGTGCGCGCGCGCGCGCGCGCACGAAAGTGTATGTGAATAAATCTAAAGCAGCATCTTACATTGTTTTTGTTACCTAATACACAGATCATAATTATTTTTTACCCAATTCTCAATAAGGGTATTTCAAGTGATAAAAAGGATCATATGAATTCATTTCCTCTAGAATATAAGGAACGGTAATGTATAATTATATATATAATTCCCTTTTCAACATAACCCTTAATGGTAGTTCTTCAAGGGAACACTGCTTTGTCCTGGTGCTGAAGCCTGTGCATTCCAGTCATCAAAGGAACTATACTAATGAGGTGCAACCACACTGGCAAATTTCTTTACTACGAATCAGCTGAAAAGTGTTCCTCTGACACTAAGTACCTGAACTGGACATACAAGGCACCAACTCAAATATTTTTCTAGTAGTTCACTATCTTGCAGTCTACCAGGTTCTTTTCACTGGACAGGGAAGGAGTTGAGAGACGTTCGTATAACCAGTTAGTGAAGTTGCCCGGCTATATCGATGACACCATGTGAAGGGGTCCCTCACCAGCACCAGCCTCTTTCTAAACAACAAAGACGAGCTCCGTCAAACCATGGTCATTAATCTTCAGCAGCGATGCAGCAGATGACTTGGTGTAGTCAGCGCTGATCCGGAGCAAGAGGTGTCAAAAATACACGAATTTCTACAGTCTAAGCTCCTTTGCAAACGAAACCTTGGGATGAGCAGTCGGCATGAAGAGTCCGGTCGTCTCTCCTGTTTTTCTCTCCAGGAACTTTGAAAGTCAGTGTGGTGAGTCCGCAGCAACTGACAATGACGACACTACACGGCCACATATAATATCATCAGTGTCGGCTGCTGCGGGGTTACCACATTGAGGCGAACGAAGTCGTTGTACAGCAAACGCAGGAGTGTTTGGAGAGACATGGAAAAATACTGATAGATATCCCGTGGAACAAAAAAGAAAAAAAAAAAAAAAAAAAAAACTTTCCTTAAAATGGAGCAGACGAAAGTAGGAGATAGAAGCAATCGAAAAACGTACTTTTTCATGCAAGGAAGAAACAACCAAAGACTATAACCCCCAAAGTTCTTCTTTACACGGATCACAAAACACAACAATGCAAAATTGAAGATCCACATATTCTGAGATGTGACTGAGGTCAGAGACAAAGGAAAATACAGGCTGAAGAAGGAAGATCCGGAGCTGATCTGCTGCACACATGAATGACTGAGTATCGTTTACTCTTGCATCAGAGAACTGGAAAGAGAAAGGGTGAAAGTGTGCTGCCAGAAATGTTCCACGCACTGCGATACTGGACGAAGGGTGCAAGTAAACATGTTAGAAACACACCAAAACAGCGATGGTGCAGAGGTAGAGATACAACACTGCAGAGAAGGGGGAGAGGTTGAAGGGAGTCTTTGAAAGAGGGGTTGGTAATAGACGATAAGCCTTTGATTCCACCCTGTTTACAAGAACGATATGTGGGGAAAGACTCCAACGCCAAACATGCTAGATGTATTACACACACGGGAGAATAGGATCCCAATACAAAGTCAACAACTCTCTAGTGTAACGAAAACACGGAGTCGGTTTAGTGCATGTAAACCCTTGGAAGAAGATTTTGCACGGGTGGTAGTATGATGTGTTAAAGACTTGTCGAGAAAGAAAACCCAAGGATATTAAGAGACAATGAAGGGCTGTGCTGTGTATCGCTAAATATTAAGGGATATTCCTGTTGAAGATTGTAACGGGACAGAAGGTGTAGATACTACACACACACACACACACACACACACACACACACACATATATATATATATATATATATATATATATATATATATATATATATATATATATATATATTGTTACGGAACAGCGAAAGATAATGTACACTTTAAGTGAGAACACCAAAAATCACTACTGTCCCGTAAAGGTCCAGGTTCAAAACAAAAGAGTTAGGTAAAATTACAAGTTAAAGTTTAATGCTCAAACTAACAACAAAACATTCAGGACTCATAAGGATAATGTAATGGCAAAAACAGGTTAAATATATGGTTAACTGCAATAGCCTCTATTAACACGAAATTAGCATGAGTAAATTGATCTAAGTCAGCCCCGTTAAAATGAGATACCAGATAATACTCAGTGAATGCCAGATATATTATTACAGATACAAAATATTATTAATGACGGCTGACAATAAGAACCTTACATAAATTACAAAAACCTCACTAGGCCTACAAATTAACAACTTATGCTATACAGTACAAGAATAAAATGCAATAACACTTATACTCAAATTATACAGCTGCTAGATGGTTGGAGACTTCCTGAGCACTCACAATAATAACTGTACAGGGGAGGACAGAGATGTGAACAAAATGAGGAGCAGATCTAAGTGGCCATTAATGTAGAGATTGAGCTCATTATATAGGGGCCGGCAGAGCTTGATACAACTTGTAAGAAGGACGCGAAAATGAAGCCATAGGGACAAAGAGTTGACAACCCCACTCTGAACAACAGAAAGGACGACTTACTCTACTATAACGGTAGAAGGGGGACTGAGGCAGAACACGCTCGTGATCAAACATGCAGCATACTGTGCGTTAAAATTACACAAAGGATGATGATATCATAGGCTATGTAACACCTCCCCACAAAGAAAAAGAAATTTACAATGGAAATTTCTTATTACTCTAAAACAATCTGTCTAAAGTCTAGATAAGCAATCTGCAATAACATTTTCTTTCCCCTTGACATGTTGTATGTCTAATGAATACTCCTGAAGAAGTAGACTCCATCTTGTCAATCTCTGATTTTTATCTTTAAACTTACTAAGGAATTTCAGTGGGTTATGATCGATATAAATGACTATGGGGTCAAAACCAGAACACAAATAAAATGAAAAATGCTGTAAACCCAAAATCAAGGCCAAAAGCTCTTTCTCAATAGTTGAGTAGTTCTTTTGAGGTGGAGTGAACTTCTTACTGTAATAAGATACAGGATGTTCAATACCCTGATCATCCTCTTGCAGCAAAACAGCCCCAGCTCCTGTATCACTTGCGTCAACAGCCATCTTAAAAGGCTTAGCAAAATTTGGAGTAGCGAGCACTGGCTGACTTAATAGGATAGCTTTAAGTTTGTTGAAAGAGGATTCACAGTTATCGGTCCAGACAAATTTAACTCCCTTTTTCAGTAGGTCTGTAAATGGTGAGACAAGAACTGAAAAGTTAAGAACAAATCTCCTGTAATAACCTACCATTCCCAAAAATCTTTGTAGCTCTTTCCTAGTTTTAGGTCTGGGAAGATCACTTATAACCTGAACCTTAGCTGCTGGTGGTGCAACATGTCCATCACCAATTACGTACCCAAGGTACTGAACTTTAGCTTGACCAAACTCACACTTTGATAAATTAGCTACAAGATTAGCCTGAAGCAAACGCTCAAGAAATTTACTGACATGGCATAGGTGATCTTTCCAGTTGTCACTGAAGATTAATACATCATCAATATAAACAACACACCCTGCCAAACCCTCTGTTACAACATTCATGAGCTTCTGAAATGTGGCTGGTGCATTCTTCATACCATATGGCTTTACAGAACATGCAGAAGTCTTTCCTAGTGTTACAAAACATGAGATCTCCCTAGCACGTTCAGTCATAGGTACTTGCCAGTATCTCGTTAACAAATCAAACTTACTTATGTACCTAGCCTTTCCGATCTTCTCTATGCAATCTTCCACGCGAGGGAGAGGGTAAATGTCTCTTTTGGTTATCTGATTAACACGTCTGTAGTCGATGCAAAGCCGCTGTGACCCACCCAGCTTAGGAACCAGAGTGACAGGAGAACTCCACTCGCTCTGACAGGGCTCAATCATCTTGTGGTCCAACAGGTAGCCAAGCTCCTTCTCGATGAGAGGAACTTTCACTGGGTTCACACGGTAAGGAGGCAATTTAATTGGCTTTGCGTCTCCAACATCGACATCATGCATCAACACAGTGGTTCTTCCTGGAGTGGCACGGAACACTTGCGGGTACTCCTGCCTTTCCTCGGGAGGTAGATGAGAAAGCTTAGTCTGGAGATCATTCATGATATCAGGATTCTTCCCCAAACTATCACTCAGGCTCATACTGCATGGGAGAGCTTCACTTGCAGACTCGGGTGGAACAGCTACAGTGCAGACTGGATTATTTTCGTCCCGCCTGTGATATAACTTTAGCATGTTGATGTGACTTAGTTGCTTGTTCTTTCTACAATCTGGTGTGGCGATGACATAGTTGACATCACTGAATTTCTTCTCCACGAAATAAGGACCACTAAACTTGGCTTGAAGAGGTTGCCCATGAACTGGTAGCAGAATCAAAACCTGATCTCCTGGCTGAAAGTGGCGGAACCTGGACTTCTTATCATACCAAGTCTTCATCTTCTCCTGAGCAGCTCCTAAATTCTCTCATGCCAGTTGTAAAGCAGTGGACAGCCGTTCTTTGAACTTCATCACATACTCCAGCAGGTTGACGTCATCTTCCTCTGACAGCCAGCATTCCTTGAGTAACTTAAGGGGTCCTCTTACTTCATGGCCAAACAGTAGTTCAAAAGGTGAGAAGCTCAGTGATTCATTTGGAGATTTTCTTGTGGCAAACACAACGAATGGAAGACCTTTATCCCAGTCTTTCTGATGTTCCAAACAGTATTTCTTGAGCATCGATTTGAGTGTTTGATGATATCTCTCCAACGCTCCTTGGGTCTGGGGATGGTAAGCTGAAGACGTGATCTGGGTGATGCCCAACTCTTTCAGAGACTGCTTGAAAACATTTGACATGAAATTACTTCCCCGGTCTGACTGTACCTCCTTGGGCAGACCAAACTTTGTGAAGAACCCTAGCATTTCCTTAACCATGTTCTTTGCTGAGATATTTCTAAGTGGAATGGCTTCAGGATAACGAGTAGCCATATCAATCAGGGTCAACACATAAGAAAATCCTGAAGAAGTCTTAGGAAGAGGGCCCACAATATCCACCAACACACGAGTGAATGGTGAATGGCACGGGCGAATGGGAACTAGAGGTGCAACCTTTTCGGTCTGATTACACTTCCCCACAACTTGACAGGTGTGACAAGACTTACAATACCAGGAAACATCTCTGAAGATGCCTGGCCAGTAGATGTGTTTCAAAATGCGTGCCACAGTCTTCCTCACTCCGAGGTGTCCTGCCAAACTGGAATCATGAGCCACTCTAATGATATCCTGCCTACAAACACGAGGGATGACAACTTGATGTACAACCTCCCATTCACAGTCGGCTGATGCTGTTTGGGGTCTCCACTTCCTCATAAGTACTCCTGACTTTATACAATAACAAGTAGAAGCACCAGTTGACTCTTCCTCACTGCAAGCAGAGTTAGCAAGACCTTTCAACTCAGGGTCAGCAACCTGCAACTCAATCAACTCTTGACGAGACAAATTATCAACACTACGGGATACTGCCTCATCTGGTGAGTGGTCCAAATTAGCAAGAAAAGTGTCAGCTAGGATAACATCATCATCATCATTATCCTCTAAATCACCAGTAACTTTAGACTTAGCCCTAGTGACAGCACATGCAGGGAACACATCAGGGACATCACAATCCCGGGACGCAGCCACTGGCTCACTAGACAACTGAGGAGCTGGACACACTTGACTTCCACCAATATCATTTCCAAGTAAGAAAGTTACACCTGACATTGGGAGTGTCTCAACCAACCCAACCATAACGGAACCATTAACAAAACCAGACTCTAAATTCACTCTGCACAGAGGGACAGAGAAGTAATTATTCCCTACACCTTGTAAGATTACAGTTTCATCAGAGGAATTAACATTAGAGCCTAGAACACTGGTCAGCATAAGGGATTGGCAAGCACCTGTATCACGATATATTTTAACTGATTTCCTGTCATTACTGTCCAGAGGACTGACAAAACCATCAGACAGGAAATTAGCACATGAACTCTTGAGAGTGTCACCCACGTTACTGCTCAAAAGAGGAGCTCCATCATGAGAATTTAAGTTACCCCTCAAAGCATGTTCAGTTAACTCAGTTAAAGAATTCTGGGAACTCTCAAGAGTGGACACTAGACCAGTTGACTGAATATTTAAAGACTCCTTTTTGTTCACATCACGCTATCTCCTGAAACATTTCTCCGTAGTATGACCAAGCTTACTACAATAAGTACATTTACTTTTCTGAAATCTAGAGGTGAAGCTGGTATTTACTTCCTGAGAAACATCATCTTTATTCTCTTTCCTGTTACCTGTACTCTGAGTAGAGGCAACGTACTTACTCTCAGCTTTCCCTTTTTCTTTAGAATATCTCTTGTGAGTGAAAACATATTCATCAGCTAAAACTGCAGCATCAGACAAATTATCTATTCTTTTCTCATCAAGATATAGGCTTACATCTTTACTAATACACCTTTTGAAGTCGTCCAGCAAAATCATCCGCTTAAATTTGTCAAAATCAGAACCCACATTCTTAGAATTTAACCACTACTCTAACAGATCTTCTTTGATTTTTGCATACTCAACATGGGATTGCTTATCTTGCTTGTAAGTTGTCCTAAATTTTACTCTATAAGCTTCAGGAACAAGCTCATAGGCCTTAAGAATCAAGCTCTTAACTACATCATAATTATCAGATTGATCCTGAGGCAAAGATGCATAAGTTACTTGAGCTTTACCGGTGAGAACAGTTTGAAGGAGTACTGGCCAATACTTTTTGGGCCAATTAAAACCTGTAACTACCCTCTCAAACAACTGAAAATACTTTGTTAAATCAGATTCATTAAAAGGAGGGACAAGTTTAACATTTTTAGCCACATCAAAATCATCAGAGCTAGATGATCCAGTTCCACCTTGTTTCATGCGATACTCATGGTCTGCCTGAATCCTAGCAATTTCAACTTGTGCCTCAGCCTCCTTAGCACGAGCCTGAAACTCCGCCTCCTTAGCCTGAGACTCCGCCTCCTTAGCACGAGCCTCCTGCAGGGCTAGCTGTAACTTAGCTAATTCAATCTGCGTTTGCTCATTTAGAGGAGTTCCATTAAACAAGCTTTTATTAATCATGCCAACAATTTGATCTTTAGAATGATGAGAGTGAACTGCAATTCCCAATTGTTGAGCAACAAGCTTAAGTTCATTCTTTGTTCTGTTTTCTACATCACACACTGTTTGCACATTTGACAAAAAATCTTTGGCTTCATCAAGCGTAGTAATAGTAGACATCATGAATAAATCAGTCACAAAATATCGAGCAATATCCTTATGATAATATCCTGAATATCCTGGCGAGGTCGCCAAATTTATGTTATGGAACAGTGAAAGATAATGTACACTTTAAGTGAGAACACCATAAATCACTACTGTCCCGTAAAGGTCCAGGTTCAAAACAAAAGAGTTAGGTAAAATTAGAAGTTAAAGTTTAATGCTCAAACTAACAACAAAACATTCAGGACTCATAAGGATAATGTAATGGCAAAAACAGGTTAAATATATGGTTAACTGCAATAGCCTCTATTAACACGAAATTAGCATGAGTAAATTGATCTAAGTCAGCCCTGTTAAAATGAGATACCAGATAATACTCAGTGAATGCCAGATATATTATTACAGATACAAAATATTATTAATGATGGCTGACAATAAGAACCTTACATAAATTACAAAAACCTCACTAGGCCTACAAATTAACAACTTATGCTATACAGTACAAGAACAAAATGCAATAACACTTATACTCAAATTATACAGCTGCTAGATGTTTGGCGACTTCCTGAGCACTCACAATAATAACTGTACAGGGGAGGACAGAGATGTCAACAAAATGAGGAGCAGATCTAAGTGACCATTAATGTAGAGACTGAGCTCATTATATAGGGGCCGGCAGAGCTTGATACAACTTGTAAGAAGGACGCGCAAATGAAGCCATGGGGACAAAGAGTTGACAATTCCGCTCGGAACAACAGAAAGGACGATTTACTCTACTATAACGGTAGAAGGGGGACTGAGGCAGAACACGCTCGAGATCAAACTTGCAGCATACTGTGCGTAAAAATTACACAAAGGATGATGAAATCATAGGCTATGTAACAATATATATATATATATATATATATATATATATATATATATATATATATATATATATATATATATTTATATATAGAATCAAAAAGATATTGAAGTCAGAAAGTAGTGAGCCACAGTTTAATCACAAGAATCAAAAAGATATTGAAGTCAGAAAGTAGTGAGCCACAGCTTAATCACATGATGACTTAAAGAACTGAAGAAACGGACACCGAAACAAACATTTAGGAAAGTGAGGGATGGAGTCATCTGAGTGAGAGTGGACAGGGAAAAAATGCAGTTTAGAAAATCAATTATGAATAGAAGGGAGACAGCTGGTGAGAGTACAGAGAACTAAGGAGCACCACTATTGATAGTTTTAGAAGACGAACATAGACAGTCTACAATAGCAGCTACAGAACGACCACAAGGAAAGCTTGAGATGAAGGCACAGACAAGAAACAAACCATAAAAGCGCGCTCTGGAAATCATCAACTTTTGCCAAACTCGGTCGATAGCTTTGACTATGACACGTGCAATGACAAAAGTTTCGCCACAGTCCCAAAAGGAGGATGGCCAAAAATCATAAGGCAAAGTGTATATCACCGGTGGAGCATCCTTAGCAGAAAAAGTTTATGAGAGGACAATGCTTCAGAATCTTCTAGTTAAACATACTCTCACACACTTTACAAAAACAACATACTGAGGCAATTGGTTGATAATGAGTGGGTTAGGAACGACCACCCCATTTCGGAAGAGGCTGAATGAAAGCAAACTTCCAGCAAGAAGGTAAGGCACAAGTTTGACATAGGCAAAAGAGTTTACCTAGACAGGGTGCCAACACGACCAGCCAAGTGAACGAATTGGACTGTTTCGAAGTAAGCAACAGTTGACATATTGAAATGTTAAAGTAACTAAGAAAACTTATAAACATGAAATTAGCGTTTCCTCGATAGCAGGGAAAAACGCATGTACAGTAATATAAACAGGTCCTGTCCCAGGTACAGCAGACAACAGACGGACAACCAAGGCAACGGAGAGGCAGGCACGAGATGAGTGAAAAGAAGAGCTAGAGAAGGAGCTAAATAAAGATATGAAATGCGGAAATTCGCTGGTATTTGGAATTTTGCTACTATTCTATGAAACAGGTTAATAAGCAATACTGCAGAACTTGATGGAAAATTATGAGAGGTCTTTGCGCTACAGTGGACTGACTAAGGCTGCTGCCATGTATGCATATATGTACTGTATGTATGAACAGTATGTATACTGTGTGTGTGTGTGTGTGTGTGTGTGTGTTAACACCAGTCTAAAAGGATCTGGTCCTGTATATTTAATACAAGTGTTCTTCCTTCAAGACGCATGCCGCATGCAAACGATAAAAGCCAGCAGAAGTTATTGCCCTAGTGAGCTTAATAAATACTTATGTTAACTCGGAAGCGAAAACTTATAAATTTGGTCAGTTAAGGAAAATCTGATGGTGTCAGATGATTTAAAGTGAGGCGAATAATAGGGTGTACTGTAGATGCTCTCTCTCTCTCTCTCTCTCTCGTCAGAAGAATTTAGTAAATGACCACTGTATAGCAATATTACACTTATACTCAATAAAGACCATGTTACAGTAGTTGCGAGGAAGTGGTCGAGTACAAGAAGGCTAATTTTCAAAAGCTGAATGCAATTGTAAATAAAAGTGACTGGAATTCATCTATTCAAACATTGGCTATGAACGAGGAATGAAAAAGCAGCTGAGCAAAAAAATAATAACAAAAGAAAAACGAAGATGTCTGAAAGGATAATATGAGCAGGATTGAATAAATTTCAAGGAATTGTGTAAGTCAAAAGAAACCAGGGGGAAGCTTGGGACGGGAAGAAACCAAATGTCTCCTCTGAAAGATGTTACTGGAGAAAAATAAATAAATAAATAAATAAATGTGAGCTAAATATAATATTTTTATTACAAAGTGTATAAGAGTATCATTGTGACTGAAGAGCTAGTCCAGGATATGGAAATAGTGGACAGAAAAAATCCCAGCTATAGACTTAAAAAAAAAATCATGAGGAATAAATATGGACAAAGCAGGAAGTGAAGACGATCGCACCAATGATCTCATTAACTCAGGGCTATCTGTGCAGATCCTAGTCTGTGCTTATACTACTTTATTTGCGTTTAATACATTGATTAATATATAACTGCGTGACACAAAACTATGTAAGGGTATTTTAAGTTTATGGAGTGTCTTGTTGACAGGAGGGGAATGATCTTATGTGCAGCTGATAAAAGTAAAATATGCGGACAGAAACAGAGTCAGCTGAGGACTCTTGTGCAAGTACTCGTCTATTTTTCTTTTAAATGTCTTAACAGAGATACTGTTCATGGTATCTGAGGGTAATCTGTTCTCTAACGACCCTGTTGAAGAAGTATTTTGCTTCACGGGATTAGAAATGCTTTCCCATAATTTTGCAGCCATTACTTCTGGTTTGACTAGACCGGTGTATTTCAAAATAATTATTCATGTCTAAGTTGTCATATCCCTTCATGATTTTGAAAACTTCAATAGGGACACTTCTTAACTTGCATTTGGTTTGATTGAATAATTTAATTTTTTCAAGGCATTCCTCATATGGTTTGTTTTGTAGTGGTATCATATTTGTGTTTCTTCACTGTATGTTCTCTTATTTTTTTTTTCTGCCTTTTCTGAAGTATGGAGACCAGAACTGCACACAATACTCGAGATGGGGGCGTACTAGCGAGTGTTACAAGGCAAGTATGACATTTTCCGGTTTAAACTCAAAAGTTTTTCCAATAAAACTCACCAACATGTTTGCAGTTTTAACCACCTCGATGCACTGCTTACTCGGTTTTGGGTCAGTTGATATTATCACACGAAGATCCTTTTCATTGTTTGTACTTGATAATTGGATATTGTTCCTTATGTAATTTGCATCGCTGTTGTTATTTCCAGTATGAAATACTTTGCATTTTTTTATTCTGAATTTCATTTGCCATTTTTCTGCCCAGCTTGCCAATGTATTAAGGTCATTTTGTAACTGCTGCCACTTCAACGTTGTAGTTACTTTATTGGTTATTTTAGTATCGTCAGCAATTTTACAATTTCAATCCTCATCACTGTCGTTTATGTACATAATAAAAAGTATCAGTCCAGGTACTGAGCCCTGGCGAACGCCGCTAATCACATTATGCCATTTGGATTCCTTTCCATTTATAACATTTGCTTGTTTCCATTCGCATAGGATTTTCCCGGTATTTAACGACGTATCCAAAAGACAGCGAGTGACAGCAATAACTCATTTTTTATTCTTTGAGAATTCTCGGCGATATTTTGTCAGGGCCAGGTGTTTTGTTTATGTTTGTACTATTTTTTGCTAAAAGGATATCGCTTTTGTGGATAGTATAGTTATTAAGATGGTGCTGTTTGCTTGGTTTATGTGTGACAGTAGGATTCTTGTCGTGTTTTCTATTGTAGAAGCAGATGCAAAGTAATCATTAAGAATGTTCGCCATTTCAACCTCATTTTCTTTGTGTTTGTTATTGTTTGTTTCTAGATTGCCTATTCATGTAGTGATAACCTTTTTTTTTCTAATATCATCATCACCATCATCCAATCCTATATCACCCCATGATATAACTGTAATATTCTTTAGGGTTTGAATAATTTGTATGTATTAGGAATGTGGGTCTTCAGTGCTTTCTTGCTTTATTTGATAAGTCGTTTCAATGTGCGGTTTAAATTATCGTACACTAATTTATCATGATTATTTTGTATAGTTTTATATATATGGTAACCATGTTTTTTGGCTATTAGGCTACTCTTAAAATCACTGGACCATCACTTTGGTTTACTATTTCCAGCTGGACGCCTTTTATGTAGTGGTACACACGACTTTACCACTTCATTAAATTTTTAGGTGAATCTTCCCCATGTTTGGTTTATGTCATCGGTTTCAGCCATTTGATTCCAATCCGTGGTTGTAAGTAGCACACTGAGTCTGGCATAATCTGCTCTCCTATAGTCTGGGACTTTGTCTTCGCCCTCTGCTTCTCTCACTTTTCCAGTAGTAATATAAAACTGCATAATTAGATTATAGTTGGAACTAAACTCTGGTCCAACTTCGATGTTGTTAACTAGGTTATCGTTTGTAGTTACAGTAGGATGATGTCTAGGATATTGTTTCCTCTTGTTGGGTATTCTACGTGTTGGTAAAGGGTGCATTCTTGAAGATTCTCGTAAAGATCATGTCCTCAGTGAGCAGTTTGCGGTTCACCCCCCTTTGTTACTGGTGGTTTGAAGTCGTCAAAAATTACGCTATTCTCTAGACAACAAGTTTCGGTAATTTGATGATAAAGTTTTTCGTCTGTGTAAGTTGATTGTGCCGGGGTATTACAGACAAAACATATCAGCTGACACAACTGGATCTATGTTAATAATACTGGGTTTAGATGGAACAACAGGGTGAAGACTAGTCTCCAGGTAGAGTAAAACACCACCACGAGCATGGTGTGGCCACTCATAGTTGAAAATAGTGTATCCTGTTAATGAGTATTCTGCTAAAAAGTCACGGTCAGGTGTGTTAATCCAGGACTCTGTTGTGCCGATGATGTCATAATTTTCTAGGTAAATAAGAGATTCTAAATCCTCAAATTTGTTCCGCAGACTACGTGTGTTAACATAGCAGACTGTAATTCTGTCCCAATTGTTGATGAACTGACTTTATGGGTATTTACATTGAGGTTCCTGCTCCTGGAGGCTCCACGCTTTTTTATCTGAAGAGGGCAACTTTATGATGTATAAGTCTACCATGCCAAGCTGCTCCTACCTAGGTCAAATGAAGACTATCTTTCTGGAAAAGATTATGTTGATCATAGAACTGGTCCTACAGATTGATAAAGTCGACTCCTTCTTCCGTGCAGAGAGATTTTAGACGGTTATTTGTGCTGATGGCCTTGTTGTAGACACTATATTCTGCATTGATGATTGGGAGTATGCCGGATATTATTACATTTGTGGACTTTGTTTTAAATCATTTGGTCATCTCATGATATTTTGCTAGCAGTTCCTCTGATGTTTTTGCTCTTCAAATCATTTGTACCAACATGAATAACGGGATATCTAGTCAAAGACGTCACATATCAATTTTTGAGTAAATCATGTGAAAATTGACGATTTTATGCCCATTTGAAATTTTAGGCCTGACCCACATGACACTGACCTCCCTACCACTAACTGGGGGGCGACACCGCCCCTCCACCGATGTAATGAGGCATGTTATAGGATGCAGATTTGAAAGCTGCACATTAGGTTATGACAAATTTGAAGGGAGCTAAGACGAAAAAAACGATTTTTCTACTTTTTTTTTAATTCATTTTTTTGGTCCTACAGCCTAATTTGGCCCAAAATTATATCAAGTGATCGGAAGGTCATAGTCCATCATCCCTGTAATTTTAGTCAAAACGGCACTAGTAGTTTTTGCATAAAGCTGTTAACAGATAGGCGGACTAACAGACAGACAGGCAATCCGAGTGAAAACAATACCTGTCCCTGAGCACCTCCGGGGCGGAGATAAGTAATGTGTGTCTGAAGGAAGGAGGGGAGGAGGATCAGAATGAGGATGAGGATGAGGAGGAGGAAGATGAGGATGAAGATGATAATGATGATGAGGAGAAGGAAAAGGAGTGGGAGCAAGAACAGCAAGAGGAGACAGATCAGGAGGGGTAGGAGAAGGACAGGAAGAACTGGAGCAGGGGGATGAGTTGGAGAAGGAGGAGGAGGAGGAGGAGGAGGAGGAGAAGTGGGAGCAGGAGGAGGAGGAATACAAAGGAATACAAATGAAAGCAAACAGCGACAGACCTAATCGTCCTTTCGAGGCCGCCTGTAACAGAGTAGACTATGACTACAAGATTTAATTCTACGTGCTGAAGGATAAGAATAGTAAAGCAAGAGGGGTCTCCCCACCTCCAAACCCTACAGTTAAAACTGGCAGGTAAAAGTAAGAAAGACCACCATACAGCAATGGAAAAACTGACATGGAAATTTCATACGAAAGACTGAAAAGGAAAAGCTCATTCTATAATACTTTCTCTACAGGCTACCTGTATAAGAAAGTAATAAGTAAATTGAATAATCTAATAAATAAATCAAGCATGGCATTATGTATAGGTACGGTAAGTTAACCGGGCGTCTGAAGACATAGCATGGAAATTGCACAGTGCACATTGTGGATGTTCAGGGGTGGTGCAGCAGCCTTGCCTGGTGCTTTTAAGGTAGGCAGTAGTCAATCAGGCCCCAGCTCCAATCACTTCACTGTGACAAGGAACTTTCCCACGCAGAACAAGTACACAAGTTACCTCCTGAAACAGTGACCCCTGGTATATTAAAGAAAAATCCTGATGGTGGTCACTTAACTAACAGGGACCCTCAGTGATCCACAGGCCATCAGTGCTATTACTTTATTTGCATATAATGTAATGATAAATATATAATGACGATCCAATGCTATGTACGAATACTTTAAGTTAATGGAATGTCTTGTAGACAGGAGGGGAATGAATTTTTGCATAACTGGTAAAAGTAGGCTAAGTTATTCTATTAGAAACACAGTCAGCTGAGGATTCTCATGCAAGTACTTGTCTATTTTGCTTTTAAATGTCCTAATTGAGATGCTGTTCATGGTGCCTGAGGGTAATCTCTTCCATATATTTACGACCCTCTTGAAGAAGAATTATGTTGCTTCACGGGATTGGAAACACTTCCCCATAGTTTTGCAGCCATTACTCGACCGGTCTATATCAAAATATGTATTCACGTCTAAGTTATCATATCCCTTCATGATTTTGAACACTTCAATAAGGTCACCTCTTAACCTCCGTTTCGTTAGACTGAATAATTTAATTTCTTCAAGGCGTTCCTCATATGGGTTGTTTCCCAGTCGTGGTATCAAAAAGTGGCGGCCACTTCAAACTTTGCCAGGAAAACAAGTGCGGTTCCTAACGACACCTGGCACCTCCCGGCAGCCGATTTTTTGACAGTTCCAACTGACACTCGGTGATTAGGGGTAAACACAAGGAGACACAATGATCTTAGGGTTCCATACTGCGGAACTTCTCATGCCCAGCAGAGTGTTCTTGTTAGGGGTGTTAGATAACGGAATATACTCCCAATTGAGGTGAGAACTGGCAGTACAAAAACAACCTTCGAAATCAAGCTGAAGCAGGAACCGATCAACAATTATTAGAAATTTAAATGATTAATGTTTTCTTTCTTCTTCCTTTTTGCACGTAAGTACGAATGTATGTACTTGCTGTTATATAATTATAATAAGAATGTTTAGGTATTGAAAATTTGTCTTGTACTGTACAGTCGCCCCAAGAAGTAATGGCAGAGTTCCAGATTGCTTCGGTCACCCAGCATGCCATACGTTCAGTGAAAACAGTGAATATAAGGTGAACATTCAATGCCTTCATCACGTCATATCAGATAAAATATATATTATATCGCGCTAAGAATGATGAAAATGAATAACAGGAGGCAGTGATATATTAGAAGTTAACACTTAGTTACCGTTCCCTATTTGAATGAATATGAAATGTATTACTCCGCGCTCGGTGGGTAGTATGCCTATACTGTAACTCCGTTTTCCTGATTTATTTGTTTCCCAGGATTTCGAATACAGATGCTCAAGTTTTGAAGACCAGTTAAGGAAAATTCGTGTGACTGTAATACACTGCCTTATTTTCAAATGCTATGGTGATGATACAGCAACAATAAGTATGCCATAACAATGAAATTATTATTCGTAATGATGCCCTACCTGCGGTAGCAGCAAGACCATACTGCCTTTAATTTCGTCTTCCTCTCGCCAGTAATAATTATAATTAGGAACTTTATTCCCAACTGATGCAAAATTATTTGCACTTGTAAGGAGGTATGACAGATTCTGCATGTTTCTCTTACATTAGGCAATAAACAGGACCAAAACATGAGTCCATAAACTCTTTCAGTGCAAAAGCACTCACTCTTTACTCCATCTTTTAATCTTAATATGTCTTTTTAAATAACCTGTACTGTCCTGGTGAACAGAAAATGCTGGTTTGGAAGTTTTGAACCCAATCATTTGTTTATGAACCTCTGCATTTTATTACTCTTGCTGCTCGATTATGCACTGAGGATATCAGACGATGACAGAAGTCAGCATTCTGCAAGGAGCTCCGACTCTAGGCAAATTTCGAGTTCTTTTTTTTTATACTTCTTTCACCGACAGCCCTCTGGCCTATATTAAATAATCCAGAGATTTTTCTTAATGGAAAACTGGGCAAGGGCAGTGTAATAACCGCATGTCTTTGAGTAATGGTATCTCCTTTCGTGCGTGTTGATAGAAACATTTAAAATAGCTTACGCCGCCTGCCCGCTTTCTGTCGTCGTCCATAAAGACATTGGAAACGGAATTAAATGACTTTAAATTCTTCCCTAGAACGGAAATTATTTTATAAATAATTACTCATTTTAATTATTTATTGAAGATTCCTTTTGTTCTGTCTTATGCTTTTAAAAAAAATTATTGCATGTTAATGTACTAGATTTGAACTCCACAAATTATTCCTGAATGTCCCTGAGCGATAGTAGTGAAATATCAATTAGTTCCGTGTAGGATTTCCTATTATCGTAACTAACGAACTGCTTCCTACAATTTTGAATTATGCAGGTACTTTGGGATTAATTTATTGTTTTTTGTAACAATTTTACGTATTAAGTTTCACCTCTTAGAGATATAAGGAAGAGTATGTGCACTATCGCTGACCGAAAACTTCTGGATACTCCGCCGAAACTTCTTAGGCCGACTGTACACCAAGTATAACTGTGACTGCACCTTAACATATCATATCATTTAGGTCTGTATTACTATAGAGCCCTGGCTTAGTGGACCTAGCTTCAGTGTTGTTTTCTGTAGTTTTTCTGGTATAATTGCTCATTGTGTATCTGTAATGCGGAAGAAAAAATCTCTCTCTCTCTCTCTCTCTCTCTCTCTCTCTCTCTCTCTCTCTGGCAAATTTCCTTGGGTTAGAATTTACCTGAAATGTAAAATTATCTTGAATAAAATATGCTTCAGAAAAATGTGCACTTCAAAAATCTGTTGGAAGAAAAGTATAAGAAAATGTGCACAACTTTGTTGTGGCTTTTGACCGACGATTTGATACAGCTTATATCTCGTTGTGGGAGTGTTGTGCTCTTTTTTATTTTTATTAGAAAAAATATGATTATAGAAAATGAATATAACAGCCCTATCATGAATACAAGAATAGCCTCAGTGGTGCAGGAGGTCCCACAACGAAACTGTTTCAAAGAAGCTTATTTCCCCGACCCGAACCCCAGCTCCTTATAACTCATAAGAAGCAATTTCCTCTCCACAGGAGTCCACAATAGTCAGTGTAAGGAACGGCCAACATCGTGGGTTCAGATTGAGGCAGAAATTACTGTAGCTGCCTTTGTGTTGGTGTGATACAGAAGTGACACAGATTATTGTTGTCTGGTGACAGTGGGTGTAAGTGATGGAATGGTGAGGTGGATGGATGCACGAATGGATAGACAGATACATACAAACACATGCAGATAGATAGAAATAGGGAGATAGAGAGATATACATACGTGGATGGATGGACAGAAAGATGTAGATACATATATTCGTGGATCAGTTGATAGAGAAGTAAATAGATGACTAGATAGACACATCGATCTTTGATCGATCGATCGATCGATACAGAAACAGATATATAGATACAGATAAAAAAAAATAAATAGATTGGTGGATGGAGAGACATAATTACTTAGTGATGCGTGTATAAATGGAATGATAGATACAGGTAGACAGATAGACAAACAGATACAGATAATCTGATAGATAGAGAGGCAGATAGGTAGGTAGGTAGGCAGATATGTTGGAAGATGGTTATACAGGAGGGAAGACTGATCCATTTAAACGTTGATAAATACACACACACACACACACACACACACACACACACACACACACCAGGTGTGTACGTGTGTGTGAAAGCATCCAAGTGACCCGAGTTCTAGCACTGCTTAGGCCGCGCTGCTTGCGTGGGTGAGGTGAGCCCTCATCTGTCAGGTGTAGCTCAAGGCACGCTGTGGTGGAAAACCCGGAAGGGTTCGAAACTCAGCCGGGTAAAGATTAGGTGACCTGTCCCCTCGTGCCCAGGCCTCCTTACAACCTCGGTGAGGCTGGGTAGTGTGTCAACGCTCATCAGGAGCAGCCAGGGTCAGCCTGTTGACCTCCTTAGGTTAGGATACTAGATTAAGGACCTATGTATTTCCAGCCACTGAGTGCAGTGAATAAATAAACTGAAAATTATAACTTTTATCACACACACACACACACACACACACACACGCATCAGAGAGAGAGAGAGAGAGAGAGAGAGAGAATAAGCTCAACGAAATGAGAAAAACTTCGTTCTCGGTCTTCATCTTCTCCTCCTCCCGTCAGCCTCTCCCCCGTATACATTCTTTCTATTAGTCTATAATCTACGTTCAGGTAATAATAAGTGATAAACAGACAGACAGACAGACAGACAAACAGACCGAGAGTAAACCTAGCCCTCATTAACACCTTGACTAATAGAGGTTCTTCCTAAGCAAAATATTTGTTATGGCGGTAGAAAAACTATTAATGGGAAATACGCCATTCGACTGAAATAAAATAAGACAATCGGAATTATGAGGGATCCTTTTGTCCAGTCAGATTTGAATGTACTGCCAGGGATTCATCACATTTGCATATTTGTTTCAGGAATATTTTACACTCAGCTGGGTACGATGAAACCGTACTTCAGTTTTTTCCTTGTTTCCTCCAGACTACATTGTTCACAGAAGAAAATGATCTCTCGTATTTAGGTAGACTTGGTCTACCATGAAAGGGAGTACAGTTTGTATTATACTATGTCCCTCCCCTCCTTCCCCCGTGCCAACTCCAGTCCGTAGAGTTCAGTGAACCTCTGATGTAAAACGTTCTCTCTCTCTCTCTCTCTCTCTCTCTCTCTCTCTCTCTCTCTCTCTCTCTCACACACACACACACACACACACACACACACACACACACACACACACACACACACACACCTCTTACAATTATGAAAGCTTGAACATTTTCTGATTCTAATCTCTTAACGTTCTTGTGGTCGGAAACACTATATTATTTCATTCAGGCACAAAACATTTTTTTTTTTTTTTTTTTTGCGGAGAGTGAGCCACAAGAGCCTGGGAGTGAATATATGAGCCTGTGCGAATACCAGTCTGAGAGGGACTATAAAAGCCTGAGAGTGAGTATATGAGCCTGGGAGTGAGTATAAGAGCCGGAAATTGAGCCATAAGATCCTGAAAGTACGCCATATGAGCTTGGAAGTGAGCCTGAGAGCCTGAGAGTGTTTACTATATACATTCCCATGGTATAGGCTGAACGGTATTGCAATCAGCAGAGTTCAGAGCATCTTTGGTCTGAAACGCCCTTACCCTCTTTATTGGCCTCACCTCCCTCTCCCTTCCCTCTCCTCATTGTCCTTTCTTAATTCACTCCACCCTTCCTTGCCTCGCTCTCTCTCCTTATCTCACTCTCCCTACCCTTTCCTCGTTCTCTTTCCTCACACCAACACAAGAGACCCAGTTCCAGTCGGCTTAGAAGATTCAGTCATCTCTTAATTTCCTTCATACAGGGTGGTCTATAATAACACTCTTCAGCTCAGCCGGACAATTTATTTCGTGTTGCGGTGACGGCTTAGTTAGCGATACCAGTGCCTTTCCTGCATCAGTTATTCTTGCCCTACTCCCACTGGCACACACATGCCCACATCAGCAGACTGGCCCGTCCCTGCATCACATAAGATATCTCCAAGAGAGTTTTCTGAGTGCTATTTATGGACTCTCCTACATTTATGCATCTTGCAAGATAATATTTTCCTGCTGTTTAAACTTCTGACTTTCAGAAAAAAAAAAAATTTACTTCCACCAAGGAGGTTTGTGGTTAGCTTGCTTTGCTTGTCTGTGTGTTAGCAATATAATGGGAAATGTATATGGCGGTAGTGCACCAACTCTGAAATCTATTGATAACCATCACGGGAACCGGTTATTAATTTGGGGGCGACAATCAGAGGTCACGGTCAAGGTCAAAGCACTGGATGAAATTACACCAGATTTGGTATTCTGAGCGAAGAGCACGTTTGAATATGGAATTTCTCATAATTTGTTTTTAGGAAATAGGAATGACTTGCGAGATTTCTTAAAACAACAGTCGTTTTACCATATCTTGGCCCAGATTTGTGATCTTTTGCTGCTAAATTTACGTAGCTCAAAGACAGGAAAAACTAATACTCAGGTTACATACTTCCCACAGCACTTCATGACTTGCATCATATTCTAGTGTTAATATATTGTTACATCTCAGTTGTTCAAAAAGAGAGATGTTAGCCGAAATTAGTGGTAAAAAGAATATAGATGTCGTAAATATACTTTGCTGGTCACAGAAACGCTGTGGTAGTGACAAGGTACCGTTATCGATTAACTATTTACTTTATAATCATTCTCTGTCATATGTCCCTCCTTAGCAGATAGAACTGGTTTTGCGTTTAATACTAACTAATAAACCATAAAGAAATTGTTAGACGGACTAATGAGAACAGATTTTTAAAGGATCCAGTGTGTTAATTTCGCCTAACGACAACTCAACCTGTCATAACCCTCCCTTGCAGACAGCTCCGGCCGTGTGCGTGAAGAAAATGATAGTGAATATAAAGAAATTTTTTTAACACCTTTAGCCGAAGAATGTCATACTTGTCTTATCCTTGCTAGCAACAGATGATTTTCTTCGGTTTAAAATAACATCCTAGTAGTGAAGAAGTTAATAAAGACTACAGTATATTTATCCTCTCTAGTTAGGAAATCCTCCACTGAGCTTAATAAAGCTGTCGGGAGATTCAAGGAATGAAAAAAAAAAAAAAACATGCCTCTGACAAGCACGCTATATATCATACCTTTTCCGAGTAGATAAGCACATAGGTTCGCTCCTGCAGTCCACAGAGTTACCAAGTTCACCATAGAAAAAAACATCGCAGTCTAATCAGTAATACTCAGCAAGAAAAGACAAAAATGCTCTCAGACAATGGGCGCTGCAAAGAAACCTGAAATTGACTGCACTCCATTCCCTTGGCTGACAGTGTGAAGGGTGGCCAGAGCTAGCGCGTCATTTACGTAATTATACTGCATGTGATGAGACCAATTTGTGTGCCATAGTTTGATGGCGATGGCTGTGTTGGCTATGTTAATAATCTAATTTTGGTGAGGGTGCAGGATTGGAGCTGATGCTGAGAGTGATGATAAAATACCTCTAATGCTGATGGAATTTGATTTCTGCGTCAAAGGCATATGTATGATCGAGTACTTTTTTCGTGTATTTATCTGTGTATCTGTTTGCATGTCAGTGAAAGTTCACAACAGTGCTAGATCCAGTCTGGATTAAAACTGACACATACATTCTGTGTGTGTGTGTGTGTGTGTGTGAGAGAGAGAGAGAGAGAGAGAGAGAGAGAGAGAGAGAGAGAGAGAGTGAGAATGGGGGGGGGGCTTTGGAAGAAATGTTTCTGTTTTGTTGCAGATCAGACGTGGATGAAGGCCACGGGTCAAGGTCAACGTTATGAAGTGACATTGTTTTAAGAATATATATTTGATTACGTGGTTCAGCTTTGGCACATCCACTGTTTGTGGGAATGGAAAGAAGCCAATCGGTTGTAGAGTAGATCGATCAGCGACCAGGTTACAGGTTATTTTCAAGGTCAGTGTAGCCTCAGTGTCACCTTTCAGTATTTTTTACCCAACTGACTCTATATTTGTAGAAAAAAAAGTGCCGGTGTGTGTTACTGACAATAGATGGAGTGTGCAATACTGAGGATTATCTAATCATATGACTGTACTGTGGAGAAGGACACCTTCATGTGGTGGTACCGATGTAGACAGTGGCTCCACTGACTGCAGTCTACTCGGTTCATATTCATAGGTTGCAGCTACAACAACAGAATGCAAAAACAAACTGAGAACAGCATGAGAAAATAAGATGAGATGGGTACGCAGAATAGATGAATATAAGTGGAACTCTGAGCTGCAAATACAAGAAGTGACAGCTGCATACGAACAAAGATTTGTCAGAGTTAGGGTCTGAAAAGTAGGAATGGATGGGATGAGACCCATAAGGCCCAAGGGACGTTAAGAACAACTACAATCAATGTTTTGGCAGAGACTAAGAATATTCTTACCTTAAGCCACGTACAAATGAAAAAGGAATAAAAATAGGAGTGCAAAGAAAGATAACTGGATGGGAGAGAAGCAGATGAAAATACAGTTGAGAAAGGTAAGGGAAGAAGAATTAAAGAGAAACATTAACCAGCCACATCCCATTGACGTGAATATACGTCCACACATTTTGTCACTGCCACTCCCGTTGACGTATATAAACGCGAATCAATTGCAAGGTCCCCAATTTGCACAATTTTCAATTTTCGCGAGTGATTTTTGGTACATATACACTGGACACCTTCCTCTACAAGATGCCAGGCAGGGGCAATGCCTTACCCCGCATGACCTCCCCCTCCCTCACACGCCATTGTCTCAGCAATTCACCTGTTACCAGAGTAAAGACATGTCGTGCCATAGTATGAAATTCAGGGCCAGAGTGATTCCCCAATTGATGACAAGGTTGAGGACAAAGTTTATGTAGCATTTGAGGAAGAAACAGTCAGAAATGATGCTCAGGTAATGTTGCCAAAAAAGGTCAGGTATGTTGATGTGTTTGGTGAGTGAAACAATGCATTTATTGCCTATATTACTGTGTGAAAACTAATATACTCTCGTACTACATATAAATTCGTATCAATTAAATAAAGGAATACCATTTATAAGTGGTGTGGAATAGTTACCCTCCCATAAAACTCGTTTTCTTTGGAGCCAGCCTGATAGAAAACCCAGTAAGGTAAGGAATATTGCTACCTGTATTGAGAATTTTAAGCCTCAGGTGAGCGATTTCTCTATGAATTTTCAATGTTTCTCACCAAAAGCGGAGGTTTGAGCAAAACAAAAATTTTCCCAAAATTTGCAGGGACTGGGGGGAATCAGTGGTGGAAAAGTGGTCGGGAAGGGGCGTGTTAATGAGAAAGAAAAAAATAGAGGGAAGAAACAGATGAGAAAACAGGTACAAAAACAAAAGACGAGAGACTTACAGTGAGGCAGACAAAGAGAGAGGAAAAAAAAAAAAAGAGGGAGGAGGGAAGAGGCTAAAACAAAAAAGTAGCGTCGGCTCCAAGAGAAGGTAGTGAGAAAAGAAGAGATGGAAGTTTCAGTGAATTGCAAAGTAGGAAGAAGAAAGGCTGAAAGAGAGTGAAACCTAAAGGGAGAAAAGTGGGTGAGGTCATAATATCTGCTGAGAGAGAGAGAGAGAGAGAGAGAAAGTCGTGGTGGTGGATATTTGAACCGATGCAGGAGTATGACAAATGGAAGGTTGAAAGCAACTTGTGGAAGCTGAGTGAGGGAGATGTTGTTGGTCAGGAAGGTGGGCTTTCAGGCAGAAAAGTGAATTAAATGAAGGCCAGCAGAATAGGAAAGAAAAAATCCATGGATAAGGGATACAAGAGAAATATGAAATGAAGGAAGAAGAAAGAACATAGGAAAAAGCAAGGAAATGGAAGGTGTTAAAATAATAACTCTTAATGAGAAACCAAATTACATGTTTTTGCTAACAAGAGGTCTCCTATTTAGCTGAATGAAATCGTATGATGGTGGTTTCAATAAAATGAGAAAGAGATTACTGTATGTAAGAGGTTAAAACAATTTCCAGTAGGAGGTAGAATGGGAGACAAAATGTGAGTGGAGAAGCTATAAAATTAGAAAGAGTAAGGGGTGGAGCCAACTTGTAATATGGCGTCAAATACTAAAGACTTTTCGCTTCCCCTCTTCGGTTTCATGGCTGGATCCATTGAGGCTTAAATGTTACGTACAGGACTGAGGTGCATATTATCATTCATCCGTTGATGCCACTTAGCAGTTTTGTCCCAGTAGTCTAATTCAGGGATCCAAGAATATAGCAATGAGACATACAAAAGAAAGCAAACAGGCTCAAACTTAGGCTACTGTATTTCTGCGATTGTCAGCAAAATTCCTGTCACCTCACCTGCTTTTTTCATGGATTTTGAAAATTACCGTGGTGAATCCAAAGTAAGCGATATTGATGACAATGATCTTGGCCAATTAATGTAATTAATGACGGTTGCTGGTGCTTTATCAGGCTGATTGTCACGCTGAAAATATCTTTTGAGATTCCTCAAAATTTTTTCCTTGGTGAATTATTTTACACAGTAAATCTAAATATGATCTCCCAAGGCACTGATGAAAAATGTCAATTATGAGAGCAGGGTACAAAAGATTCATGAAACCTAGAATACAAGTCTGATTGTCAAAGTCCAGTGAGTAAGAAGGAGTGGCTACAGTTTTTTTTTTTTTTTTTTTTTTTTTTTTGTGTGATTGTACCTGACTGACTGACAGGGCGACTGTAAATATGGAGCAATATCAGTAATGGTGGATGCAGCTCCTTTGTAAGGGTGGCGAATGTTCAAAATATGGCATCATGTACGTTAGTTGAAGGGTGCACATTAAATTGCTCGCAAAACCCAGCATTATGCATACAGAGTAGTAGACCTTTGTTATTTAATTACAAAGGTACTCGCAAAGCCCCGAAAACTTTGATTTGGGTCGTGAAATCAGGTCACAAACATTTTCTTTCTTTCATCATGAGTCATAACTCCAAAGCAAGAAGGTGCACAGTCATAAGAAACTATCGTTACCCTTCAGAGCTATGCACTATGACACAACGACGAAGTGTTGTGGAATGACGGGACAGGAAAGTTTGTACCTCAAACCCGTCAATGTCGGTTATGTGGGACACAGATATTAGAATTTGTGCTAGAGGTAATAAAAACTAATTAGATCGTTTGTCCTCTCAGCATAGAGACAATAAGCTTTATTATCCTGCACCGAATTGATTAAATAAAAATATAACCGAATGATCTGAAGCCGGCAACACACATGCAGACGGGCAATGAGCATGTGCACCCATGCCAGACGTATGATAGTACTTCAGCCGACACAAGCCAGGTTAGTACATTTCAGTGTAATAGTGAAATTATGTATTGCCTTCTACATATAATAAATGTTGAGTAGAAGGAAAATAATAATACGTGTTCAGTTTCATTGCTTTAATATTTTGTATACCCACCCCCTGCTCCCAAAACAGTCTCTAGACGTCAGAAGCATCCATCTGAAGCATTTACCCACCCATCTAAAGCAAACAAATTAACTCGTGCACCCCTGTTAGACTATTATTAAAAAAAAAAAAAAAATCGATGCCTATAGATTTAATACCCTCTGAAGTAATTTATTTGTTGTATTCTCTAGATAATAAGTGTTGAATACTAGGAAAATAATAAACCTGCCAAGTTTCATTATTAATCCCCGGCGGGGCGCTCAGGGTAACTCAAACACGTCCTATATATATCCCCGCAATATTGCTCATTCTTGCTCATTATTCCAACTCATGTAATGGGATTGTGATATGGCAACACTAGATAGGGGAGGGGCGAACTGCAAGGACCCGCCCACATAGTCCAGCTAAAGTTCGTTTCGCATCGAACATTCTGGAGGTAACGATACTTTTTCTTATGACTTTACACGAGCGTATTATATACTATGACGCTTCGTAACAACTGGAGACATTTTTTCGTACAGAGTTGCATTTGAGCTAAAGTACTCGAGTTACAGCCTAAAAACTTTCTCTAGCACTTGGAGTATTTAAGGAAGATGTAAGAGTCCACAAACTTGTGTTGTCCCATTCCAAGCAAGCATTTTACGAATATTGTATCATTAACTGCGGTATTGATTATCATACACTTAGGAATTATTTTAAAGTATAGGTAAGAAGGGTTTGATAACTACCTTTCATATAAATATAAAAGACTAAAAAATTAATATGTTATTGTAAAATGATTGTTAAGAAATAGGAATGGAAAAAGTGCAGAAACTAAAAATGTTAAAAGTAAAAAAAACAAGACAGTATTTGGGATGAGAGGAGTCAGATCTCTATCCCCATTACTACATTGGACACAACTCACAAAACGTTTGTAGCTGGTGAAGAGTGGTAATGGGTTTAGAACTCTGAATCTCCTATCATCCGAAAAGGGTTCATGTTTTTGTGCTTTTTCATCCTTTGTTTCTGCATATATTTCCATCATAACATTTTAAGAATCACGTTTTAACATGTTTTTTTTTCTCTCTTTCTCTCGCTACAGTACACTAATGCGTGAGTATGTGGATCTACTGCAGGCCTGCATTCTAAGTGGAACAGAAGGCTTCACATCACCTCTACCATACCAGTTTAATGTGTAAATTATACCTGAATTATAACATTCTCCTCTATGTTTTTTTATGCCGATATCTTCTTGATATCGTGTTGCTTGTATCAGTAACATAATCAGAACAAAATGCTGAGAAGTAGTATAATAGATAAATGAGTCTCTTAGGAAGAGGTACTAGTAAATCTCAAAAGCCACTTATAAGAAGAGAGTGTCAGGGTGTTGGTTGGTTGAATCGAGTCAGGTTGGTACCACTTAACCTCTGAAATCCTCTAGGTTAGTGAGAGAGCAGAGCGGCTGTGAGCCTGTAAAGACTGTCACTAGCCTTCAGTGTTTCTAAACCAGTGTTGTAAGCATGGCGGAAATATGTCTTAAATTAGTAAGATATATTATTACCTTGCATTTTATTATGGTTGGTTGCATTAACTTCTGAATGCTGTAGGACGTAGATCTATGTTGCTGGCGTTTTGGAAAGGGATGTATATCTACATCACTAGAGTGGTACAGGTTAATATCAGCAAGTCTTTTCAGTTCTTTTGCTTGCTCAGTCCACCATTTGTTCTCCATGTCACTCAGTTTTATCTGGGTTTAACTTCTGAGATTCTGGAATTCAATTTTTAGGGTTAAGGAGCTAGGATGAGCCAACCAGGTGTTATTGCTCTATTCTTGATTGCAAGAAGGTCATGTATGCCCTCAGCATTTTAATCAAACCAGTCTTTATGGCAGCAAGTGGAGAAGCCTAGGGTTTCCTCTGCTGTGCTCTGGAGCAGTCTTAATCTTAGCCACTCTGCATCTACGGTCGGTTTCTTGCATTGTTGTTTGGATCGTGATGGTGAGAGAGCTTGTCTGTAATAGTGCCATGGAAGGTGTTACAAGTTGCCACATCCATTAAGCCACTACTGTTTAGTTTCTTGGTGGATGGTCTGCAGTGCATTTTAACCCATCACGTCCCGAACACTTTCACACCTCCGACACCCCCCAGTCCCGAGCATTTTTTGATTTTTTTTTTTTTTTTTGGCTAAAACCTCCGCTTTTGGTGAGAAACATCGAAAATTCATAGAGAAATCACTCACCTGAGGTTTAAAATACTCGATACAGGTAGGAGTACCTCCTTACCTTACAGGGTTTTCTATCAGGCTGGCTGCAAAGAAAACGAGTTCTATGGGAGGATAACTATTCCACACCACTCATAAACGGTATTTATTTATATATTTGGTACGAATTTATATGTAGTATGAGAGTATATTGGTTTTCAAACAGTATTATAGGCATTATAAGCATTGTTTCACTCACTAACTCATCACCATTCCTGACCTTCGTTTGCCACATTACCTGATCATCATTTCTGACTGTTCCTTCCTCTAATGCTATGTAAACTTTGTCCTCCACATTGTCTTCGATTGGGGAATCACTCTGGCCCTGAATGTCTTTATTGGCCAGGTCACTGGTAACAGGTGAATTGTCGAGACAATGGGGGGAGAGGTTATGCAGTGTAAGGCATTGTACCTGCTTGGCATCTTGTAGAGGAATAGAGGAAGATGTCCCATGTATATGTATGAAAAATCACATGCGAAAATTGAAAATTGTGCAAATTAGGGACCTTGCAATTGCAAGACGTACCAGTACGTCGTTGGGACTGGCAAATGCAAAATGTTGCAACGTACCCATATGTTGACGGGACGGGGCGGATTAAGGCATATGACTATCTGCAGTTTGGTGATTATAAGGTTATAGTCTGTTAAGCACTCAGCACCCATCATTGCTCTGGTTATAATAACTTCCCTTTGATCTCATTTCCTTATAATGACAGTCAGTTAGGTGCCAATGTCTAGATAATGGATGCACGAATGTGGTCTTGTGTTTATTCTTAAGTTGAAAAATGATGTTGGTGATGATCTGACTGTGTTCTGAGCATAAGGAAAGCAGTATAAGGCCATTGTTGTTCACATTACCAACTCCATGGCAGCCTATAATGCCTTGCCAGAGATAATTATCTTTTCCTACTCTGGCATTAAAATCTACAAGCGGGATCAGTTTGTCATTAGCTGGTATTGAACAAATGGTTCCATCCAAGGAGTCATAAAAGGCAACTATGATGGTGTCCTGAGAATCAAGCCTTGAGGCATAGGCACTGATGAGCTTTGCATATCGGCCTTTAGAGAGTGGTATGCACCAAGACACCAACCTCTCTGATATACCTACAAGTGTTTCTTGGATAATCTGTTGGAGGCTGGTTCATTTGGCAAAGCCAATCCCATGGTTTTTTCTTATACTGTCTGGATATCCCTTCCAGAAATAGATATACCCTTCTCCTGCTGCTATTAGGTTGTCCTCTCCTGAAAGGCGAGTCTCAGACATAGTAGCAATGTCAGTGTAATATATTTTCAGTTCATGGGCAGTAAGGACAGTTTTACGGTGGTGTCGTGTTTTGTGGTCAGTATCAAGCTAGGTTTGTGTAGTATATTACAGGTTGCAGGAGTCAGAAGGATTCTTTTGGTCTTTCGACAGCAATGCGAGATGCCTTGTCAGACGTAACAATTCGCTAAGGTGATGTGGAGCAGCGAATGTTTAGATTTACCTTTATGAAGCACCTTCCCGTCAGGGGAAAGCAGTTGGCCATCTGTTTCCTGCTGCTTAGTCACACTGGATGCTGCCAAGGGCATGACCTGCTCCTATGTCATCATGCCAGCGACCACTGGGCCAATACCGCGACAGTACAGGACTCGTGCTAGCAACTTCCAGTCACATCCATGACCTGTCACTGTCACCCTATCCTGTCGCCACAGGTCTTATCTTTTGGTGAGAGATGAAATGAGAGGTGACTATAGCAGTGAGCTAATGCAGTGAATGGATTTGGTGTGACGGTGAAGGTGCCCAATCTGTGATAATGGCATGAAGATTCACGACGACCATCTACTGTACTAAGCAGAGTTGCAGGAGCCTGCCGGGAGCTCTATCGAGCCCCACTTTCCATGGGACTCCACTCACGGATTTTTTGTCTGGGTCTTATTCATTTAGCCTTAACCAATCCAAAGAGACTCCACAAAGCAGTGGACCTGGGAACAAAATCTCACCCCTTGCTGATGGCCCCTCCAGCATGGGTAACCCTGTCCTTCTGCTGGGTGCGGGAAACTCCCCCCATTGGTACGGTCCACCAAGTTTACAGGGCACACAAGTCCCCAGCCACGACAAGGTGGTTCCCGTGGACACACACACACACACACACACACACACACACACACACACACACACACGTAGGAGAAGACGAGGAGTAGGAGGAGGAGGAGGAGGAGGAGGAGAAGGGATAACAACAAGAGAAATAAATGAAAAGAGGAAAAAGACAAAAATGGCAAAAGAGGGCATGAAAGATAATTGTCATAAAAAGACTTTGTAGTTACTCGTAGAGAAGTTATATATATTAGACTTGTGGACGAGAGGTTGTTATACTTGAGTAGCTTTGTAAGTAGATAATCTTCTTTCCCATTTGTCATGCAATGACAGGAGAGGTAAAGAATAGTATGGGACTATTTTTATTTGTCTTGGAAATATTAACAAAGTCTCTCACACACAAGTGAAGTTAAGTAGAGTCCCGGGAGCTACCTCCCTGTCTCTCTCTCTCTCTCTCTCTCTCTCTCTCTCTCTCTCTCTCTCCCAAGTTGCTAAGCCCTTCTCCCTACTACCTGCCTGCTCTATGGCTAGCTTCCTTCTGAGCTCTCTTTCCTAAATTCTGGTGAAACAGGAGTCGTGTCACGTGTGTTCACTGTGGTTGGAAAGTTCTAGAAGCCTGTGTGTGAGTATGTGTGTGTATGGTCAACAAGGTTTGTTCACCTGGTGTATCGCTGACAAACTAACTGCATCATCTCCTGACTGGCTACTTCGTAATCTGTAATCAGCTTTTCCTCAATGTAACTTGCAAGATCATTTCCCATTCCCAGGCTCGCATAGAGCTGTCTATCTGTCTATTTATCTATCTATCTATTATGATTTGTAAATATAATATGGACTCATAACATTGCTCGGTCCACGCAGCTGAAGGTCCTCCGGCAGCAATTATCATTGACATATGCTAATCTATTAGTACATAATATTGATTATAATATTGTATACATATAATATTCATAGTAAATTGCAATGATTCAATAATATTACATTTTAAACAAGTTGTATACATATTTGAATAAATGCAATGGTTGTTGTATGACATTTTGTAAGTTGTGTATGTATAACAGACATACGCATATAATTGTGCAAGTGGTAATACTGCTGGGTTATTACATTACATATTGAGGGATTCCGTTTAGTAATGTCTAATATTTCATATAACTTGTAAGATGATTCTGGTAATACAGAATTGTGGTATAATGGTATGACTTTACATAATATTGTAGTAATATTGTGGTAATACATAATTGTAATATTTTATGAATTGTTACATAATATTGTGGTAATGCATAATTGTGTTGGACTTATAATTGTAGTTACATTTTGTTAATGCAACCAGTACATAATTGTGTTGGCCTTATAATTGTAAAGTTACATAAAAGTTACATCTTGTTAATGCAACTGTTACATAATTGTTACATATTGTTTGTAGTTACATAATTGTAGTTAAAGTTACATAAAAGTTACATATTGTTAATGCAACTGTTACATAATTGTTACATATTGTTTGTAGTTACATAACTGTAGCAAGTGTAACATAATGCAATCATTTGTCGTTACATAATTGTTACATATCGTTTGTAGTTACATAATTGTAATAATTGCAGTCGTGACATTGAATCCGGTCATGCTGCGGTCGATGATAGTGATGATGTGTCATGCCACTAGCTTGTGGAGACAACAATTTGCTTTTTTGTTTGTAGTTTATGTGGTATTTTGGCATTTGTAGTAACAACTACACTTATTTTCATTTGTTTGTTATGTGATCTTACTCTATTTCTTTTTCTTTCTTTTTTTTCCCCTTTATTTTTTATGTATTGATTTTCTATAGTTTGTTTTTCTTCGTTTATTTACGCTTTTTCTGTGTTGTTCATGGTTGCATAATTGCTGGTTAAATCCCTTGGGACCCTTTTTTAAGGTTTAGTTTATATTGCACAGATATTACTGAAAATGATATTATATAGTCCCATATTTTGTTATTTTATATAAAAAAATATATATATACACTATATACAGTATTAACTATATACACTGACTTGTTCTTCACTTGTACCTATCGTGGGTAATATGTGTGTCAGCACTGTGTGGAAATCATTGTCTTCACGATTGTGTTGAAGATGTTCACTCTTGCTAACGTCATTTGTGTTGGCCATTTTTTTTCTCTAGTTTACCTTGTAACTTAATTTATATGTTTCCACTAGGTAGCTTTAATTAATAAATGTTTAATACAGTTCTTTTAATCGCTCACTGAGTAACTGTGATGGTATATTTTCTTCATCACTTTGTAGATATAATAATGTATAGCTGTATGTATGAAACACGTATTTTATGTAGGTATAAATGGTAACACTCGTTGGTAGTAAATAAATGTTATAATAAATGAATGAATATATACAGTGTAGAATATTTATTGTTGGTGATTATTTAGTGTTTGAGTTATGCAGATAACTGAAGTAAGTATGTGTATTTAAGCTGTAACTATACAGCACGTTTTATATGTTTGTGCAGAAGCTTATTGTCTATCACTGTGTAATGTATAAATGAAGTAACTATGTAACTCACTAATTTTTACCGTGGTGGAAATTGTGTTAGTGATGGTGCAGGTGGTGAGTTGACTGACTTGGCGTCTTTTCAGCAAGCACGCATGATGATGTCGACTTCCCACACTGGTAGCTGTGGTGAGTGAATGAGTAGTGATGAGTAACTTGAGTGAAGACGAGTGAGTAAGATGAGTTGTGAATATGGACTTGGTATTTGCTTCGTCGTCTTGACCTCCTCACTCCTGCGTCAGCGGTGGAGGTTGGGTGGATGTAGCAGAGAGAGGAGGGTGAGGTCTGGTGGTTGTGAGTTGAGTCGTGTCTCACTCTTCGTTTGTTTGTTTGTTTATTTGTTTTTCTTTCTCGATGTATTCTTGGTCCTTTTTTCTTGTGATTTACTCTTTGTAGGATGAAGACTGCTGCTACTTGTAGGTGCGTGTAGAAGATTATACAGACGACTCGTAGAGTTGTTACTTGTAGTTGATTGTAGATGGTTGTAGTTCGTTGGTTCGTCGTAGAAATTGCAAGATTGTTTGTATCAATATATTGTTAAACTACTTGCAAGGCGTCCTGTGACCTCTTCACCTCTACATCAGCGTGATGATCGGGGAGACGGAGGGGGCTGGTTGGAGAGAATACTATCAGGAGCTAGTTGTGAGATGTTGGTTGTGAGAGGTATTCTTGTTTTCAATCTTGATATTTTGTAGGAATTCACTGTTGATTCGTAGACAAGGTTCGTATACGTTCGCTGCTACCAAATGTCATAAAAAAAAACTTTGTATTTATTCAAATATGTATACAACTTGTTTAAAATGTAATATTATTGAATCATTGCAATTTACTATGAATATTATATGTATACAATATTATAATCAATATTATGTACTAATAGATTAGCATATGTCAATGATAATTGCTGTCGGAGGACCTTCAGCTGCGTGGACCGAGCAATGTTATGAGTCCATATTATATTTACAAATCATAATAGATAGATAGATAAATAGACAGACAGCTCTATGCGAGCCTGGGAATGGGAAATGATCTTGCAAGTTACATTGAGGAAAAGCTGATTACAGATTACGAAGTAGCCAGTCAGGAGATGATGCAGTTAGTTTGTCAGCGATACACCAGGTGAACAAACCTTGTTGACCATACACACACATACTCACACACAGGCTTCTAGAACTTTCCAACCACAGTGAACACACGTGACACGACTCCTGTTTCACCAGAATTTGGGAGAGCTCAGAAGGAAGCTAGCCATAGAGCAGGCAGGTAGTAGGGAGAAGGGCTTAGCAACTTGGGAGAGAGAGAGAGAGACAGAGCGAGACAGGGAGGTAGCTCCCGGGACTCTACTTAACTTCACTCGTGTGTTAGAGACTTTGTTAATATTTCCAAGACAAATAAAAATAGTCCCATACTATTCTTTACCTCTCCTGCCATTGCATGACAAATGGGAAAGAAGATTATCTACTTACAAAGCTACTCAAGTATAACAACCTCTCGTCCACAAGTCTAATATATATAACTTCTCTACGAGTAACTACAAAGTCTTTTTATGACAATTATCTTTCATGCCTTCTTTTGCCATTTTTGTCTTTTTCCTCTTTTCATTTATTTCTCTTGTTGTTATCCCTTCTCCTCCTCCTCCTCCTCCTCTTCTTCTCCTACGTGTGTATGTGTGTGTATGTGTGTGTGTGTGTGTGTGTGTGTGTGTGTGTGTGTGTGTGTGTCCACGGGAACCACCTTGTCGTGGCTGGGGGCTTGCGTGCCCTGTAAACTTGGTGGACCGTACCAATGGGGGGAGTTTCCCGCACTCAGCAGAAGGACAGGGTTACCCATGCTGGAGGGGCCATCAGCAAGGGGTGAGATTTTGTTCCCAGGTCCACTGCTTTGTGGAGTCCCTTTGGATTGGTTAAGGCTAAATGAATAAGACCCAGACGAAAAATCCGTGAGTGGAGTCCCATGGAAAGTGGGGGAGAGAGAGAGAGAGAGATAGAGAGAGAGATTAATAGGTCGCATAATTTCCCCACAAAAATATGCAGGCTTGAAGGTCACTATGTCGCCTCAGAAGTTAAGTCATTAGTATTTCAGCCCGGCTATACGAGAAACAGAGAGAGAGAGAGAGAGAGAGAGAGAGAGAGAGAGAGAGAGAATGATGGGGTCCCACTTAATTCATCCTCATTATATTTCTCTTACCGAATTTGGACTAACGATGAACCAGTATCTATCTATCTATCTATCTATCTATCTGTATATCTACTGTATATCTACATCTATTTCTAACTATGTATGTATGTATGTACATGTAAGTATGTATGCATGTATGTTTGTATGTATGTATGTATATATATACTGTATATCTATCTATCTATCTATCTATCGAGAGAGAGATAAGTATATATATATATGTACATACATACGTTTCTACTGATACCTAAATAAACCAGAGCACGGCAAGAACATGGACTTCACACACACACACACACACACACACACACACACACACACACACACACACACACACACACACACGGAGGCTGAAGGAAACAATATACCCTCTTTCTCCAGGCGCTTTAGTAAAGATGAACTATCAGATTTAATGGATAAAGGAAATATGATTGTTCACTCAACATACAACCCTTGATAATCCCCGATCAGCCCCTTACCTAGTCCACCTCAACCATAATTAACTGCATCACATCACCTCCTTCCCACCTGACTGACCACTTGCCATTTTACGGCTACAAGGAAGCTGAAACTACTTCAGAATTTACTTATAATCGAACTATAAGATTTTTTAGTATGTCCTCGACATACTCGTAATGTCAGTGCTATTTTCACAAGATATTCTTATTGCAAATGCGATTTCAGCTAAGTCAACGAAAATAGGGAATGCAGAAATTTTGAACCTTCCTCTAGCCCGGAACTCGCATGCGGCAGTTGTATTGCTTCCTCAACGCCTCTGTGTAGTTCATTCACATATTCTCTTATCATAAACTCCATCTTTTTTCGCCTTCCTTCCACTTAAACCTCTACCTCACGAAACTTCCTCTTTCATCTCACACGCAACTCGCAGCAACATATAACCCCACAACTCACCTCTAATCCAATTTTCTTGACCACAAGGCTCTGCGCTCGTTAACAATGCAGTTGCCTGGTTGCTAACTGCCTGGTATCAAAATTCAAAACTCCTGTCCAGTTGGGTACCTCTTCTTTTCGTGGAGGGTAACGGTGATCGTTCTAGGAAGAAAATATTCAGTAAGTGGTGTTGAAATGCCTTAGGTTAGCTAGGTCACAAATGAGTATACAGAAAGTGATAATAGAAGGAATATTTGGACCATAGAGAACCTATAAAAAATATCTAACCATCGCCTATAAGAAAGGGATAGAAAAGATTAAGGCTAAGTTGGTTTAGCTTAGCCTAGCCAGGGTTGGGTTAGGTTAAGTTAGGTTGTTTTAGGTTAGATTAGGTTAGTTCAGGTCATGTCAGATAATATTAAGTAAAAATAGGTTAACCTGAATTAGAATTGGTCAGGCTAGGCCGTCAGAATAGCTAAGATTAATAGGGTAAAGTTAGGTCAGGTCAGTTTTCATTAAGTCTTAATTAAATAAAGTAAGGATATATGTAACTCAACACAGCAACTACTGTAGGTCATCTTTAAGGGCTGTCATAACTCCCTCAGAATTACGGTATCGAGCTCCCCATGACACTGCATGAGGCAGCGCAGTCAGGATGCAAATGCGATGATGATATAGCATAAGGATGCCTGAGGAGGGTAATGGTGGGCGGGGTGGTATTCGTAGTTCAGTGTGATCATTATAGTTTTCGAGTGTGTGTGTGTGTGTGTGTGTGTGTGTGTGTGTGTGTGTGTGTGTGTGTGAGGGAAGGGGTAGGGAGGGAGAACAGATGGGGGAGAGGAACAGGAGGAGGGAGGCAAATGAGATAGAAGAAGGATGATGTTAATGATGATCAGGAGGAGGAAAAGAAGAAAGAGGTAGAGGAAGGATGATGATGATGATGATGATGATGATGAGGAGGAGGAGGAGGAGGAGGAGGAGGAAGAGGGAGAGGAGGAAAATGGGGAAGAGAAGAAGCAGAAAGAGGATGAACATAGAAAAAAGAGAATAGTAACGAGAAAGAGAAATGAAGATATTAAAGAAAAAGAGTGAAATAGAAGTCCAAGAAAGAAGAAGAAAACGAAGGAGTATAAAGCTCTCCTGTCATTCATAATTATGGGGTCTCCTATGCATAAAGTCCTAAGGTCATTCCAGCTTGAACTCTGCGAGACGCTGAAGCAATAAAACAAAATCATAAAGTGCCGAGCTATCGTAACAAACAGCGGGGTCTGCTGCTGGTATTTTCTAATGATCAGCCCCAGTCTCTTGGATATAAGTAGGTTAGATGTACTGTAAAATTAAGTAACCTCTTCACTGCGAGGGGGTATATTGAGCTGGATAAAATAGTATAACGTTTGCTAGAACTAAAAATAAAAATAAAAGTTTCTGGCAGAAGGAAAATAACACACTTAACTAGAAAGCGCTCACAGAGCGCATACCTCCGCCAATGCCATTCCCATTAAAGAGGATCAGGATTCATGAATAGAGGATCCGGATCCGGGTCAGAATCCGTCCCCAAATTTAATCAGTTCCTTCATGGTCGATGGCCCACCTTTCCACAAAATTTAACTGAAATCCACTGGGATACTTCGGATCCGGATTCGACCCAAAATTTAACCAAGTCTTCCTTGGCCCATGGCCCACCCTTCCAGAAAATTTCATCAAAATCCGTTTAAAGGAGTCTAAGTAATCCTGCTAACAGACAAACAAAAAAGCAGACAAACCAACGTGGGGTAAAACATAACCCCCTCGGCAGAGGTAATGAAGACGAGAAAACACTGAAATTCAGTGTCTGGAGGAAAATAATATTATTGGAGTCGTGTCACTTGAATACAATGACAAGTGTGTGTGTGTGTGTGTGTGTGTGTGTGTGTGTGTGTGTGTGTGTGTGTGTGTGTGTGTGTGTGTGTGTGTGTGAGAGAGAGAGAGAGAGAGAGAGAGAGAGAGAGAGAAGACAGGAGACAGAAGAGAAAAGAAGAGAAGAGAGATGAAAAGGGTGAATCCCGAGCTAGGATGAATGGACCACGCATCTCTGCAGGGCAAGGAGAGATTCTTGGAAAGACTGCTACATCTCTCACCAGATATATGCTATCCTGGGAAAAGAGAACAGAAGAGAGGAGAGAAGAGAAGAGAAACACCTGAAAGAAACGTGACCTAAGCAGCAACTCGTAAGCAAAATGTTAGAACCTAAATAAGACAGCAATAATTACAGAAACACTGGTGTATGTGGCGTAATGACAAGGAAATCCAGTTAGTGCAAAGCTAAGCCGGAGGTCACTGGGAACGGAAGGGGTTCTGTTGCAATTTATGAAGAGAGAGAGAGAGAGAGAGAGAGAGAGAGAGAGAGAGAGAGAGAGAGAGAGTGTGTGTGTGTGTGTGTGTGTGTGTGTGTGTGTGTGTGTGTGTGTGTGTGTGTGTGTGTGTGTGTGTGTGTGTGTGTGTGTGTGTGTGTGTGTGAAGAATTCATGAAAATTAAAAAGATAAGAGAAACAAAAGTCTGGAAAGAAAGGTAGACATGACAGAGAATGAACGAAGAGGAGAAAGAATGAAACTAAAGAAAACTAAAAGTCTGAAGAGAAAGGAAAAGAGAAAAAGGAAAAAAAATATGAAATAGAAGGAAGAAGAGTCTAAGAAGGACACAATGTCTGGATGCCAGTAAAAAAACAATCGAGGGATCCTGGTAGGTCAGAGTAAAAACAAACAAAAAAAAAGTGGGTGAATATCTAGGTTACAATGAGTGGGGTGAGAGAGAAAAAGAAAGGGAAAAATAAAGAGGAACTATATATATATATATATATATATATATATATATATATATATATATATATATATATATATATATATATATATATATATATTAGAACCAATATTATACTATGGTATACAAAATCTTTTATGACGTCTGTTACATCATAAGATAAATTTATTTATAAAAAAATATTCTGAATAGATGAAACACACACACACACACACACACACACACACACACACACACACACACACACACACACACACACACACACACACACACACACACACACACACACACACACAAATAAAATAAATGAAAGAAATCCTACATTGATAACCAAAACAGACAGTAAAGCACTTAAAAAAGGGCGAGATATTACATGTCAAAAAGAAAAGTAAAAACGATAAGCTCAAAGGCATACAGAGATATTCTGCAGACATATACAATGTACTAAGAATAGAAAAACATACAGGAAACTTATATAACACACCGTTGTGTTTTCTTGTGGCATTTCCTTTACTTTGCTAATGATGGCACCTGCCATAATACTTACCTTAAACATGGAAGGCATGCTGGGGTGGATAGACAGAAAGACGACAGACAGACAGATAGATAGATGGTTAGACAGATAGACAGACAGGGAGAAAGACAGATAGGGATAGACAGATAGATCGACAGGCAGACCGCCAGTCAGACAGAAAGAGTAAAACGGATGGACAGATGGATAGATAGACAGACAGACAGACAGACAGACAGATATAAATAAATAGGCAGATAGATAGATGGACATAGACAGGCAGATAGACTGATAGAAAGTTTAAACTGACTGATCCATAATTAGACACAGATGCAGATACATACTTAGACAGGTATACAGATACAAAAACAGTAGACAGATGATACTTAAGAGCCAACCACTATACACAGACAAATAGATAAACAGAGCAACAGAAAGTAATATAGGAAAAAATGCCTCAATAACTAAAAACAGCTACTATAATAATAATAATAATAATAATAATAATAATAATAATAATAATAATCCATCCATCCATCCATCATCCAAACCTATGCCGCTCCATGAGGAGAGTTGGAGCCCGGGGCTAGGCAAGTTGGTCCTGACATTTAAGATGAGAGTGACCAGCCTCACTCATCCCTGACTGACATTGCGTGAGCAATAAATCCCATCCAACCCTTGGATATAAACCTACACTAATAATGATAATAATAATAATAATAATAATAATAATAATAATAATAATAATAATAATAATAATATTATTATTATTATTATTTATGGTAGGTGGGGGCGCTCACCATTCACTCACTTGATGTAGTGCTGCTCTCGGGTGTCTCCCCTTTCCTCTCCATCCTTCTTTCCTTCCATTCTCTTCTGTCTTTCTTTCCTTCATTCTTTCCTTGTCCGTCTGCCTACGAGTGACTTTACACTCTCACTTCTGTCTTTCTTTCCTTCATTCTTTCCACTTCCTTCAGCCTGTGGGTGACTCTACACTGAGTGACAAGCCCAATGGTTTCCTGTGGACCAGGAAACCATTTACTCCGCTGGGTGGTAACCATATAACCAAATTTTGGCGCCTGGTGGTTTAGTGGGTAATTGGGGTGCTCCAATCGGATTGAGCCGGTGAAGGTTTATATCCAAGGGATGGTTGGGGTTCATTGCTCATGTAATGCCGCTCAGGGATGAGTGATGCTGGTCACTCTCATTTTAAATGTCGGGACCAACTGCCTAGCCCCGGGCTCCTACGCTCCCCATGGGGCAATGTAGGATTGGATGATGGATGGATGGATGGATTATTATTATTATTATTATTATTATTATTACCATTATTATTATTAAAATGATAGTAAGGACAAGCCGGTAGGCAACGATAGCCAGCTCTGAACAGGCAGTTGTGGTTCAGCCTGTACAGACAAAGGGAGGACCCTTATCTTGTTAGTGTCCAAAAACACCATCTCTCGCCTCTCTTTCGACACAAACTAAACCACTCAGACAACAGAAATAACTCGATACTTGTATAAACACAATAAACAGCAACAAAAAAATGTGGAAAAAAACCATAACACAACTTGTTTTATAATGAAATCTACCATATTATGTACCAATTTTGTTCGTAATATATATATCTTGTCATTTAAAACCATTTCATCACCATCGAAATTTTTTTGGGGGGGAAGAAAATATGATATTTCCTAGTGTGATGTTTTCTCGCTCCTATGTATGTTTTCACCAGCGTGTAAGTGGTCATTTTGCGAAATTTTTCGTGCTTCATTGTGAAGCACAGGATGATTTTAGTAAAGCAAAAATTGCATTGGCAGGTGCGCCATACGTTTCTCTTCAATTTGGTAAGACAAAAAATCAATGTTCGGAATTTTAAAAAAAAAAAAAAATGGTGCTAGGGCAAGTCATTGGGTTCTAACAATTTTAGGACACACGGCCACAGAGGAACTAAGCGGGACGTTGCTAGGCAACAAGTGGTTGCCTAGCAACCAAAACCTTGCTGACACAACTATGTCATAGGCTGGTAGCTGTGCCCAGGTTTGGTAGGAATAGATTAATTCTGAAAGACAGAAGTGCCTGCCACAGTTAAATAAAACTGCAAGGGATGCTGAGGCCAATTTTCGCAGGGTTGTCACTCGAAAACTAGAGGAAAGAGGGGAAAATGGATAAAATATTTCCAATGGAGAATAACCTCGAAATTATGCCTAAAGGAGTCAGAACTTTTGACGTCCATTAGTAGTGCTTCTACACCTCAACGCATATAAAGTACGAAAAAACGATTTTTCGGCTGTTGCTAGACAATGAATAATTGCCTAGAAACCAAAACTTTGCCTAAGGCAAAAGGTCTTCATTTTGTCAAGGTTTGGTCGGAATTGGTTAATTTTTAAGGGTAGAAGCGCATGTCGCAATTTGGCTAGAACAAGCTGGTAGGCAACAAGGGCCTGCTCTAAACAGACCAAGCTTTGTCAGCGACTGGAAGTGAGTTTTGACACTAAAAGCCATTTCTGCATGGAAGTATTCCATTTTAACATTCCACCCTAGAATTATGACCCTGGCTTTATAATCTTCAGAGTCTAAGTAGTTCGCACGGGCAAGGCAGTAAGTATAGTGCTTTTCATATTTTCTGCACTTGATGACCTTTGACCCCTGATCTGGCAGATATAGGTTACGTATGTAAAAAGCACATTTGTAGTACTCATCATAAGTACGCAAGGTTTCATTCAATTCCATCCACCCACTCTAGAGTTTGGAAGCTTGAAATTTATAGAACGGTCCACCAGAGGTACAACTTCTAGTTGACACTGCCACCGAGTGGATGTAAGTTTTGACATTAAATGTCGTTTTTGTCTGGAGGAACTCAGTGCAACATTCCAGCCAAGACTCATGGCCCTGGCAAAATAATCTTTGGAGCCTTAGCATTTCGGGCGAGTATAGTCGTAACTTTAACTATTTTCACCATTTTGATGACTTATGACCCCTGACCTGGCCAATGTAGCACGTAAGTGTATAATAGAAAGTTGTAGTACTAATCAGTCTATAAGCATGCAAACTTCATTCAGTTCCAGCCAGCTGCTGGGGAACTAGAGGGTCATTTTTGAAAACTAATACTGGTTACTGGGGATACTGAGGCCAATCTTCGCAGGGTTGCCACTCAAAAACTAGAGGAGGGAGCGGAAAAATGGATGGTATACTTCCGATAGGGAATGACCTCATGACTTACACCTTAAGAAGTCAGAGCATTCTACACCCATTAGTAATGCTTCTATAGCTCAAAACGTGAGAAGTACGAAAAAATAAAAAGAGGTTTTGGCATTGCAAGGCAACGGAAAGTCGCCTAGCAACTAAAGCCTTGCAGCCACAACTAGGTCATAGGTTGGTCATTGTTGCCAAGTTTGTCAGAATTGGTTAGTTCTGAGGGGTAGGAGCGCCTGTCACAATTAAACAAGAACGAACACAAGAAAGAAAAATAACGAGACTAACAATAAGGGGAGCATGGAGCTGACCAATGATGATGATAGAAACAATAATAGTAATAATATACTACTATTACTACTACTACTACTACTAATAATAATAATAATAATAATAATAATATAATAATAATAATAATGATAATGATAATGATAATAATAATAATAATAATAATTATTATTATTATTATTATTATTATTATTATCAATGATAAGTACTGGAGAAAGAAACACTGATGTGGAACAGTGTGTATTGACGTTTCGCTTCACGGCTTCCTCAGAATACAATTGCTGCTCATACACCATATTTCCCGTATATATAGCAGAAGCCAGTGGGGGGGTGAGGGGGGTAGAGGTAATTGTGGGTGGGTGGTAGAGGGCAGGTAGGGTACGGAAGGTGAGGTCCCAGGGGAAAAGGGATTACAGATCACGGCACAAGGACGAAAAGAAAAGAAAAGAAACATTGACAAGCGGGAAGTCCTTTTGGAGAGGGAAGAATGTTCGGTAAGGAAGCTGAGGTCACAGGGGAAATGGATTGCTGGTCACATCGCGCGCGCTCGCGCCCGTGCCCACGAATGTTGTATACGTGGGTATGAAGCTGAGTGAAGAGGGGGGATGGAGATGGATGGGAAGGGGGCTGGAAAGAAGGAAGGGTGATGTTTTGAGTTTAGGGGTGGTGGTGTGAGTAAGATTTCCTTTTGACAAAATATTTGACCACAAAATTTGATAGGTGATAGGATCCGCTGTTCCGTTCAGTGGTACTGGAAAATGCTATAACTGCTGCCTCAAGAAACTTGCGTCTTTTTAAGTCTGCCTCCTTGTACAAAATTCTTTTCATTTTCGCATTTCATTACATGACCTGTATTAAATCTGAGAGCTACACATGCGTTGGTGGTGCTGTACTGGTGTCACGTCTACTATGCACTGCCCTGTATTTTGACTCCCCAGTCGTTTTTATACGTATAATTTGCACTCCCCAGTCATTATTATACATACAATTTACACTCCCCCAGTGTATATTATACGTGTAATATACACTCCCTCTGAATAATATGCACTCCCCAGTCTTGACCTCATTTCGAATTTGATAACGTTTCCTTTCGATTCTAATATTTTGAAAATGAATTCCCTACTACTATCTGTTTTCAATACCATATCGAACAAGTCTCACGAAACACTGAAGAGTCTCCACAGAGATGACCTTGTCCGAGCTTGTCCTTGTCCAACACTGGGGTCAGTCGAGCAGGATATATCGCTCAGTGCACTCCTCTCATTCTGTCCTAGGTACGTACACGTAGTATGATACTTTCAAAATTATTGAGATCTGTGATGGATTAAATAATAGAATTCTAAAGATACTGTATATTAAAACAAAGAATCCTTCATTGAATAACATTATGTCTGTAGTCTCATTATCTCTTCCATAGTCTCTGTGTTCTCCACAGGTTGGATGGCCGATACAGTCACGGGATCACCAATGAGCATGGATTTGCACAGCAGCAAGCACTATGCATCTGAAGATATTTTTACCTTCTTAAGCAGTCATGCATATCCTGATGGTTTAGTTGATAAAGGAAAAAAGTTAATTTTCGTCGTGCTTGTAAAGCGTTTTGTATTCTCGATAACAAGTTACACTACAACAGAAACCAGAAAAATGGTGATCCACTGAAGGTGCAAGTTTTGTGGAACGAAGCGGAAGTGAAATATGTGATTCAAGAAGTTCATGAAGGATCTGGAGAAAGCAAGGACTCTCGAAGTATGCGTGCACTTCATGGAATCGCAGCTACAATTTAATTATTAGTCAGAAAACGCTTTTATTGGCTCTCAGTTGAAGCTGATATGTCTACTTATATCAAGGCTTGTCCTCAGTGTCAAAAAGTAAACCTCAAACCATCGATTGAAGCACCAGAGCTGCACTCGGTACCTGTTCCTAATACGGTCATGAGGCAGATTGGTATAGACATGCACACTCCCAGAAAACGATGGTTACAAATACATAGTTGTTGCTATTGACTATTTTTCAAAATGGACTGAAGCAAAACCATTGAAACAGAAAGATGCTTCCAGTGTCGCTGAATTTTTCTTTGAACTTATAACGAGGCATTCATGCTTTGATATACAAATAAATGATCAGGGTCGGGAATTTGTTAACCAGGTTTCAGAAACTTTGCATGAGCTTACTGGGATGAAGCAAAAGATGACTAGTGCTTACCATCCTCAAGCAAATGGTCTTGTGGAACGACAGAATAGGACAATAAAGGAAAAAATATTGAAAATACTTGAAAGTGATAACAACTGGGGTTCCCGTCTTAATGGAGTGCTATTTGCTCACAGAACAATTGTTCATAGATCAACTAGTTACTCTCCATTTTTCCTTCTTTATAACCGTGAACCCAAACTCCCTGTGGACATTAAGTATGGAATACGGAATCAGTCAGCAACATGTGAGTTTGATGAAGATTATGTGGTGACAGTGGCAAAAACCATGCAAGACATTCGCGAGCACTGCAAAGTAAGTGCTAATGCAAATATTCAGAAAACACAAGCTAAACAACAACGGAATCACAACAAACGACACGACACAGCTTATAGTTACAAGCCTGGAGATCTTGTTCTCTTAAAAAATTTAAACGTGCGGAGAGGAAAGGCGATAAGCATTTACTTCCATGGAGTGGTCCCCTCAAAATTGAAAGATTATTGGATAACAGTACTTGTGTGCTTTCATCATCAGATGTAGAGCTTAAAAGAAACAAAATTTACGTAATCTAAAGCCATTTGTTCAAAGGAGCGATAATGAACCAGTAAGTGATAATGATCAACCAGAGGCTAGTACAGAGACAAAGACACTTACTCGAATGTGGATACCTTCTCTTGGACAGACAAAGAATGACAAAAATGTAATTATAAATAATGACTTGCTGAATGATAGGATTATAGATACTGCACAGACTCTAATACGTAAGCAGTATCCTGTGGCAGGAGGACTGGACACGACACTGTTTGCACAGAGGCCAAGCTGGTTTGATTCATCTGGTTTTAATACTGTACAAATTCACTTTGATGAAAATCGGAATCACTGGTTCACCTCTTCAACGGTCAGAATGAGGATAGAGGTAGCCGATAGTATGACACCCCCAAAATTGACTGAATCTGCACAAAAGCAATTGAAATCTCGCTATGAATCTCTTGCCAAAGATGGGTGCCTAGAAGTTTATCTTATACATTGTGATCAGCAGCCGAATAGTTATGACCGTGGACTGTATGCAATTGCAAAAGCTATCGAATTTTTAGCAGAGGATGGTAATCCAATGTCCCAGTATGAAAATAGCAAAATTAGGCAGCATCTCATAGAATGTTTTGAAAAGGGAGTGTTGTTGCCTTTTCCTAAATCACTGAAGCGTAGACGAGGAAAGCAGCCTACCACAAAGCAAATGACAGTCATTATGCACTGATGGTAAACTTTGTAGATCTGTGGCTTAGAATTATTTTGTTGCATATTGTATATTTTCAGTTTATGTTGTCATATTCTGTGGGTTAAAATTATTTCATTGCATATTGTATATTTTCATCTTAGGTTTTTGCGTGTAAATATTTTTAACAATAAAACTACTATGTACACTGACGTAGGCTATCTCTTAATAAAGATGAAAATAAAAGATAAAGCTTAACTCTGTATACACCTTAAATAATAATGACTGGGACAAAAAGATATATTTCACAAAGGGAGTGCTTACTATACGCATGATATTGACTGGGGGAGTGCGAGTAATTCAAGGGGAGTGCAAATTAAATGTATAATAATGACTGGTGGAGTGCAAATTATTCGTATAATAACGACTGGGGAGTACAATATCTGGGGGAGTGCATATTAAATGCCACACCGGCTCATTGCATATTTTGTTCTTTTATTCACTCATCTAAATGACACATAATTCACCTATGTAGGCCTTATCACATACTGCACATGGAATGGGGTAAACACCTCTCTCGGCTGTGTTGTTGGTTCGTACCTTGTGTCTGACCAGGAGCCAGATACTCAGAAAGTTTAATGGCGCCTTTTGTGCCGAAGGCGCCATTACTCATCGCCTTTTCGTGAAAGGCGCATACTCAAAACCTTGGTTGTGTGCGGCCATATTGGAAAACATGGCTCGTTTGCGCCTTATGGGACCAGCATGGTCGGGGGAGCCCTAGCGATCTAAAGGCACCCTTCCAGGACAACAACAACAAGTCGTGAATGATGTGGGCGGTGGTCCTCGCTCGTATTTAGGTCATTACTGCCTCATTACCTTATCTGGAGTGGAATGGTTTGCATAAAAAGTAGTTACTGGGTAGCAAGATGTCATATTCTAGTAATAATGCCGTAACTGGGGAATATGTGTGGTATGTGGATGTAATCAACTTGGCGGTAGAGGCACGTACTGTTTAATGCAGTTTCTTCAATACATTTACCCATAATTCATGCTGCACCAACGTGTGTCTAATATTACAGTTTGCTCAGTGTAGGTATTTTTATTCAGCAATATATTTACAGTTCAGTGTGATTTCTGTTGGATCTGTCGCTCCTAGCGTAAGCCTAACCCACCAGCTTCGGCTAGAGGTATGGCAGTACTTCAATTAATAGTATTAAAATATATTCAGTTTTCACCCTAACAGTTACTGACTGAAGTAAGTCAGGTTGCGTACTTGCAAGTAAATTTTATATTCCAGGGAATGTGTGGAAAATGTAATTTTAATGAAAACTAGTTAGTTTGTGAAATGGCTTTTAACTTGGGTTGATCATGGTTATATTAGTATAATTGAAGGTTGTAGTTAGGTGAGCTTAAATTTCAATATTTAAGAAGGGTTAGGTTAGGTTAGGTAATGTTAATGTTTGGTCTGCATAGGTTTGTTTAATAAAAGTTATGACTACGTTATGGTAAGTTGCACAAAGCATAATCTAAATTAATCTAATCTGATCCAACCTAGCCATATCTAACCAAACCTGACCTGACTTTAACTGAAATCTAACCAAAATCATCCTGGTCTAAAGATTCTTTTCACAGAATGACTAGTGATTTCACAAAATGACTATTTTCACAGATTTCCTGTAGCATTATAGGCTATAACTTACTGTTTTTTGTTGCTGTGGTTGCTAAGTGAGTACTGTGAAGTATGTGGTTAGGAATGAAGATTATGGCAGTCTAACTTTGGTTTGGATAGCACAAGTTTTTTTTTTTGGGGGGGGGAGGTCAGTCACCTTTCCCCCATATTATCCCATGAGCATTAAACCAAATCCTCATTGTGTTAAGGGTATGGCACCTAACCTGGAGGTGCAAAGACCCACTACAGTAACATGCAACAGCGGAAAATCCACCCACGACGGGTTTCCCCACAATTATTACGCTTTGAATGCGGTAGGTTAGATTTGGATAGCCAAGGTTATGATAGGTTAGGCCAGTTTAGGATATTGGTAGGTTATATTAAGCTTTGTTGTCCAAAACTACAAATTTATCCGCTAGACTTCCTCCTATGTTATACCAACTGAACTCAACCTAAACTAACTAAACCTAATTATTCTAAATCAGTTATGACAGGAAAGATATAGCTTTATGGGAATGTTGTGCATGTCATGAGACATATCTCCTGTTGTAGTTGGGCCTCTGTGCTACAAGACAGACAAAATCAAGGAAAATTGGCCTGAAACTGAAATGCAGTAATGCTGGTGTTTCTCCCATCTTTAACCTAATTTCTCTCCCTGGGATGGCAGCTGCTGTTCCACCAGTAGGTCTAGGAAATGAAATAGCAACTACTTTTCTTGCTCAGAGAAGAGGAATACTGGCCAGACAAATACCTTGTTATATATACTTGTTTCAGAGGATTTGTTCAACCAGTGATTTCACGAAATCCCTAGGAAATTCATGAAATGAGTTAAAATTAGGATGGCCCAATTAGAGTTAGGATAATTTAGGCTGCGGTTAGGTTAAGCTTGGATAAATGAGGCTAAAGCCGTGTTTTTGTCGTCCAAGCTGGAGCTTGGGATTCGATGCTCGTCTTGGGGCGCTTGGTTTCTGTCCGCAAAAACAGTCCAGGATACGTAGAACCGAAAAATTATATGCCAATCGCAAAGTAAACAGAGGGGTTCGCTGAAGAAGATCTTCTGACGAATATGCAACTTACATGTAGCCGTTATTTGTACTGAACTGGCTCTATATGTCGTTAATATTAGCCACCTGCACCCTAATTTTATGTACTGTACATAGTGCTAATTTCATGATACTTATCATTTATTTGTCCTTTGCTGGCCAATCTCACTCTTCCCAAGCTACACCAAGACTGCTCCCGACCACGCTTGGGTGAGATACGAAGACGGTCTTGGTTTCTATGACAAACGCTAGGGCTGGCTTCGTATCACTTTGACCGACAAGAACAGGGCAGCTTGGTTTCACCGAAGATGGCTTCGAATCCGATCCGTCAGCTTTGACGACAAAAACGCGGCTTTAAGTTTAGGATAGTTAGGTTAACTTGGGTTGTGCTTAGGTTAGGTTGGGATAATCGAGGTTAAGTTTAGTCAGGTAAGGTTAGGTTAAATTTGATAAAGAAAGATGGTAAGTTGTTATTTGTTCATCTAAATTAACCTAACCTAACTAACCTACCCTAACCTTAACTTAACCCAGACTGTCCCAGCCAAACCTAACCGCAGTCTAAATTAACCTAATCTTTCCTGATCCATCCTGATTTTAACTAATTTCACGAATTCCCAAGGGATTTCATAAAATCACAGGTTACACAAAGTTCCTGTATATATATATATATATATATATATATATATATATATATATATATATATATATATATATATATATATATATATATATATATATATATATAATATGTGTGCACTAAATATTGAAGGAAGGTGTTACTGAAGGTACTGTATACACATGAATTGACCTTATCTTTATTTTGGGCAGTGAGTTATAGGTACCTCATAAAACTTTGAAATTAGTACGATTGAATCCCAGTTTATGTTTATTCACCATTCCCACAGAATATTACTTTGAAAACGAAAATATGTCGGGACTACTGCGTTGCACCCTCACTTCGTGTTCTGTTTGTGTACGTCAGCTGAAAGGAAATGCTGCTTTGCGATTGGCGGACACTTCCTAAGAGTATTTTTATAACTCTGCTGTAATTGGCTAGGGTATCAAACGGCGCCTTCTGAGGGAAAGTTGTCTTTCCACGGAAAGGCACACCAAAGGCGCCTTTAAAATTGTTTAAGTATGGGAGTCGGGTGTGTCCCCAACGGCGCCTTTGACCTGCCGTACAAAAAGGCTCCGTTCGTCAACTGGCGCCGTGGCTAAAGGCTCGTTTTGAGTATCCGGTTCCTGATCACCCACTGTCTGAGATGTCTTAAAAGCTTTTAAGACATCTCAGACATCTCATTCTTTTGCTCTTCCAAATCCTCCACCTTCTCCCTCTCTTCCTTATCCACCTCTTGCCTATCCATTTCTAGATTTGAATGTGTACCACTGTAAATTAAATCTATGTAGTTTGTTCATTCTTGTTACACCTGAAGGATTAACTCAACTCTGGAACGGTTTCTCTTATTAAAAATATAAAGGAAAAATGTTTCTCACCCTCTACATTATCGCAGGTAAAATGAGAAAGGCCTGAAATTTTCCTCGGCTAAGGAGGCTCGTTAACACCTTTTAAATGATATATTTTGCAGATTATAAGTCACCCTACTTTTCCGTGTTGCGTAAATCATCCTAATATTGTCATTCTCCATAAGTAAGGTACAGAAGGATAGTAACCAGGCGGATCCAGAAATAAATCGCTGAGGGCAAGATGTTAGGGAGATTCCATAACCAAAGAGATTACAGTCAAGATGTTTTAAGAATCATCCAATGTATCGTTGAATTCCAAGCATGATTCTCTCTTTCCTTCCTTTTGGCACAAACACTCAGGCGATATGGCAGTTATACACACAAAGTGGCATAATATAGAGAAAATATGGCTGCTTGGACGAATATGGCCAATACAGTACTTGAAAAAGGTTGGCTATTTTTTCTTTACATGAGAGAGAGAGAGAGAGAGAGAGAGTCTGAATAGTAAGTGGGAGAGAACTGAAGATAGTGGAAAAGAGAATATTGGAGAGAGAGAGAGGGAAAGAGACTTCATGATAAAATAATGAAGCAGAGTGAGGAAGAAAAGGGAATGGAGCATACAAGCTGATGACTGGAGAGAGAGAGAGAGAGAGAGAGAGAGAGAGAGAGAGAGAGAGAGAGAGAGAGAGAGAGGGAGAGAGAGAGAGTTACATGTCTTTAAACCCTTTTAATCCATGAAGCCCTCTCTCCCCTTCACTGTAGTCTATACTCTCTGATATCTAGTCTCTCTCTCTCTCTCTCTCTCTCTCTCTCTCTCTCTCTCTCTCTCTTTTTCAGTGCTCTTAAATAGCTGTGCGGATTTTCACTCTGCGGTTTTATTCACTTTTACAAGATTAAGTGTTTCTAAGTTTCAATGTAATACTTACTGAAGATATCATTGAAAGTAGGAAAGATTTTTCTTATATTAAAGTGGGTAGATGAATCCTTAATATATGTGTGAGTTGGAGGGAGGGCAGTCAAATCACAGAAGACAGGGCGGCATGGAGGCACTTTGTTTGTGGCCACCCCTAATGCGATTAAGGCGTCAGGCAATAGACAGTACAGGTAGATAGAGTAGATAATCATCATACATACAAAAGACTAAAGAATACTCAATCACGAAAAAAAAGGTGTATGGATTACGTCACTAGGAAGTTTAATCAAAGATTTCCCAATTAATGTGTTTCCCATTTTATAACTCTGGATCTTGGCCATTCTGATATTATTGTTAAACAGGGTTGTGGTGATGATGATGACGATGATAATGATGATGTTGATGATGATGATGATAACACTGGTTTACAAAAAACAAAAAATCTGAGGCAAGCATGTGAATAGATGTTTTTGACTAATTTTGATATGCTTAATTCAAATTCCTAAACATCAAGAAAATTCAAGATAAACTGAAAACTAAGGATCTAGAAATTGAACTATTGAATGCTGAAGTCAAGACCGCGCATTCCACCATATATACATTAAGCCAACGAATCTCAGCTTTAGAGGACCACCTGGGACGAAAAATTATGGAACTGGAGGAAAGAATGCAAAACCACAACCCTACACTTTCGCCCGCCTCTGATGCAGTCGCTGGTGGTTTGGAACAACGAATCTCGGCGCTGGAGGACGAGGTACACTCCAAACTCGACACGGTAAATACCAATGCTTCATCCCCTTCCCCCCCAAAGGTTCTGTTGATAGGTGACAATAATCTTTCTGAGATAATATCTTCAGATCTTGACCATAATACTTTCATTAGAACATTAAGGGATGCCAATATTGACATACTGAAGTGTTGGGTGGCTGAAAATTTAAATTGGATCCCTGATACCTGTGTGGTTTGTGGAGGCCTGTTTGATATAATAGAAGGGGCTTCACCTGAAAAGATTTTAGACGATCTCGGAGCTTTGGTGAGTGAGTTGAAGGCGAAAAATGAGAATATGAGTATTTACATATGCCAGCTTGTGCCCACTTTGCACTCCGATACTATGCAGGCCAAAATTGATGACGTCAGTAACCAGCTATTGAAATGGTGTGCCACGAATGCTATTTCTACCATTCACACTGATAAAGTTTTCAAACTGGGCACAGGTGAAATTGATGACATGTGCTTTACCATAAAGAAGAAAAATAAGGGGCCTATCTTAAATAGATTTGGGGCTATACGTCTACTGACGACTATAGCCAAGGAGTGTCCTAATTTCAAACTATGCTCTAGCTGGAACAGGGATAAATATAACTTTGAACCTTATTATAGGAATAGAATGTTTAGGGTTTCTTATAACAACTACGAAACTGCAAATAAAGATAGATATACTCCTGGAAGAACACAAACTGGTGTTATTACCAGGAATGCTCGTCACCCACCCCACACCCGCACCCACACTATGGGTTTCAGGAATAGAAATGACACGAATCACACCCAAACTTTCGTTAACACACACCCTCATGCCGCCGGGTTAGGGAAAACGTCGAGGGACAGACGTAACTCGGCACCAACCCACGCTGCCGCTACAGGGCCCGGCGGAGGGTCGGGGGATAGGAATAGTTCTGCTCCCACCCACACTTACTCTACAGCTTTAGTGGATGGGTCAGGGGACAGGCACAACTCAACATCCACCCACACTAACACTACAAGAGGTGGAGGAAGATTGGGAGGATTTGTGGGTAGTAATCACCCGACCCAGCATCATTCCAGCACCTACATTTCGGGGTCGGGAGTAGGGAATAGAAAATGTTCACCTTACAACCACACACCTTATGTAATGTCTGAGGTTCGTGAGACACAGTATGATGACACGCAACATGAACGAAACCAAAGGAATTGGTACGCTGCTTCTAGAAATCAGTCTGAGACTGAACTTCCTGATTTCTATAGAAGCAAGAAGGTGGGGTGCTATAACTGTGGAGAATTCAATCATGTGCAGATAAACTGTAGGTTTGATCACAAACTTCAGTGTGGCAATTGTCAACGTCTGGGACATAAGAGTCGCCTATGTCGGTACTATAGCACATAGGGGGTTGGCGAAGAAGCACTTGCCGATGTAAACACTAAAGGATATTTTTTAACTATTGAACATATTAATGCTCGATCATTACAGTGTAATTTGGATGAAATAATATTGTTATTGAAAGACAGAAATATTGACATCCTATGTGTTAGTGAATCATGGCTTGTTCCCATTACCCCGAGTGATTTTGTTAATACAGTATACCAGAGTATAAGATATTACGATGTGACAGTGGCCGTGGAGGTGGCGTATGCATTTATATCAAGGATGTCTTATCAGCCAATGTCATAGAATTAAATGTCCCTAAGCAACCAGGCATTGAAGATGTCTGGGGAACGGTACAGTGTCGCAAATTGCCAGCCATTATTGTCGGATGCATGTACCGACACCCTAAAGCTCCAGCTGCCACTTTTGATTATATACAGGATACATTTAGATCAATTTGTATGCGAAATAAAACATTTTTTGTTCTTGGTGACTTCAATGATAATCAATTTGCTAATGATAACAAACTTAAAAAGATCTTAAAGAATAATAAATTAACTCAGATAATAGATAAACCTACTAGAGTCACACCTACGTCTGCAACATTGCTGGATCTTGTAATCACTAACAAACCTGGTGTCATAAACAGTTATGATGTTATTCCCCAAGTAATTGCAGATCATGATCTTATTAGCATCTCAGTAGATATTAGTAAACCTAAGAGACCGCCCGTTGTTCGAACTTTTCGTCACCTTGGGAACTACCACAAAGACGACTTTTGTCTTAGGCTTCTACAGAGCATAGACGATTTTGATAAGATTTTGAAAACTGATGACGTAAACACACAAGTGAATATTTTTGCTGATACTTTTGTTAATTGTTTAAATGCCTGTGCTCCTTTTGTAACTAAGGAGATTAAAAGACCGTTAGCACCATGGATGAACGATTGTATACGGCAAGCTATGAGCGTTAGAAATGATACTCATAAAAAACTTAAAGCTGATCGACATAATATAGCTCTCTACGAACAATATAAACAAGAAAAGAAGCTTGTTAAAGCTCTCATTACAGAGGGGAAAGCAGACTACTATCGCAGTCGGTTATGTAATAGCAGAGGAAGCACTTCAGCGACGTGGAAAATAATAAGAGAAATTATCCCAAACTGTAAAAGTAACTCGGACGGTTACAACTGTGATAATAAAAATAAAGCTGACGAATTCAATTATCATTTTGCAAATGTCGGTAAGAAGACGTATGAACGAACACAAGAAGTCCTCCATGGTGAAAACGTGTCAGGTTCTATCAATTCTCCAAATATAATCTCAAGTGAATGTAATCTTTTTAGACCTCATCCTGTAGATACCGACACTATCATTCTTACGATAAAAGGCTTAAATGAGACTCGTTCTGTGGGCTCGGATGGCATTTCACTGAGATCTGTTAAGGACGCACTCTGTGTTATAGCTTTTTACTTAACCTGTATTATAAACACTTCTGTCGCAACAGGCATTTTTCCTACAGCCTGGAAACATGCATTGGTACTTCCTCTCTATAAAAGTGGTGATGTAAATGATATAAGCAATTACAGACCAATCTCACTATTGCCCATTGTCTCTAAAATACTCGAAAAGGTTGTTACCAATCAGCTCATACACTTCTTGGAATCTAACAAATCACTGTCTAATACCCAACATGGATTTCGTCCTAGATTATCCACCGAGACCGCTCTTACTGTCATAACAGATAAAATATATAATAACATGGACTCTAAGCAAGTTACACTGTTAACCTTGTGTGACCTCTCCAAAGCTTTTGATAGTATTAGTCACGACATTCTTTTAAGTAAATGTGCTAAGCTTAATATTGACTGCTTCTGGTTCAGAAGTTACCTAGAAAATAGGACTCAATCTGTCCGCCTGAGCAACACTATATCTGATAAATTGAATGTAGCTTACGGGGTCCCTCAAGGCTCAATCCTTGGTCCTGTCTTGTTTACCATCTATGTTAATGACCTTGCTGAGAGTATAAATGGATGTTCTTTGGTGCAATATGCTGATGATACCCAATTTCTCCATGCTGACACTATAAATAATCTCGAGGCTCTTATCTCCAAAACAGAAGGAACCTTACGGATTGCAAAACATTATTTTCTTAGAAATGGACTTATGCTAAATTCAAGAAAAACGCAATGTATCTTCATAGGTAATAGACGATTTCTATCACATATTCCTCCTAACACTGTCATAAATTGTTCTGGTGAGCACATTTACCCGAGCACTAGTGTAAAAAATCTAGGTGTCTACATCGACAGATATATGCTTTTTGATGTGCATATTATTGAATTAAATAAGAAAGTCATGGGAACACTTATGTTCATAAATCAAATATGTGAAAACTTTGATAAGTCAACTAGAAAAATTGTTGTACAGTCTCTAGCTCTTAGCATAATAAATTACTGTATAGGTATATGGGGTACGACAAATGATACCTTACTTCACCAAGTTCAGAAATTACAAAATTTTGCAGCTAAAATAGCTATCGGGGGAGCAAGAAAGTATGACCATGTAACCCCCATCATAAAGGAATTAAAGTGGTTAAAGATTAAAGATAAACATATTTTTGACAGATGTACCACTGTTTATATGGCTGTCAATGGTTTTTATCCGGAGTGGTATCTAAAGTTGTCCACTGTCACTGAAAACACAGCCAGTACAACAAGACAGCGAAATAACCTTTTTGTGCCTAGAGCCAGAACAAACTCTGGTGCCAGAGCCATCACCATACTAGGACCCAAACTGTGGAATAATTTACCTACTGATATCACTCATTCCGGAAGCATACATGTTTTCAAATCTAAACTTAGGGAGTTAATTTTAAGTGATTTGTAGTTGATATTATCATGTATCGAATATGACACGACTATTTTTGTCTGTGACTTTGTATACCGATTTGTGAGAATAACCATATTTTATGGAAATAAAGTATTTGAACTTTGAACTTTGAACTATCACCTCTAGTTTTTTTGCTTTCACATATACCTTTTTTTTATTATAATGCATATATTTATAATGTAATGAGTTTATTTCATACATTAAAATGGCATATTACAGAACGAAACAAAACAGACACAGAACACTGACAGAACTAAATATTACCATTACTTGGATATAAGCATATATAGACACCATAGTACTACAAACAGTCACAAGTGAGTTTTTTTGGACGATCTGGCGTACTTTGCCTACGGGATGTCGCGCAGGAGCATCCAGCAGAAGTCCCTCATCATGCTGGGGTTCCACTTGCCTTGGTAGTTGCTCTCCATCTTAGTAATATCTTGGTGGAACCTTGCCCCATGTTCGTCACTTACTGCTCCGAGGTTCTGGGGGAAGAAGTTGAGGTGGGAGTGGAGAAAGTGAATCTTGAGAGACATTGGCACCCCATATCCTGATAAGCCTGCAACAACTTCTCGACACGCTCTTGGTAATCTAGTGCACGTTACCAAGGAAGCCATGGCAGACTACCTTAAATGCTTCCCATGCTTTCAATTCCTTCAAGGTGAGCTTCCCCTCGAATACCTCATCCTTCAGCACCTCCCGGATCTGAGGTCCGATGAAGATGCCCTCCTTCAGCTTAGCAGAACTGAGAGCTGGGAACAGAGTGCACAGGTGTTGGGAGGCAGCGCCATCCTTGTCCATGGCCTTCACGAAATTCTTCATAAGGCCAAGATTGATATGAAGAGGGGGAAGAAGCATCTTGTTCATGTCCACCAGAGGATTTTCTTGGGCACTGTGTTTCCCAGGCACGAAAGTGCTCCTAGACCCCCAGTCCTTCTGCGCGTAGTGCTTGACATGTTTGAGCTTGTTGTGGCGAGCGTTTTAAACCAAGTTCCAAGAAAATAGGACGGTAAATGGATTTTTGGCGAATATTTTGGGTTTAGGCCTATATGTATTCATGTACATATATATATATATATATAAACGTATATCTCAAAAACTAGAGGTGATGAGTGAAAACGGATTTCGAATCTGAAATCAGCACCCCAAAATTAGGTTAGAACACTTAACTTCATGCTTGCCTCAAATTTTTTGTAAACCAGGGTAATGATGATGATGACAGAGAAGAAGAAGAAGAAGAAGAAGAAGAAGAAGAAGAAGATGATGATGATGATGATGATGATGATGATGATAATAGTGGTGGTGGTGGTGATGATGATGATGATGATGATGAAGAGAAAGAAAAATAAGATGATGAAGAAAAAGAAGAAGATGAAGAAAAAGAAGAAGAGGAAGCAGAAGATGATGATGATGATGATGATGATGATTATTATTGACGATGATTATGATGCTGCTGATGACAAAAACAATTATGACAACGCCAATTAAGATAATTACTATGATGCTGAGGGAAATAATGATAATGACGATGACGATAACAAAGATATCGACTACGACGGTGAATGAACCACCCAAGCAACAGCCCCCCCCCCCCAACACCAACAATACGATAAACAGATGTAAACAATTGATCAATATGGCAAAGTATTATAAAACTAAATGACACAGATAACATTAACAACCTAGACAACATGGGGTTTCATCTCGCACATGTCACCACACACACACACACACACACACACACACACACATACTATACATGGATAGAGAGATAGACATAGACATAGATCGATATATATATATATATATATATATATATATATATATATATATATATATATATATATATATATATATATATATATATATATATATATATATATATATATATATATATATATATATATATATAGAGAGAGAGAGAGAGAGAGAGAGAGAGAGAGAGAGAGAGAGAGAGAGAGAGAGAGAGAGAGAGAGAGAGAGAGAGAGAGAGAGAGAGAGAGAGAGAGAGAGTCGAAACACCTAAACTACCTGTCTAGTATTATTCCACTCGTCTATAATACATTCAGAAGAGATGTCCCTTTAGTTATTCAATTCAGACAATAATCGCCCAATCCTGTTCAGCGAATAATAAGAATCATCAAAGCCCACGCGATGAAAGGGACATGGGTTTGTGTCAGAAATGCAGTGTGTGTGTGTGTGTGTGTGTGTGTGTGTGTGTGAGAGAGAGAGAGAGAGAGAGAGAGAGAGAGAGAGAGTGTGGGTCGGGGGAGTTTGGAGAATGGAATAGTGTAAGTTGAAGGAATAAAAAGGAAAAGGATGGAAGGAATTGAGGAAGGAAAGAACGATGGAAGGAAGGAAGGAAGGAAAAAGGGGAGGAATGAAGGAAAAATATAAGGGAGGAAGAAAACAAGAATTGATAAAAGAAAGAGAGGGAGAGAAGAAGGAAACGAAGATGATGAAGAAAGGAAAGGAAGGAAAGATAAAATTGGGAGAGGGTGGAAAGAAGGAGGGAAGGAAGGAAGGACGGGAGGAAGGAAAGAAAGAAGGAAGGAGGAAGAGATTGAATGGGAAAAGAATGAAAATACGAAGATTAAAAAAAAAGTTAAAGAAGGAGGAAGGGAAAGAAGGAATAAATGTTAAAAAGAAGTATGGAAGGAAGGAAGGAAGGAGAAGAAAAGAACAGAAGAAGGAAGTAAGAAAGGAAGGAGCAAGGGGGAAGGAAATAGGAAAAATGAAAGGGAAGAATAGAGGAAGGGAGGAAGGAGAGGACAGGTATTGAAGGTAAGAACTACAGAAGGAAAAATGAAGAAACCAAAATGAATCAATAATGGCAAAAAAAAAAAAAAAGGACGGATCGAAGGGTGGAAGGAAGGAGGAAAGGAAGAGAGGAGGGAAGGGGAGGAGAAAAAGAGAGGAGAGGAGAAAGAGAGAAGGAAAGACCATGAATAGGAAGCCTCATAAATGAGCTAATGATGATAGAAAGTCCAGTGAAAGGAGAGAGAGAGAGAGAGAGAGAGAGAGAGAGAGAGAGAAAATTGTCCAAAAATGGCGCTTCTGTCTAACAACTATCTTGGTAGTACCTTGTGTTGTGGCTCCGTCTGCTGGTGTGGGCGTGGGTGTGGGGTAGGAGTCAATGACGCAGGGTAGATAGTGGTAAACGCTGGCAAAACCGTCCCCGCTACATATAAGAGAAAAAAGTTATATATGGACCACTGCAGGTATTTTAATATAGTGGAAACCATTAAATAGATATCTGACAGATGGATAGATGGATAAATAGACAGATATAGATAAATAGATAGACAGGTTGATAGATAAATAAAAAGACAGATAAGTAGATAGATAGATAGATAGACAGATAAATAGGTAAACAAAAAAATAAATAATCGCTCTACCTTAGCACGAAAAATCTCCGGGGGAGTTTAAATTCTATCCTTAACACCCCTTTCTAAACGATTTCTTTTACATAATTACACCTTGACATATTCTTACAAGTTATTTATTTTATTATCATCACAGTTTGTATTACTAACCTGAAGCAGGGAAGTTAGGGAAAAATAAATCGTTAAGGAAGAGGCTTTACGGGATCCCCAGAGCCAATCAGAATTCAGACCAATGTAACAGTCGCGTGTCCAGAATAAGTCGTAGAGGAAAAAGTGTTAAGCAATGGCCACAATAACAATCTCTCCATTTCCTCGTTACAACTAGTTCGCCCTCTGGAAAGCTAGAATGAAGTGTCTGTGCAGAATGATTCGCAAAGGAAGGGGTGTTACGCAATCTAATATACTATAGCACTAGCCTTGTGTGTGTGTGTGTGTGTGTGTGTGTGTGTGTGTGTGTGCTTTGGGCAGCCGAAACTACACACTTAAATCGCACCAAAATTGGCACAGAAATCGCAAATAATTCACTGATGTGAAAGAACTCGGTCCCAACACAATTGGAAAACTTTTACTATATTTAATTAGCAATCATATTTTGACCAAAAAACGCCTCTCCCGGCGCCCGGCATAGGATTTCCGTTGAATTATTTGCCCACAGGTATAACTAAAGTATTTCGGACTTGCGTTCGGACAACTTGGGTTCCACTCCCGAAGCTGCAAAGAACACGGTCAGTTCGTTAGCTGCAAAAAATCCAAGTGACAACGATACACAAGAACAGCACATAAACGCGAGAGCCCTCCGCAGGAGTAAGTGCGAGGGGCCCGAAGGGCCCACTAGCACTTGTCTTCGCTATAGCAGTCTCCGAATGTAGTGGCTATGCAGAATGAATCACAAAGGAAGAGGTGTTATGCATCTGAAGTCCACTATACCCTCAGTATTTATGGGAATACAGATTGGACAGTGGCGGGGAGAGAGAGAGAGAGAGAGAGAGAGAGAGAGAGAGAGAGAGAGAGAGAGAGAGAGAGAGAGAGAGAGAGAGTCAAAAAATATATATCATCGTCCTACTCAAGTTTCACTCATCCAAGTTTTTTTTTTTTTTTTTTCATTTTGCGTACTTGGACCCTATGGAGACTAACTTATTCATAGACACTCGTTAGTGGTCGAGCTGGGCTCCATCACACGCCTCGCTTCCTGCTAAATATCAACATCATCATCGCTGCCATCATCATTATTATTCAAAGGTGTAATTTCTTGCTCTTATTCCTCTTCGTCATCATCATCACCATCATCATTATTACCATCATCGCCATAATAATCATCATCGTCATCATCATCATTATCATGATTTTTAGGATGAAATTTATGTTTTTGTCCTTGTTCTTCTTCCTCCACCTCCTCCTCCTCCTTATCATCATCATCATCATTATCATCATCATTATCATCGTCATCATCATCATCATTACATCATCATCATCATCATCATCGACATTAGGCTGAACTTCTTGCTCTTCTTCCTTGTTCTCCTTCTCCTCCTCTTCTTCCTCCTCCTCCTCTTTCACCTGGGGAAATCAGTTCAAGGTGGAGAGGTAAGATATAGCTTTTCAAACCTCCTTCACTATTTCATGCCCTACGTAACTTTAAATTTAAAAAATCTGGTAGCAAGAATGAAGTAAAACTGACGTCCTTGGGCTAAAACACACACACACACACACACACACACACACACACACACACACACACACACACACACACACACACACACACACGTAAAAGTACTCTCGCTAATACCAACACCAGTCCTATATGAGACAGCTCGAGCATGTATTCAATATGGACGGTAGGTCTTAGCGCCGATGTGGTGACATGCAGAGGTGTATGGTATGTAGGAGGACTACTGGGCCTTGGGAGCAGGCTGTGAAATCTATGCCCAGAGTCATACACATAAAACACGAACACACACACACACACACACACACACACACACACACACACACACACACACACACACACACACACACACACACACACACATACACACACACACACACACCTTCTGTTCTTCTGATGTAGACCACTCCTTATTTTCCGTGAAGATTTTTTATTTTTATTTTCTTTTAGATTCATTATTTGCCATTCAGTACAAGCTCCAACACTCTGGGGAACATTGTACCTGTAGGCCAAGCAGGGAGGGGTGCATGAGGAAAACAAAATCGGTATCTTAGGGCATAGAAGATATAGACGTAATTATCATTACAAGCACAATAATGAACAAAGACATACAGTGATACATACATGGTACAAAGTTGTTACAGTAATTATCATTACATGTTTTGCGATGAATGAAGTGGTACATAGATACACACGTAGGTACTGTACATACGTATGCAGAGAGGGGCACATATGCACACATGCATATATTGTATGTATATATATATACATATATGTATATATTCACGCACATCTAGCTATAGACATACTGCATGTATAGGATAGGTACACATGTATAAAGATATGGGTATGTGTATAGGCGTGCATACATATACTGTACATATGCAACATGCACATGTATATGATATATTCATTTATACATAGACAGGGAGACATATATATACATATACACCCTAAGTAGATACATATACATAGTCACATACACAGGTGGGTAGATAGAGAAAAAAAAACACGATATGCATTATAAAATTACCTCGATTCAAATTCCCAGCACTAGGACAACACACACACACACACACACACACACACACACACACACACACACACACACACACACACCAATATATCCCATCATTGTCCTAGTGCCAGGGCATTACAATGAAAAGAAGTCAGGGTGAAGGGTGAGAATGTCTTCGAGTACATCAAGATGTGTGATGAAGTAGGTACACAAAGCAGAAAACAAGAGTCCAGGGTGCCTGAAGGGGGCAATAACTGGACAGTTAACGATATGATGGGATAATGCTTCATCCATGGCACCGTGACAGAGTTAACATGGCCTGTTGGCGGTCAATCATCTGGTGATTTCCACTGGGGAGCGATACCCCGGGCGAATGCTGGCGATGGCCACATCTCAGTGGCGGGTGTGGGTGGGATGCTTGCCATAGGTGTGTCTCACGCCACAGTAGGTGTCATAATGCTGGATGGTGACACTAGTGCAACGTTCAGCATCGGTACGCAGGGTTAGGTCCTTTCTGGAATCCTCGAGAAGGATTCTCCGGACAATTGTCGTGGACACAGGGAGGCAGATGGCAGCTAGGGGGAGGTTACAGGCATCTCGGGCCAGGTGATCTGCCTGGTCGTGGCGGATGTGACCAACATGGGCTGGGATCCAATTAAAAGAAACCCTGAGACCAAAAATATGAGCCTGATGGAGGCGAGAGTAGAGGGAAGCGAAGAGAGGGGAGGGGCACTGGGGGGGTGTTGTGAAGTAAGGCAAGAGCAGCTTGGGAATCATTGATGATTAGATAGGTGATGAGAGAGAAGGAAGTCAAAGGCAGAGCATATAGTAAATAGTTCATACTGGGTACTACAAGCCCAGCTGGGAAGGCAATGGGAGGTGGAGAAGACGGGGGAAGCAGACTTAGAAAAGGCAATGAAAGCAGCTCCAGCCCGGCAGTTAGCGAGGACAGAACCGTTAGTGTAGACGTGAACAGGATGGGAAGAGTAGGTGTAGGCTACCGAGTTAAGGATTTCAGTGATGGAGAGCTGTGAGGGGATTGGTAAACGGTCAAAAGCAGTGGCAGAAGGTGTGTAGTGCACAGCAGGAGTCGTACATGTCCAGGTAGGGGGCAAAGGGTCAGTAGGGATGGGAGTGACAAGATCAGCACGGATGCTGGCGGGATCTAGGCCAAAAAGCTGGAGAGGACAGTTGAGTGCTGAACGAATTCGTTTTAGCCACGATGCCAGGCCTGGCACGTGAATATGCCGTATCTGATCTAGATGAGTGGAATATGAGAGAAAGTCAACCAGTTGGAAGGAAAAGGATGAAGCAGGAGACGGAAATGTGGTTAGAAACACTGTGTGGAAAAGCAACTCCAAGCACATGAATGTGATTTGTGATGGGACGCAGATTGAGTTCATGGAGCATGTTGACTACTCTGGCAGACCTGGGGCAGCAAAGAAGGTGGCGCATCGCAGGATTTTGTACCACTTCAAGTGGTTGGAGCTGTGCTGGGGGGACAAGGGAGAGAGGGATAGCATGATAATCAAGAAGGGGGCAAATATATAACAGGTAAAATGATTGAGCAGCGGGGATGCTAACCCCATTTGAGTCACAAGTGAGCATGCCAAGGAGTTTAGGTCTGTAGTGAAGTTGGGTGCAGATAGTGGAGTCATAGTGGGAGGTGTTAAAGAGGGATGAGAGAGGGGAATTCCAAGATATGTATAATCCTGCACTACCTCAAGATGAAAGCCAAGGAAGGTTATGGTTGTGCAAGCAAGTCTATGAGTGAGGGATCGTGTAAAAAGTTAGGTTTTGGCAGTGTTGATAATCAACCCATGAGCAGATGCAGCCTTGCCGAACTTAACTAGGAGACATTAAAGAGTGACGGGAGAAGGGGAGTGGATGCAGATATCATCAGCATAGATTAGGATCATAGAGGAATCAGGGATAGGACCTAAAAGACGGAGGAGTCTATTCATGTGAAGATTGAAGAGAAAGGGGCTCAGTACCCACCCTGAGGTGCGCCAAGATATGAAAGATAGATAATCACTAAGCGCCCCACAAAACAGAACCCAAGAGTGACGATGAGGCAGGGAGCTTTCCAACCAGCAGAACAGGTGGCCAGATACACCCACTTGGGCAAGTTCACCAAGGATGACGTCACGGTTTGCGACATCGAATACAGCTTTGAGGTCAATGAAGGCTGTACAGGAGGAGGATGTGAAGTGAGTGAGTAATTCTGCAAGGCAATGTTGTGTGCTTTGGCCTGGGAGGAAACCAAGAAGATGGGGAGAGAGCTGGTCCTGAAGAAGATCACAGAGCCTTGGTCAGAATGGGTATCATAGTAGTGGCACACCCGAAGCCTGGGTGGGGGTCTGGGGTGAAGAGAGCGAGGGAAAGCCTCCTGAAGGCAGATAATAGCAGGGTGATGAGATGAAGCATAAAGAAAGAGGTCAACCAGGCGGTAGTGGACACTCCATATGTTCCAAGATAACATTTTATATTGTCTAGGTTTAGGAGCCATTAGGACAAAGGGGAAGACTGAGAATTATTGTCATGAGAGAGTTGGGAAACGGATGGTTGGGGAAGTGGGTGGAAAGGAGGAGGAGAGTGTGTGGGAAGGCACGAGAGAGGGAGGTCCCATATGCGCGGCTGCCGGGAGAGAGGGAGGTAGGGGGAGGGGAGAGGGTGGCAGAGAGGCGAGGATGTATGGGGGACAGGAGTGAGTGAGTGAGTACAGACAGAGGAGGCCTGTGTGAGAGGGTGAGGCTGGGACACAGGTGGAGGGACAAGGGTGGGTGGTGGTGAGACGGGAGGGAGGGAAGGAACAGGGATAACAGGAGTGGTGGTAGTTTCATGGGAGCTGGTTTGTGGGAGCTGAGATGTAGGCAGAGAAGAAATATTAAGGTGGGAGAGTACATACAAAAGAAGACTGCATAGTTCCTCGTACTGTTGTTGCAGGAGTCGCAGTTGATGGTCTGATGGGTGGGGCAGGGGGGAGGGGGGAGCTGCTTGTAGCGGGGCACGGGGGGGGGGCAGGGGCTGAGGGGGAGGGACGAGGGGGGCATGATGTAGAACCAGCGGTGGAAGAGTGTATCAGCTGATGATCAAGAGTAGAGGTGGCAGTGGGGGCAGAAGCAGAGGTAGGGTGGTCTGAGTGACGACCTGGGCAATCCAAATGCCAAGCAGTGATGCCCACACGCCCACACCGGGAGCACTGGAACTGCGGTGGGTGTAGGAGACCAGGGTGGGCAGCCATGGGGTCAAAGGGGGCTGGTGGCATGAGTGGTAGGGGCAGTTCCAGGAACTCAGATGAGTGGGGATCAGGTGCACGAGGACCGGGAGAGTGAATGGTGATGCAGTGCCTGACAGGGCAGGTTGTGGTTGAATGGGGGCCGCAGCACAGACCACACCGTTCTGCAGACTGACAGTAGCATGAGACACAATGGCTGTGATGGCATGGCCTCAACAAAGGTACAGGGGGGAAGGAGTAACTCATAGCGGTATTTGGGAAGGGGGGAATCCTCTCCCTCCCACACAACAATAGCACGGTTGTTGGATTCTCCCAAAGAGTTGTACAGGCAACGTGCCCGTTTGACACCAGGCAATTTGTATAGGACTGTAACAGAACAATCAGATGCCAGGCATTTTACTAAACCTCTGGAAGTTTTTTTGGGCTAATTAGGGCATCATGAAGTACAAAGTTGACGCCCAAAAGCCCCTCAGTTGTTAGGGTTTTGATGAGATCGGGATAATTCCTGTGGACGTAGATGTTAGGAGGTGCAGGAGACATAAGGCGAACAGCTTCAGGGTGTCAAGTGATGAGGTGGTGGGTGGATGCACACTGGCGCCAGACACCGTGGACAGTACGTGTGCATGTGGAGGGGAATGCCAGGCACACAAATTGACCTCGTGGTAAGACAGGAGGGAGCCTGCGCCGGGGAGGGGGGAAATGGGGCCAGAGAATGGGTTCTGGTGGTGAAGGTAGAGAACATAAGAACATAAGGAGAGAGGATAACTGCAGTAGGCCGGTTGGCCCATGCTAGGCAGCTCCTAGAAGAGTAACTGAACTACTAGAATGAGATAAGGATAACAAAGAAGAAGGCTCTCCCCCTCCCTCCAAACCCTCCAGCCGAGGACGGCAGGAAAAAGTCAGAAAAAACACCACGCCGTATAGAAAAACTGGCGTGGACATTTTACAGGAAAGTGTGAAAGTAGAATAGAGACTATCATAGTGTAACCTGAAAAGAAAAAAATTATGAATTAGTATTGGTTATAAGATTTTCTTTATTCTATATCCACCCCTTATTTGTCATATGCTTATCTAGCCTATGCTTGAAACTCTCAATGGAAGAGGCAGCAACTACTTTACTAGGTAGCTTATTCCATTCGTCTACTACTCTATTACCAAACCAATTTCTACCAATTTCCTTACTGAAACGGAATTTTTCTAGTTTGAAACCATTATTTCTAGTTCTATCCTGTATGCTCACTTTAAGTACCATGCTAATATCTCCCTTATTTATACCATTCATCCACTTAAACACCTCAATTAAGTCTCCCCTTACTCTACGCCTCTCTAGCGAATGCAGACTTAGTCTTTTCAGTCTGTCTTCATATGACAGGTTCCGGACGTCATGTATCATTTTAGTCATTCTTCTCTGTACATTTTCTAACGAATTAATATCCATTCTATAGTAAGGACACCAAAATTGTACTGCGTAGTCTAAATGTGGCCTTACTAATGCTAGATAAAGTTTCAGTATTACTTTAGATGATCTATTGCTCACGCTGCTCGAAATAAATCCTAGGACCCTATTTGCTTAATTTCTTGCATTAATACACTGTTGCCTTGGTTTAAGGTCGTTACTAATCATAACTCCTAGATCTCTCTCGCATTCCGATTTGCTAATTTCTTTGTTATCTAAGCTGTATTTAGTATCTCCAATGGTCTTGCCTACGTTAAGTACTTTACATTTTTCAACGTTAAATTCCATTTGCCAAGTTTTAGACCATTTGGACAATGTATTGAGGTCTTTTTGTAAGTTATGGCAATCGTCAGTCGAGTTAATGATACGCCCTATTTTTGTATCGTCGGCAAATTTGCTGATGCTGCTATTGACTCCTAGGTCTAGATCATTTATATATATGATAAATAATAAGGGACCGAGTACTGAACTCTGTGGTACACCGCTAGTTACTAATCCCCAGTCCGACTTAGTTCCATTTATTAATACTCTCTGCTTTCGTCCTTTCAGCCAGGATTCTATCCATTTTGAGATATCGCCGTCTATACCGTGTGCTCGAACCTTTCTAACTAACCTTTCGTGTGGGACTCTATCAAAAGCTTTACTAAAGTCCAGATAAATAACATCGTAAGCTTTATCGCTATCTACTGCCTCATAGACCTCCGAGTAGAATGACAAGAAGTTTGTGAGGCAGGATCGTCCTTGCCTGAATCCATGCTGACTTTCGTTTATAAGATTAAATCTTTCTAAGTGTTCTCTAATCTTATTTGCCAAAATTGACTCTAACATTTTTCCTACTATTGACGTTAGACTTATCGGACGATAATTCGACGCAGCTGATTTATCACCCTTTTTAAAGATGGGCACTACGTTTGTGGTCTTCCACGCCTCTGGAACTTCTCCTGAACTTAAAGAGTCATTAAATAACGTTAAAAGTGGCTCATATAATTCTTCTTTGGTTTCTTTTATAATTTTTGCATATATATCGTCCGGACCTGGCGATTTTTGAGGTTTTAACTTATTAATTTCTTTCAATACGTCCTCCTTACTAATGGTTATTTTACTAAGAATATTTTCCGTATTCTCATTGTAAATATTTGCTGCTTGAGGGACCAGGCCTAAATTTTCCTTGGTGAATACTGATATGAAATAATTATTTAGGATGGAGCACATTTCTTTATCTTCACTGGTAATGTCACCTGATTCTGTTCTGAGTGGTCCTATCCTGTCTTTATTTTTCGTTCGGTACATTTGATAAAAACTCTTGGGGTTTTCTTTTGATTCACTAGCAACCTTAATTTCATAACTTCTCTTTGCTTTTCTTATTTCCCTCTTTACTTCTCTATTTAAAATCGTGTATCGGTTACGTAAGTGTTCCTCTCCACGTTTTATTTTTCCATATATTCTTTTCCTTTGGCGTATGAGAGATTTTAATCTGTTGTTTAATCATCTTGGTTCTGAATTATTCGTTCTAAACGGTTTTGAAGGAATATATCTATCTTGGCCTCCGTGTATTATATTTATTAACTCGTTATACTTCTCACTGGTCGAACGTCTGCTTGGTACTGGAGCTGAGTTGATTTCCGTCACCTGGACTACATTCCTATCTACCCCCTCCCCCCTCACAGACACCTGACGGACATTCCCACTTGTTTCCTGCACCTGACCTATGACCTGGGGATCCCCACTGACCTGGCATTCCCTCAAATAGTTAATCTCCCTGTGGAATACCGTTCGAAAATAAGCTCTTAAGCCATCGAAATCTCCTAGACGAAAATTAGGAACAGTGGAGGTATTTTCAGTGGAACAGACATCCCAAATAAATTTGAACTTAATTTCTTCATGATCGCTATTACCATGTCGTCCACCAGCCTCTATATCGCTAATGATATTTTCTTTATTAGCTAAAACCAAATCTAGTATATTATTACCTCTGGTGGGCTCCCTGATATACTGATAAAGGAAATTATCCTGTACTACCTCTAGAAATTCCTCTGACTCTGCATCTCCTGTCTGATTTCTCCAATCTATCCTTGGCAGATTAAGGTCCCCTACAATTATTACTAAGCTGGACTGTGATGCTTTCCTAATTTCCTCCCAGAGGTATTTACTATCAGCGCTACTTAATTTAGGAGATCTGTAAATTGCTCCTAAGACTAATTTCTCCCTATTGTTACTAATTTCAACCCAGACACTTTCTGTGTCCCTATTTACTTTAATGTCTGCTTTATTGTAACAGTTTAATGAATCCTTTACATAAATAGCTACCCCTCCCCCCTTTCTTCCCTCACGGTTTGACACAAAAATATTATAGCCTTTTATCTGATATTCTCCTAAAAATTCTCGAGTGTCTGTATTCATCCAAGTTTCACTAATAACGGCAATGTCTATTTTCTTTGTACAAATTAAAGCCCTCAGTTCATCCATTTTATTACGTAAACTCCGTCTGTTTGTGTAGTAAACTTTCAGATTATTACTAGTAGTTATGCCTCTACCTTGGCATTTACTGTTATTTATTTTATTACTAACTGGGAAACTCTTTACTTTACTAATATAACAATTTTTTGTACTATCGCTTATCGCCCTTCTATCATCGCTTGTTCTATCATCTATCATCGCCTGCTCAATTTGAGGTGCCTGAGTGGATGTATCTACACTATTGGTTAAATTTTTGTTCTTAATTTTGCAAGTATTGATGCATCTATCCAAACATGGTAATAATGATTTCTGAGTGTAGTTGCTGCATCTTCCTGTACACCTACTTCTCAATCTCGAAAAAATCCCTCCAACTCCCTATCTATCATTCCAGCTAAAACAGTAACTCCTTGCCTACTAAGATGAGTCCCATCCCAACTATACAAGGCACTCCGTCCATAAAACCGGTCCCAGCTGTCTATGAAAGGTATTGCATTATCTTTGCAATACCTTTCAAGGCGGCAATTAAATCCTATTGCCCTGCTCAACCATTCCCTTCCAACCCGTCACCTTGGTAAAACACCAAGCACTACAGGGGTTCCTCCCCTCTCCCTAACCTTTTCTAACATCAACTTGTACCTTTTCCACAGTACCTCACTCTTACGGCTATAATATCATTACCTCCTACACTGAGGCACACAGTGGGTTTGTCACCACTTTCCTTTACGATATTTGAAATTTTATCTACCACATTAGCCACCCTGGCCCCTGGAAGACACACCTGTTTAGCGAGTGGAGTATACATAACCCTGTTCAGATATCTCACCTGGGAGTCTCCAACAACAGTAACATTTTTCTTACCTTTCTTGTTCTGTTTATACTTACATGTACTGGAAGTTCTCTCACCGTCCTTCTCCTCTACTTCCCTCTCTTCCTTCCCTTCACATTCGTCCCGTAGTGCGTCGAATGCATTAGTGGTCTTAACTTCCGTTTGCTTTTTAAGAGTGAACTTCGTTGCACCCTTGTTAACTAGTGTCCAACCTTCAGCAGGGTCATCGGGGCTGAAGGGGTGTGAATTTATGGTGGAGGGTCATTCTGGGTGGTTGGCGCTTGGCGCCTGGATGTAGTGAGTGCCAGTTCAGCACGCTCCCCTTTTGGGAAGTGTGAGGCACTATACTCTGTTCCATAGAAAGTGACGGAGAAGCTACGCCCAAGTCCTAGTCGAACGCAGGTGACCGTACAAAGGGATAAAAGTGACCTCACCTGACTCTTTCTTCAGCCTACTCTCCTGGGAGAGAGAGAGAGAGAGAGAGAGAGAGTAGAGAGAGAGAGAGTTGAACTGTTTATTGTCTAATCTTCAAATATAGCAACAATATTTTTCTGACCTGATATTAATTAATCTTACATCCAATCCAAACATGAATTGGTGTAATTTGAAGACATTATTACGAGTTCTATCCTGATTTGCAAACCTAAGAAAATCATCAATTCATCGCGAAATGGTGAAACGTTATAATTATTAAAATATCAGTCATATGATTTGTTGAAAATAACTTCTATCAAGATAGAGTTTAAATAAAAAAAAATGGTGAAATACGCAGTACCCTCTCTCTCTCTCTCCCTTCTAGTGTGTGTGTGTGTGTGTGTGTGTGTGTGTGTGATTAATAGGAAAAGGGAAAGTTTCTCCCTCTCCCTCTCCACCCTCTCTCTTTGTTCTTTCCTCCTTCCCTCCCTCCCCCCTCCCCCCCTCTCTCTCTCTCGTATAATATTAAACAATGCATGTATATGGCTTATATTTATATTTACAACTCTTATTTACAATACGTATACACAAGACACCTCACACAACACTTGTTTATTCATCTTCATCTCTGCTGGACGCGTTCCATATATTGATAAAAAAGTTTTCTACCATGTGGTTTACAGCAATGTCATTTCTCATAAATTCTTCTCTTTTTTTTTTTTTTTTTTTTTATGTGCCACACACTTCTGCCAGTTTTCTGCTGTTACTTTTTCTATCGCATTTCTCGTCAGCTCTTCGATCGCTCGTAATTTTTGAGAAGAATTTGAGTTTCTCTTCCTCACATCATCCTTGACCTGAGCCCAAATCAGCTCTATGGGGTTGAGCTGGCAATGCTAGGGAGGAAGCCGCAGCACCTGGTGACCAGGATTATTGGCGATTTCATCAATTTCAAACAATTGCTTGTCTTTTTTTTTTTTTTTTCCACTTGGTGTAGCAGCTCAGCCTTAGTGTGCAGAGGGTTATGAGGGAGGTTGTTATCAAGAAGCCACTTTATAATTTCTTGTTTTCGTAAGCTCTGTGTTGGTGCTTTATTTATGATTTTGCAGTGGTATGATGCGTTGTCCATTATTATAAGTGACCTGGGCTGGTTGTTGGGAAGCATCATCAAGGGCGTTCTAGGAAATGCTGCATGTGACCTCAGGGCAAAAGCTCCACCCATCTTGACCTGAGGCCAAACACACACCCGAACCAGTACGGGTCAGCAGGTGCCCTACTCATGCATTCCCTTCTTCCTCCTCTTTGTTACTATTGATCTCAAGCTATACTCACCCAAGAGTCCCAGCATGTTCCACATATTTTTATAAGAATTATCGATAGAGAATATACCTTATATGCGCGTGCGTGGGAGCATGTGTGTGTGTGTGTGTGTGTGTGTGTGTGTGTGTGTGTGTGTGTGTGTGTGTGTGTATGTCTCTCTCTCTCTCAGGAGAGGAAGGAGAAGGGAGGGGCTGGAGGAAAGAGGGGGATAATCCTTCAAAGGTCACCTGCATTCTACGTTTGACCCAGACTTGGGAAGGAAAATACAGGTTTCTCTCCGCCGGTTTATATGGAACAGACTGTTCTTCAAGGGAACACTGCTCTGTCTTGGTGCTGAAGCCTGTGCATTCCAGTCATCAAAGGAACTATACTAATCAGGTGCAACCACAATGGCAAGTTTCTTGACTATGGTCGTACCATTCTAAAGTGGCGGTTTGGGTGGGGCACGAACCTCTGTACAATGTTGACACGTTTTCCATACTCGCGATGCCTCTCTCTCTCTCTCTCTCTCTCTCTCTCTCTCTCTCTCTCTCTCTCTCTCTCTCTCCTGGGGGGATGGGCATCACCCTAGGGAATTTTGTTTCTTTTATGTCTTATAAACTTGTGCTTTCATTTCTTTATTTTGTTTTTTATTATATTATTGTTTTACATATGACGCCAGATGACCTCGGTGTTACGGCGCCTTTTCATTCAATCATTCTCGCCCTCCTTCCTTCCCTCCCTTCATCTTTCCATCAGCTTGACAATGAACTCAACACTGCCCCTTGCCTGCCTTCTCTCTCTCTCTCTCTCTCTCCTTGGGGAGATGTGCGTCACCCTTGGGAATTTTGTTTCTTTTATGAGTGACTTATAAACTTGTCCTTTCATTTCTTTATTTTGTTTTTATTATATCTAATTATGTTTAAAAATATTATTGTTTTACATATGGCGCCAGGTGACTTCGTTGTTGTGGCGCCATGATTTGTTTTCGTTCAATCACTCTCTCCCTGCCCCTGGTCTGCCTTCCCTCCTCTCTCTCTCTCTCTCTCTCTCTCTCTCTCTCTCTCTCTCTCTCTCTCTCTCTCTCTCTCGTTTGTGGTATTTTAGGATACATTTTGGTTATTTTCTTTTATGTTATAATGTACATATTGTAAATTTGACTTTATTTCCACACCACCCAGGAGGTTAAAGTCTTGGCGCATTTTTTTTAAGAGGTGTCCCCAGACAGGCCTATTTCTCGATCCCTCACAGATGACCAGGTCGGACTGGGTGTGTGTGAGTGTTGCCGCTCACGAGGGTTTAATGTATATATTTATTTTACTAAGAAACTGGCATATTTTTGCTTATATTCCTGCACATTATCTTATAATCATAATTGTGACATTATTACCAACCCCAGAAATACAGTAACAGCCAATAAAAGTGACTACTTTTAATTAAGCACCACTGTAAAATAATTATGCCACGTTTCTGTATTGCCGTATAAATATTTTACACATAATCAGGTTACTGTTCTTTCATATATTATAATACACACGTTACCACTACAGTATATTCTTATGTGTTTATCTTCTTGTGATGCCTATTACATATACAGAGCCGTTCACATACCAGATATGGAACACGTGGCAACACTGTACAAAGGTTCGTGCCCCGCCTAAACCGCCACTTAAGATTGGTACAGCTCTGGACAGATGAAACGGCTACACCCCATCCACCAGCGACTTGGTTTGGGTCTCAGTGGTTCTGGTAACAGTTGCAGGTGGAGGGAGGGGGGATGTGGGAGGGTGAGGAGGGGAGAAATGTGGGCGGAGTTCTATAGGGGATAGTGTGGGAGGGTGAAGAAACAGCACAGTCTGGCTGATGGGAGGGGGAGACGAATGGTTGCGTAGCGGAGACGAGAGTCTGCTGGAGGGTAAGACAGGTGAGTGTGATTAGATGAAAAGAAATTACAAAAAATGAATTATTATAATATCTGTTGCATATATTGCATTTTATCTACTAAATAAAAACACTGTTTATTATTCACCACCGTATTTGGGTATCCTACTCATTATTATTATCCTTTGGATATTAGGCAATAAATAGAGATATTGGACGGTCTTTCGGACCCGAACCAATTATTTCATAATTTTTTTCTTCAGCTATTTCCGTATTCCTATTATCCCTCGTGATTGAATTCCCCCTTTTTATCACTTTCTCCTACGCCCTACATTTTTTTTAGGCATAAGGCAGTTTAACTTTCTCTTTAAATAACCATATTTGTCAACAAATATTCCTTTCATTAATCTATTTAATTACCTGTTTTCTTTCAATATGCATTTGTCTAATAATGGGTGTTACACCTTAATTGGCGCCGCTATTTGACGTTTTGAATAAATTTGGTCTAAATTTACGCATATATTGCAGTCTCTCTCAAGTAGGCTGGCAACCTCACACATCCTCCCCCCTGCTTTCTCCTTCTCTCGCTACCCGTTCCCTCCTTTCCTTTTGTAGTACTGTTTATCTATTCTTTCTCATATTTTTAACCTCATTCCTTCTTACAAACTTTTAGTGCCATAGGAATTTCTCCCTTATCACCTACAGTCCTACTACATGAAAGTGGAAAAAACTGCCATCGGGAAAAGAATAACTGGAAATTTATGGCGAAGGTTACGATATTAGTTATTTAGAATGAAAGTGTTGGCAGATACGCATTCTTGACGTGATTATCGCAGCTACAGCATTTCGCCTTCATAAAATAGAAGGATTATAGGTTTCATGCATTACCTCCTTACGTCCAGCATTACTGTGCAGAACGCCATGTATAACACATTAAGGACCACAAGGACAGTACTGGTAGTCATCGTGATTCTCATGAATCTCTCCATAGGCTATTGAAAACAGTGCTTTATGCTCAACTTCAGAATTATGTTCTCATTATGGCAATGATAGGCAAAGATAATAAAAACAATACATACAACCAAATTATCATTTATTATACAACAAAGCTCAAACTGCCTCCGTGCTACCTGAAAAAATTAAATACCTGATCATATATATATATATATATATATATATATATATATATATATATATATATATATATATAATCATACAGGCTCTACACTTATGAAATTTAACATCGAGTAACCCTATATGCCCAAAGTAATTTCCTCTGCATGGACTGACGTTGTAACGAAACTGGTTGTCCCCCTGCAGTAATTATTAATATATTTTTATGGTCCTGTATGACTGAATAGTTTAGTTTATACAAGCGAAAACCTCATAAATAATACTCACCGAGT
>NC_137057.1:36738518-36796018 GCF_032717465.1 Coenobita brevimanus
TGCGTGCGCTGGCGGACGAATGCTTTAATGGTGTCTAATATATACCTAAGCGTGTCTAAATGGGCGGACACACTTGCTCCAAACATGTGACTGATAAGAGGAAATGAGGCTCAGAGGTTTGTCCAACGTTGAGACCCAGATACTGCTCCGGCTCTAACCCGGTGGGTCGCTTCGTCTTGTCGATCACATGTTTCCAGCAAGTGTGGCCGCACCTAACATCAGCTTCCAGGCTTCTGCTCCGTGTACTTAAACATGTGTTCTTCCTCCCACACACATACCGTAGGCAAATGATTCACGCCACGCCAGCAGATGTTTGTTAACTTCATTACCTTAAGAAATACTTTCCTACTTTCACCAGCCTTATCTTACCATTTAGCCATTTACAGGATTAATTGGCAGTGTCAGATGTGCTAATGTGTCGTGAATTATTACTAAGACGAGTATATCTGAGAAGTAATGAGGTTTATATGAAAAAATAAGTGATAAGAGAGAATTCCGGTGCGTGGAAGGAGGAGGAAATGAAAGGTAGAAGTTGGTGGAGGTGCAATTGATCAGTCGACCCTGGCTATAAGAAGCAATACATGTCATGGGGTTTTTATAATATCACTGTGTTAAATAAATGGTTAAATGTTATTTAAATTGATAATAATATTCAATAATGCTGAAGAGCAGGGACAATGATTGTCTTGCTAAATCGTGCAACGATTCTCTAAGAACGAGAATTCAAAAACTTTCTCAACAGTACACAGCAGAGACTAATTACTCACAATTGCTGAATTACTGTACTGTTAGCCTCTGGAGAAAGTTACTTCACCCCTGACAATAAATAACTAATACTAATAATAATATCAGGCTCTTGCTGATGCTTTAACTCCAATCTGGCACAACGGATTTTAAGTTAATACAACAAGACTGGTCTAAGTACCAGTTATGAAAGCAAACGTTTACGCAAGCTAGGAGCTATATGGAAAATAAGCTTAATTATGGAGAAATGAAACAAGATTTTACTTTACATTAAGCTCAAGGAAAAGAACTGTTAAATTTATTGATTACCAAAAATAAATTTAACGTTACATTTCAAATCAAATTAATGAGACGCACTCACTCACTCTCACAAAAGCTAAATACTTACGCCTCGGAAAAACACCTTAACTAAGCTCTTAAAACTAGGATTATACAAAAGGAAATACCGGTCGATGAATGCTATGTATCACCCGGGGGGTGGGAGGACTGGATTTGGATTAACTGTGAAGTGGAGTTTGGGTACTAGCTGACCTCTTACACTGCTGGCACAGGACCTCTCTCCGTCACAGCAAACACTAGACTGAATTCAAATGCATTGTATGGGCAGGCCACACAAGCCACCGGAAGAGGGCGTGGCTAACGGTTCAGGCAAGCAGAGGCGAACGATAAAGAAACAATTGTATCGCTCAGTAGAGCACTTAGTGACGTGCATTAAATCGGTCACTTTTGAAAACGGTGACGAATGTTTTGAAAAGTATACTCCGAAATGGAGAGAGAAACGGTTAACTGAGCGATACACAGTGAGTTTTCCACCAATAGTTCGTGGCTTCTCACAAAAGGGAAATGTCGCGAATTGATTTGTGACATTACGCCCCTACAAAATTAAATTTTTTCCTTATGGGAAAAAATTTGTGGATATATATATATATGTACACATCCTAAGTCATTCACACAAGATTCACACTGTGGTGTGTGTGCTATCCTGCTACAGGAGAAAGTCGCAGTCGCCAGTGAGCGAAAAAACCTCGTATTTACGTTAATAGAAGCAAGCTTGAGGGGAAAACTCCGTGACGATGGTGAAAATCCTGTACTCAGGCCAAACTGAACGAAAATTCGCTACATTTACACTGACAACTAATTGTTGTGTGGCGTGGTGTATGTAATACACGGTGTAGGTGTGACAGTTGTAGTGTAACTGTACCTACGTGTAAAATGACACAGCAAATAATAATATGGCGACGATGAAGGCAGAGGAGAAGAGGCGGCAACGTGCGGCAGACGATCAGCTGGCCCGCACAGCAAAACTGCTACACCCATTGCTGAACCTGCAAAACCAATTGAGGTGGAGCATCAAAAGTGTCAATGAGACAAAATTTTATTATGTTACAATTACTCTCTCTGCCTAGCAATCAGTACATGCTACGAAAAGTACACTCAAGGTCGCCATTAATTTTAGCACACGATTAGTGTCAGCAAGTTGAGAATCCTTGTGCAAACTCGGGTCTTCCATAGCCTCGAACCGCACACGGGTCCTCAACCTGTGCCTTAACCTACAGTACTTATATTAGTATCGGAGAGCTGAGAATCCTTGTGCAAACTTGGGTCTTACATAGCCTCAAGTCGCCTTTGCGGGGTTCTCACTCGAACTTCCCCCTTAACCTACAGTACTTATATTAGTATCGGGGAGCTGAGAATCCTTGTGCAAACTTGGGTCTTCCATAGCCTCAAGTCACCTCTCAACTTCCCCCTTAACTTACGGTACATAATATGTATGTACAGGCCCTGGACATACTGTGTCCTGTGGGGCCAATGGGCGAGACATCAGGTCTGCACCCACTTCACCACTACCCTGTCTCTCAACTGACTCAGAGATTACAGGTGTGGTTACAAATGGCACAGGAAGGGCATGTTCCTGATTAGTGGTGATACTTTGGCACACACCGCAAGAACGGACAAAACTATCTATGTCTCGTCCCATCCCTGGCCAGAAAAAGTCAGCTCGGATACGGCCCTGGGTCTTCCTTTTGCCCATGTGACCTCCTGAGGCTGAACAATGACCCCATTGTAACACTGCTAGGCGGTACTTGGCGGGAACGACAGACTGCAGTCGAACCTCGCCCTCGGGTGTTCGTGACTCACGGTAGAGCCGTCCTTGTTTGCGAAGGAACTTGGCTCGACCTCCCCGTGTATACTTAATCACTCGACCCTTTTGTTTATTCTGCACGGCAGCAAGTGTCGGGTCAGAATGTTGTTCTTGTACAACAAGTTGACTACACATCAGATAATGCGGCAATTCAATGATCACTGGGGTGACACAATCTGGAGCCTCAGTCATGGCTCATGTTACCGCAGCAGCCGAAGACTGAGTAGCGTCATCATCGGAGCAACTATCCTTGACTCCATTAATATTTCCAATGATGAGGTCAAATAAAGGTTCTGGCATGTCAACTGCAAGTGTCGTACCAGTATAAAATGGAGATGCCACCTGCATACATGCCTCAGGGAACAATCTCACTGATCCATCAATAAGATTTGCATGGATCTGTCGACCTGTATACTGCTCAGGCCGAACTAAACTCTGCTTAACAGAGCTACCTGAGGAACCATTGTCTCCCAGGACCTTCACAGGAATGCCTCCCACAAACCCTGGCTGAACAAGGAAGGTACTGTCACCTGTGGGAGGGCCTGTGGAGGAAGCAGCTAGCCACTCATGAGGCTGCTGAATTGATGCGGCAAACATTGTGCCTTGTGGATTATATTGGGAAGATGAAACATTGGCCATCTGTGGAGGGGGGTTCACTGTCACTGTGGGACTAGTGAACTGTGGGGAAGTACCCACACTGGTAGGAACGTGACCACCATGCTGCTGCTGAGGAATGAAGGCTGCATTCGCTTCCTGCCTCTTTTGAGCTGGTGGTGAAAAAGTTTGTCCCGACGGTCGGTTGCGTGGCTGATACTGCTGCTGGTTAGGGTACTTGTTGTACCTCTTCCACTCAGGTTTCTGAGTGTTTTGCCCCTGGTCCTTCCACTGCGGTTTTGGACCTTGGCCATTATTCTGAGAATGACCTTCTTGCTGGGGTTCAGTCTGATACGGCTTCCCAGACTTATCAGGTTTTCTGTTCCAGGTGTTTTGCTTACAAGCTTGATACCCGTATGCAGTAAAGAATGCGTCAGCCTTCTCTGCCATTTGGCTGGCATCTTTCACCTGGCAGATCTTAAGCTGTGCTATGAGCTCAGCAGGCCACGACCTCTCTAGCTGTGTACGCAGCATAAGGTCAATTATCCCCTCACGCGTGGAAGGAGTTTCATCTTTCTCCATCCACTCATTTAAGTAAGCTGTGAGACGATCAAGGAACTGAACAGCTGTCTCCTTGTCTTGGAGACGAGCTCGCATGAACTGAACTTTGGCGTCGTCTACTGTGAGACCATACGCCTTAATGAGTGCACCTTTCATCATCTCATATGTGAGATTGTCTCCACGAATTCTGTGGAGAATATCGAGGGCAGGGCCCTCAAACAGGCTAAGAAACTGAAGCCGCTTAGCTGCCTCATCCAGTTGATACATGTCTGCCATGTCCTCAAAACGAGCTATGTACGGCTCGATTCACTCGCTTTCCTTGTATGAAGGAAGCTTGATGCGTGGGGTCGCCAGGACATGTGCAGGGAGAACGCTCGTGGAGCTTGGACCGACTGCACCAGACGTGTCTGAAGCCAAGGAATCTCGTTTGAGCTTCAGCACTTCAAGTTCATGTTTTTCTCGTGCCTCTCGCTCGGCACGTTCGTGTTCTCGTTCTCTGTCTCGTTGTTCATGCTCGTATTCGCGCTGTTCTCGCTCGTACTCGCGCTCCTTTTCGCGTTCCTCACGCTGTTCTCGCTCGTATTCGCGCTGTTCTCGCTCGCATTCGCGCTGAATCTTACGCTCTTCACGGGCATCATTCTCGCGCTGCTGCTCCTGATTATGCCGTGAGAGTATATACTCTTTAATTTCGGTTGGGTCTGAAAGACCCATATCTTTGGCTTCCTGTAAAAATACAGTAGTAGCCATGGCGCTAATTTATTAAGCAAAACGAAATTGAGTACTGACTGCTTCGCAAACGAATGCTAATAAACACAAGTAAAGAGTACAGACACAAGCTAGTGGTGACCAGTCTTATCCAGTTAACTGGCAAAGAATAAATCAAAAATGTAAATGACTGGGAAGACTCAATAATAAACACAATGGGTACGGTGACTTCCCAGGAGTGAATAAAATCGTCTGGCGTTACCAAAAATACTCTAGAGTTATAGTCTATTGATTAATAAAGCAAAAATTCACTTGCTAAATTAAGGTTAAACACCAGTAAGCTTGTGCCTATAAACTTTAATGATAAATACCTAAATATGAATGAGTGAGCACTATCTCGTGAATAGCTTTATAGCTAGGAGTTAATATCCTGGAATGAGGTCGCCAATTGTCACGGGGTTTTTATAATATCACTGTGTTTTTAAAATAAATGGTTAAATGTTATTAAAATTGATAATGATATTCAATAATACTGAAGAGCAGGGACAATGATTGTCTTGCTAAATCGTGCAACGATTCTCTAAGAACGAGAATTCAAAAACTTTCTCAACAGTACACAGCAGAGACTAATTACTCACAATTGCTGAATTACTGTACTGTTAGCCTCTGGAGAAAGTTACTTCACCCCTGACAATAAATAACTAATACTAATAATAATATCAGGCTCTTGCTGATGCTTTAACTCCAATCTGGCACAACGGATTTTAAGTTAATACAACAAGACTGGTCTAAGTACCAGTTATGAAAGCAAACGTTTATGCAAGCTAGGAGCTATATGGAAAAATAAGCTTAATTATGGAGAAATGAAACAAGATTTTACTTTACATTAAGCTCAAGGAAAAGAACTGTTAAATTTATTGATTACAAAAAATAAATTTAACGTTACATTTCAAATCAAATTAATGAGACGCACTCACTCACTCTCACAAAAGCTAAATACTTACGCCTCGGAAAAACACCTTAACTAAGCTCTTAAAACTAGGATTATACAAAAGGAAATACCGGTCGATGAATGCTATGTATCACCCGGGGGGTGGGAGGACTGGATTTGGATTAACTGTGAAGTGGAGTTTGGGTACTAGCTGACCTCTTACACTGCTGGCACAGGACCTCTCTCCGTCACAGCAAACACTAGATTGAATTCAAATGCATTGTATGGGCAGGCCGCACAAGCCACCGGAAGAGGGCGTGGCTAACGGTTTAGGCAAGCAGAGGCGAACGATAAAGAAACAATTGTATCGCTCTGTAGAGCACTTAGTGACGTGCATTAAATCGGTCACTTTTGAAAACGGTGACGAATGTTTTGAAAAGTATACTCCGAAATGGAGAGAGAAACGGTTAACTGAGCGATACACAGTGAGTTTTCCACTAATAGTTCGTGGCTTCTCACAAAAGGGAAATGTCGCAAATTGATTCGTGACAATACAACTGATTAGAAAGTCTTTAGCCCAAGCATACTTCCGCCAACGCCATTGCCATTAAAGTGGATCTAGATCCGTGGATAGAGGATCCGGATCCATCCAAAAATTAAATCAATTCTTTCTTGACCCATGGCCCACCTTTCCACAAACCTTCACTGAAATTCACAAAGAACTTTTGGTGACTTTGTGCGGGATACACAGGATCTGGATCCGCGCCTAAAATTTAATATTTTCTTCATTACCAGATAATAAATCTTTAACTGCTTCGGAAATAGTATGTATCGTACAGTGTATTCAGAATAAATTCATCCTAACTACAGATGCCATTCACAAGACGAAACATTGAGACGGTATTATGTGTGTGTGTGTGTGTGTGTGTGTGTGTGTGTGTGTGTGTGTGAGAGAGAGAGAGAGAGAGAGAGAGAGAGGCGGGGAAAGGTGTGTCCAGGTGCTCACAACGTAAACTCATTGGTGTCGCAACACCTGTGTGGAACTTACCTGTCTCCGTCTCCTTACCCCCTCGCATACCTTCGAACCTCCCCCTCATCTCTCCCATTTTTTCCCATTCCCTCCCCCTCTCTCTCCTCTCTCCATATCCATCATTTTTCCTCTCCTTTTACCCTTCCACTTTTTTCTCTCCACTTTCCTTTCCTCCTTCCTTTTTCCTCACCCTTCCCTCTCTCCTACTCTTTCCAAAGTCTCTTGCTCCTCACGCTCTCCTCCTCCTCCTGTTTTCTTGGTTCTTTTCTGTTCATTCTCACTCTCAATCACACACCCATAAATCAATCTTGCATTTCACTTTCTCTTTCGCCCACAGATGGCCACCTTCATCAACTGCAGGAAGACTGAACCCTCCTGAACACATAGAATCCACTGAACCGACCTGAACCTACTTGAACCAGAATCAATAACTCTTGTGTGTGTGTGTGTGTGTGTGTGTGTGTGTGTGTGTGTGTGTGTGGCCAGGAACACTATATCACCACAACATATCACAATCACCATATCACACCATACCTAATATAGCAGTGTACGGGACTCCACACATCCATATTTATATCACGTACAACCATTACTTCTGAAGGCTATTTACCAGTTAGGTGGTGCAAGAAAGAAATAATAAGCACATCATCATACTGAATGGGTTTACACCACACACAACCACAATGCGTCACATCACACCCTTCTTCTCTCTCCTTACTCTCCTCTTCTTATCTCCTTTCTACCTTTCAATCTCCTTCTTCCCGTCTTCCATCTTCATGTCACCCCTCAGTTCAAACTCTCCCTTCTCCTGTCCCCTTACCTCCTTCCTCACCCATCTACACGTTCTATCCATTATTCCTCATCTTTCTTTATCTTATTCCTCTTTTACTTCCCTTCTTTCCCGTCATCCATTTTCTTTCTTCCCTCATCTATCCCCTCTCCCCTCTCCACCTTCATCCCACAGGCCCTCTTCCTTCTCACATTTATTGTCTCCTCCCCCTCTTCTTTTCACCATCCTTCTCCTCTTTCTCCATCCACATCCTCTCACCTTTCACGCTCCCACACCACACCACACACATCACTAGTACTATTGCGTATTTCTGGACTAGTATGTAGTTTCAGTTTATAACTCTATGTAATTTCATGAATAAAATCATGTATGCATCTTGTGCAGTTTTTGTGACCTCATTATTACGAAGACCTTGTAGTTTTATAAATACTTTTAAATAATGGTAATAACTAACACTTTTTTTTTACAGAAATCTAAAGACAGACAAAACAATCTATTGTAATCAAATTATTTTTTAAAAATTAACCTATTCAGATATTTTATGTAATCATTAGAGGTACTTCTTTAAAGGAACACAAGCTTGTCGTGGCGAGGAAGCTTGTGCATCTCAGTCATCAGCGGAGCTATACTAGTCTGGCTCAGCCATACTAGACAGGTTCCTTGTTAGGCATCACAAGAAAAATCTTATCTCGCAGTAAGTGGCTGACTTGGCCCCGTCAGCAACCAGCTCACACCTAAACAAATACAACTAGTTCTATCAAATCATAGGCCACAGATCCTAACAGCAATGGAGAAACTGGCCATAACAGGATTAAACTTACTCTGGAGCAAGGGGTGCGAAAAAAAATGTCTATGTCTCTCAGTCTAGTCGGCTTTGGAAACTAAATCATGGGACTTGAAACGTCCTCCTTCTTGCTTGTGAAGCCAAGTTGGTTCTCCTTATCAGGGATGCGAGTGAAGTAAACAAAGATATCACAGGTCTTAGTGAGGTCACAACACCTGGTGAGGCATTTGTAGAACTGTCTGATATTTATGTCTTGCGATACAAAAGCAAACATGAAAAGAGGCAACATGTCTTATGATTTTTGGTCAATAATAAATGGTTATAATGAAAAAAAATTCAGTACGAAACAAGAGGAGACCTTATAAAGCATTCGCCCACACACCTTATAACCTTATATCAGAATTTAAAAAAAAAAAGAAGGAAAACTATCACCTAAGTATATGTTTCAACACATGCTTATATGTTCGAAGAGAGAAAAGAAATTTAATTAAGTTGTAAAGGAAATCCTGAAATTAATATGATCTGGTATACGTCTGTGATGGGAGACATAAAACTTAAGACAAGTACGAAAAAGAAAGGTTGGGCTGCTGTAGGTCATGGGTTGTCAGAATTCTTAAGAGGCTCTGCTGGTGAAATTTAAGGTGATTAATGCCTTCCTTCAATAAAAGAGGTGTAGAAAGTGAATTTGGAATGGACAATATGGTGAAACAAAGAATGACACAGAGTTTACCTACACAGACACAACACATGACATTATGGAGAAGAATATAACTGTAGTGAAAGGGGCATAAGTAACATATAAACAAGAAAGAGGGGTTACGTGGTACCGGATCTCACAAGAGGCGAGAGCTCAATCCAATGAGTACAGTCCGATCTTGCTGCTGTGAGAGAGAATTAGTTTGTTAGCTCAGAGTAAATATTCGCAGCTGATAGATGAAGTAGACCAAGACAAAGAACAAATAAATGAGCAGTTTATAAAAACAGGTACCGAACACATGTACAAGTAGGAGAAAGGAAACTTATAAACAGCAACAGCAAACTTTCTGATAGTACAATGGAATCTCTAAAGAAAAGTAAGAATGTTATAAAACGTATCAAGAGCTAACCAAACGGCAATTGTAAAAAAAAAAAAAAAAAAAAAAAAAAATTAAGATGTCCGGAAGTACAACATGAGGAGGGTTGAAATTCAAGGAATTGTGAAAGTCGAAAGGAAACAGGTGGATGCTTGGCATGGGATGAAACCAAATGTCTACTCTGAAATATGCTATTGGAGGAAAAAAATATATATATCTAAAGTGATCTGAACAGAATATTTTTCTTTCAAACTTCACAGGAGTAACATTATGACTGAGACACCAGTCCGGGATATAGAAATAATGGACATAATAATTCCCAGCAATAGAAGTGAAATAAACAGAGTCTTAGGAGGAATGAATATGGATAAAGCAGAAGGTGAAGACGATCGCCCCAAGGATCTTATTAAGGATCCAGGTGACTGGATCAAAACAAAAGACAAAGACTTCTCGCGAGATGTTTGAAGTAAACATTACGAGAATATACTGTATGAATTTGTTCTGCTACAGATGCAGACTGGCCACGTGAACAAACTGGACTGTTTGGTAGCTACGCAACAGTTGACCATATTATAGTTAATAATCAGGCAACTAAGATAACTTTTAGATATGGAAAGAAAGATTCGTGGATAAGGGAAAAAGGTAGATAATATGGACAGGTCAAGTACCTTGTATAGCAGACAACAGACGGACAACGAGGGCAACGGGAATGCAAGCCCGACATGTGTGAGGTGAAGAGCCAGACAAAGAGAAAAATAGAGATATGAAATGTGGAAATTTGCTGATATTCCATGGACCAGGCTAATAGCTAATATTGTAGGCCGGGATGGAAAAAGATGACAGAGGTCTTTTCCATGCAGTGGACTGATTCAGGCTGCTGTTTTGTGTGTGTGTGTATGTGTGTGTGTGTGTGTGTGTGTGTGTGTGTGTGTGTGTGTGTGTGTGTGTGTGTGTGTGTGTGTGTGTGTGGGCGGCCACACTTGCTCCAAACATGTGATCGACAAGAGGAAACGAGGCACAGGGGTCAGTCCAACGTTAAGACTCAGATACTGTTCTGGCTCTAACCCGGTGGGTCGCTTCGTCTTGTCGATCACATGTTTCCAACAAGTGTGGCCGCACATAACACCAGCTTGCAGCCTTCTGCTCCGTGTACTTAAACATGTGGTCTTCCTCCCACACACATACCGTAGGCAAATGATTCAAGCTACGGCAACAGATACTTATAAACTTCATTACCTTAAGAAATACGTTCCTAAATTCACCAGCCTTATCTTACCATTTAGACAATTACAGGAGTAATTGGCAGTGTCAGATGTGCTAATGTGTCGCGAATTATTACTAAGACGAGTATATCTGACAAGGAGTGAGGTTTATATGAAAAAATAAGTGATAAGAGAGAATTCCGGTGCGTGGAAGGAGGAGGAAATGAAACGTAAAAGTTGGTGGAATTGCAATTGATCGGTCGACCCTGGCTATAAGAAGCAATAAAATTGATTGGAAAGTGTGTAGACAGAGCATAAATCTGCCAACCCCACTGCCATTGAAAGGGATCTAGATCCGTGGATAGAGGTTCTGGATCCACCCAAAAATTTAATCAATTCTTTCGTCACCCATGGCCCACCTTTCCACAAACCTTAATTGAAATTCACAGACAACTTTTGGAGACATTGTGCGGGATACACCGGATCCGGATCCGCCCCTAAAACTTAATAATTTCTTCCATGGTCCATGGCCCACCTTTCTAGAAAATTTCATCAAAATGTGTTCATAACTTTTTATGCAATCCCGAATCTGGATCCGTGGATATACGATCCTGATCCGGGTCCGACCCTAAATTTAAACAAGTCTTTCTTGGTCCATGGCGAACCATTCTACAAAATCTCTGTGAAATTCATAAAATAAATTTTGGATATTGTGCTGGATACCCCGGATCCGGATTCGGATCCGGACCAAAAATTTAAACATTTCTTCCTCGATCCATGACCCACCCTTCCATAAAATTTCATCAAAACCGGTTCATAAGTTTTTCAATAATCCCAGACCCGGAACCGTGGATATAGGACCAGGATCCAGATCCACCGCCAAGTTCAAACAATTCTTTCTTTTTCCAAGGGACACCTTTCCGTAAAATTTCAGTGGAATTCATGGACAACTTCTGGAGATAATTGTGTGGGATACTTCGGATCCGGATCCGGATCCGGCAAAAAATTTACTATTTTCTACCTGGGCTTATGGGCCACCCTTACACAAAATTACATCAAAATCAGTTAATAACTTTTTGAGTAATCCTATTATCAGAAAAACCATTGAAGGGAAAAACATAACCTCCTTTTCCGAGGTAACAATAATTAATAATAATAATAATAATAATGAAAATAATAATAATAACAACAACAATAATATTCATCATTATCATGATCATCATCATAATAAATACTACTACTACTACTTCTACTACTACTACTACCAATTATTATTATTATTATTATTATTATATTAATCTATCCATCTAACATCGACTCCTATGTTGCCATATGAGAAGCGTACAGTATAAACAGGGAGCTCGGCAAGTTGCCCCTGACACTTGAAATGACTGACCAGCCTGACTGATCCTGAGTTGCATAACGTGAGTAAAAAGCCCCAACCACTCCTTGGATATAAACCTGCACAGGCTCAATCCGGTTGGAGAGCCATAATTGCCCACTAAACAACCCGACCCCATAAATTAGTTGTATGGTTACCACCCAGCGGAGTAAATGGTTTCCTGGTGCACAGGAAACCATTTGCCTTGTTTCTCAGTTTAGAGTCACCCATAGGCAGAAGGAAGAGGAAAGAATGAAGGTAAGAAAGAGAAAAGATGGAGTGTAAAGTCACCTGTAGGAAGAAGGAAGCGGAAAGAATGAAGGTAAGAAAGACAGAAGAGGGAGTGTAAAGTCACCTGTAGGCAGAAGGAAGAGGAAAGAATGAAGGAAAGAAAAACAGAAGACGAAGAAAGGAAAAGAGCAAAGGGCAGACACCCAATTATAATAAATAATATTGCAAGCAATCATCATCACCAACGCCATAACAAGAAGAAAGTACTGAGAGAGCACATACCTCCGCCAATGCCACTGCCATTACAAAGGATCCGGATCCGTATCCCAGGATACAGGATGCTGACCCGGATCCGGCTGCTCCCACAAATTTAATCAATTCATTCTTGCTCCATGGCCCACCTTCCAACAAAATTACATTTAAATTCACAGATAATTTTTTCAGATATTGTGCGGGATACTCAGGATCCGGATCAGCCCCAAAATTTTATCATTTCTTCCATGACCCATGGCTCAACCATCAACACAATTATATCAAAATCCGTTCATAACTTTTTGTGTTAAGAAGCTAACAGACCGACAAAGAGACAAACAGACAAACAAGCCTACATCTGTAAAAACATAACCACGTTGGTAGAGGTAATTATAATAACGAGGACAACACTAGCAGTGTCACAAATCTTCTAAAGCACTCAGGTGTGGTGCTCCTCAGGGTTCTGTTCCTTCACCAAGTATCTCCTGTTCAGCAAGTATCAGAACACCATCCTTAAAACCTTCCCTCTTAACATTTTGAAACTGGAAGGCACTGACAGAGCGCATACCTCCGACAATGCCATTGCAACTAAAAGGGATCCGGATCCGGATTCGATCAAAAATTTAACCAATTCTTTCCTGGTCGATGTCCCAACATTCCACAAAATTTCACTGAAATTCATTGACAACTTTTGGAAATACTGTGCGAGATACTCTGCATCCAAAAGGAGCCGAAAATTTAATCAATTCTTCCACGGTGCATGGCCCACCCTTAAACAAAATTTCCTTAAAATCTATTCATGCCTTTTATTAATCCTATAAACAAAAAGGGAAACATACATAAAGACAAATAAACAAACCAGCGCGGGGAAAAACTTAACCTCCTAGGCGTAGGTAACAATGAACCTATGAACATATTCTCCAGTAACTCCTCATAGTCATACATGGCCAGTAATTTAATCAGTACGGAATGAAGACAAAACTTTGACACATAATTATGAAGTAAACAATTCTTTCAGAAATATTGTTAAAAAAAAAAAAAAAAACACGATCAGCAACATAAGAACATAAGAAGAGAGGATAACTGCAGTAGGCCGGTTGGCCCATGCTAGGCAGCTCCTAGAAGAGTAACTGAACTACTAGAATGGGATAAGGATAACAAAGAAGAAGGCTCTCCCCCGCCCTCCAAACCCTCCAGCCGAAGCCGGCAGGAAAAAGTCAGAAAGAACACCAAGCCGTATAGAAAAACTGGCGTGGACATTTTACAGGAAAGTGTGAAAGGAGAATAGAGACTATCATAGTGTGACCTGAAAAGAAAATTTTTTTTGAATTAGTATTGGTTATAAGATTTTCTTTATTCTATATCCACCCCTTATTTGTCATATGCTTATCTAGCCTATGCTTGAAACTCTTAATGGAAGAGGCAGCAACTACTTTACTAGGTAGCTTATTCCATTCGTCTACTACTCTATTACCAAACCAATTTCTACCGATTTCCTTTCTGAAACGGAATTTTTCTAGTTTGAAACCATTATTTCTAGTTCTATCCTGTATGCTCACTTTAAGTACCTGGCTAATATCTCCCTTATTTATACCATTCATCCACTTAAACACCTCAATTAAGTCTCCCCTTACTCTACGCCTCTCTAGCGAATGCAGACTTAGTCTTTTCAGTCTGCCTTCATATGACAGGTTCGGACGTCATGTATCATTTTAGTCATTCTTCTCTGTACATTTTCTAACGAATTGATATCCATTCTATAGTAAGGACACCAAAATTGTACTGCGTAGTCTAAATGTGGCCTTACTAATGCTAGATAAAGTTTCAGTATTACTTTAGATGATCTATTGCTCACGCTTCTCGAAATAAATCCTAGGACCCTATTTGCTTTATTTCTTGCATTAATACACTGTTGCCTTGGTTTAAGGTCGTTACTAATCATAACTCCTAGATCTATCTCGCATTCCGATTTGCTAATTTCTTTGTTATCTAAGCTGTATTTAGTATCTCCAATGGTCTTGCCTGGCTATAAGAAGAAATAAAATTGATTGGAAAGTGTGTAGACAGAGCATAAATCTGCCAACCCCACTGCCATTGAAAGGGATCTAGATCCGTGGATAGAGGTTCTGGATCCACCCAAAAATTTAATTAATTCTTTCGTCACCCATGGCCCACCTTTCCACAAACCTTAATTGAAATTCACAGACAACTTTTGGAGACATTGTGCGGGATACACCGGATCCGGATCCGCCCCTAAAACTTAATAATTTCTTCCATGGTCCATGGCCCACCTTTCTAGAAAATTTCATCAAAATGTGTTCATAACTTTTTATGCAATCCCGAATCTGGATCCGTGGATATACGATCCTGATCCGGGTCCGACCCTAAATTTAAACAAGTCTTTCTTGGTCCATGGCGAACCATTCTACAAAATCTCTGTGAAATTCATAAAATAAATTTTGGATATTGTGCTGGATACCCCGGATCCGGATTCGGATCCGGACCAAAAATTTAAACATTTCTTCCTCGATCCATGACCCACCCTTCCATAAAATTTCATCAAAACCGGTTCATAAGTTTTTCAATAATCCCAGACCCGGAACCGTGGATATAGGACCAGGATCCAGATCCACCGCCAAGTTCAAACAATTCTTTCTTTTTCCAAGGGACACCTTTCCGTAAAATTTCAGTGGAATTCATGGACAACTTCTGGAGATAATTGTGTGGGATACTTCGGATCCGGATCCGGATCCGGCAAAAAATTTACTATTTTCTACCTGGGCTTATGGGCCACCCTTACACAAAATTACATCAAAATCAGTTAATAACTTTTTGAGTAATCCTATTATCAGAAAAACCATTGAAGGGAAAAACATAACCTCCTTTTCCGAGGTAACAATAATTAATAATAATAATAATAATAATGAAAATAATAATAATAACAACAACAATAATATTCATCATTATCATGATCATCATCATAATAAATACTACTACTACTACTTCTACTACTACTACTACCAATTATTATTATTATTATTATTATTATTATATTAATCTATCCATCTAACATCGACTCCTATGTTGCCATATGAGAAGCGTACAGTATAAACAGGGAGCTCGGCAAGTTGCCCCTGACACTTGAAATGACTGACCAGCCTGACTGATCCTGAGTTGCATAACGTGAGTAAAAAGCCCCAACCACTCCTTGGATATAAACCTGCACAGGCTCAATCCGGTTGGAGAGCCATAATTGCCCACTAAACAACCCGACCCCATAAATTAGTTGTATGGTTACCACCCAGCGGAGTAAATGGTTTCCTGGTGCACAGGAAACCATTTGCCTTGTTTCTCAGTTTAGAGTCACCCATAGGCAGAAGGAAGAGGAAAGAATGAAGGTAAGAAAGAGAAAAGATGGAGTGTAAAGTCACCTGTAGGAAGAAGGAAGCGGAAAGAATGAAGGTAAGAAAGACAGAAGAGGGAGTGTAAAGTCACCTGTAGGCAGAAGGAAGAGGAAAGAATGAAGGAAAGAAAAACAGAAGACGAAGAAAGGAAAAGAGCAAAGGGCAGACACCCAATTATAATAAATAATATTGCAAGCAATCATCATCACCAACGCCATAACAAGAAGAAAGTACTGAGAGAGCACATACCTCCGCCAATGCCACTGCCATTACAAAGGATCCGGATCCGTATCCCAGGATACAGGATGCTGACCCGGATCCGGCTGCTCCCACAAATTTAATCAATTCATTCTTGCTCCATGGCCCACCTTCCAACAAAATTACATTTAAATTCACAGATAATTTTTTCAGATATTGTGCGGGATACTCAGGATCCGGATCAGCCCCAAAATTTTATCATTTCTTCCATGACCCATGGCTCAACCATCAACACAATTATATCAAAATCCGTTCATAACTTTTTGTGTTAAGAAGCTAACAGACCGACAAAGAGACAAACAGACAAACAAGCCTACATCTGTAAAAACATAACCACGTTGGTAGAGGTAATTATAATAACGAGGACAACACTAGCAGTGTCACAAATCTTCTAAAGCACTCAGGTGTGGTGCTCCTCAGGGTTCTGTTCCTTCACCAAGTATCTCCTGTTCAGCAAGTATCAGAACACCATCCTTAAAACCTTCCCTCTTAACATTTTGAAACTGGAAGGCACTGACAGAGCGCATACCTCCGACAATGCCATTGCAACTAAAAGGGATCCGGATCCGGATTCGATCAAAAATTTAACCAATTCTTTCCTGGTCGATGTCCCAACATTCCACAAAATTTCACTGAAATTCATTGACAACTTTTGGAAATACTGTGCGAGATACTCTGCATCCAAAAGGAGCCGAAAATTTAATCAATTCTTCCACGGTGCATGGCCCACCCTTAAACAAAATTTCCTTAAAATCTATTCATGCCTTTTATTAATCCTATAAACAAAAAGGGAAACATACATAAAGACAAATAAACAAACCAGCGCGGGGAAAAACTTAACCTCCTAGGCGTAGGTAACAATGAACCTATGAACATATTCTCCAGTAACTCCTCATAGTCATACATGGCCAGTAATTTAATCAGTACGGAATGAAGACAAAACTTTGACACATAATTATGAAGTAAACAATTCTTTCAGAAATATTGTTAAAAAAAAAAAAAAAACACGATCAGCAACATAAGAACATAAGAAGAGAGGATAACTGCAGTAGGCCGGTTGGCCCATGCTAGGCAGCTCCTAGAAGAGTAACTGAACTACTAGAATGGGATAAGGATAACAAAGAAGAAGGCTCTCCCCCGCCCTCCAAACCCTCCAGCCGAAGCCGGCAGGAAAAAGTCAGAAAGAACACCAAGCCGTATAGAAAAACTGGCGTGGACATTTTACAGGAAAGTGTGAAAGGAGAATAGAGACTATCATAGTGTAACCTGAAAAGAAAATTTTTTTGAATTAGTATTGGTTATAAGATTTTCTTTATTCTATATCCACCCCTTATTTGTCATATGCTTATCTAGCCTATGCTTGAAACTCTTAATGGAAGAGGCAGCAACTACTTTACTAGGTAGCTTATTCCATTCGTCTACTACTCTATTACCAAACCAATTTCTACCGATTTCCTTTCTGAAACGGAATTTTTCTAGTTTGAAACCATTATTTCTAGTTCTATCCTGTATGCTCACTTTAAGTACCTGGCTAATATCTCCCTTATTTATACCATTCATCCACTTAAACACCTCAATTAAGTCTCCCCTTACTCTACGCCTCTCTAGCGAATGCAGACTTAGTCTTTTCAGTCTGCCTTCATATGACAGGTTCCGGACGTCATGTATCATTTTAGTCATTCTTCTCTGTACATTTTCTAACGAATTGATATCCATTCTATAGTAAGGACACCAAAATTGTACTGCGTAGTCTAAATGTGGCCTTACTAATGCTAGATAAAGTTTCAGTATTACTTTAGATGATCTATTGCTCACGCTTCTCGAAATAAATCCTAGGACCCTATTTGCTTTATTTCTTGCATTAATACACTGTTGCCTTGGTTTAAGGTCGTTACTAATCATAACTCCTAGATCTATCTCGCATTCCGATTTGCTAATTTCTTTGTTATCTAAGCTGTATTTAGTATCTCCAATGGTCTTGCCTGGCTATAAGAAGAAATAAAATTGATTGGAAAGTGTGTAGACAGAGCATAAATCTGCCAACCCCACTGCCATTGAAAGGGATCTAGATCCGTGGATAGAGGTTCTGGATCCACCCAAAAATTTAATTAATTCTTTCGTCACCCATGGCCCACCTTTCCACAAACCTTAATTGAAATTCACAGACAACTTTTGGAGACATTGTGCGGGATACACCGGATCCGGATCCGCCCCTAAAACTTAATAATTTCTTCTATGGTCCATGGCCCACCTTTCTAGAAAATTTCATCAAAATGTGTTCATAACTTTTTATGCAATCCCGAATCTGGATCCGTGGATATACGATCCTGATCCGGGTCCGACCCTAAATTTAAACAAGTCTTTCTTGGTCCATGGCGAACCATTCTACAAAATCTCTGTGAAATTCATAAAATAAATTTTGGATATTGTGCTGGATACCCCGGATCCGGATTCGGATCCGGACCAAAAATTTAATCATTTCTTCCTCGATCCATGACCCACCCTTCCATAAAATTTCATCAAAACCGGTTCATAAGTTTTTCAATAATCCCAGACCCGGAACCGTGGATATAGGACCAGGATCCAGATCCACCGCCAAGTTCAAACAATTCTTTCTTTTTCCAAGGGACACCTTTCCGTAAAATTTCAGTGGAATTCATGGACAACTTCTGGAGATAATTGTGTGGGATACTTCGGATCCGGATCCGGATCCGGCAAAAAATTTACTATTTTCTACCTGGGCTTATGGGCCACCCTTACACAAAATTACATCAAAATCAGTTAATAACTTTTTGAGTAATCCTATTATCAGAAAAACCATTGAAGGGAAAAACATAACCTCCTTTTCCGAGGTAACAATAATTAATAATAATAATAATAATAATGAAAATAATAATAATAACAACAACAATAATATTCATCATTATCATGATCATCATCATTAATAATACTACTACTACTACTTCTACTACTACTACTACCAATTATTATTATTATTATTATTATTATATTAATCTATCCATCTAACATCGACTCCTATGTTGCCATATGAGAAGCGTACAGTATAAACAGGGAGCTCGGCAAGTTGCCCCTGACACTTGAAATGACTGACCAGCCTGACTGATCCTGAGTTGCATAACGTGAGTAAAAAGCCCCAACCACTCCTTGGATATAAACCTGCACAGGCTCAATCCGGTTGGAGAGCCATAATTGCCCACTAAACAACCCGACCCCATAAATTAGTTGTATGGTTACCACCCAGCGGAGTAAATGGTTTCCTGGTGCACAGGAAACCATTTGCCTTGTTTCTCAGTTTAGAGTCACCCATAGGCAGAAGGAAGAGGAAAGAATGAAGGTAAGAAAGAGAAAAGATGGAGTGTAAAGTCACCTGTAGGAAGAAGGAAGCGGAAAGAATGAAGGTAAGAAAGACAGAAGAGGGAGTGTAAAGTCACCTGTAGGCAGAAGGAAGAGGAAAGAATGAAGGAAAGAAAAACAGAAGACGAAGAAAGGAAAAGAGCAAAGGGCAGACACCCAATTATAATAAATAATATTGCAAGCAATCATCATCACCAACGCCATAACAAGAAGAAAGTACTGAGAGAGCACATACCTCCGCCAATGCCACTGCCATTACAAAGGATCCGGATCCGTATCCCAGGATACAGGATGCTGACCCGGATCCGGCTGCTCCCACAAATTTAATCAATTCATTCTTGCTCCATGGCCCACCTTCCAACAAAATTACATTTAAATTCACAGATAATTTTTTCAGATATTGTGCGGGATACTCAGGATCCGGATCAGCCCCAAAATTTTATCATTTCTTCCATGACCCATGGCTCAACCATCAACACAATTATATCAAAATCCGTTCATAACTTTTTGTGTTAAGAAGCTAACAGACCGACAAAGAGACAAACAGACAAACAAGCCTACATCTGTAAAAACATAACCACGTTGGTAGAGGTAATTATAATAACGAGGACAACACTAGCAGTGTCACAAATCTTCTAAAGCACTCAGGTGTGGTGCTCCTCAGGGTTCTGTTCCTTCACCAAGTATCTCCTGTTCAGCAAGTATCAGAACACCATCCTTAAAACCTTCCCTCTTAACATTTTGAAACTGGAAGGCACTGACAGAGCGCATACCTCCGACAATGCCATTGCAACTAAAAGGGATCCGGATCCGGATTCGATCAAAAATTTAACCAATTCTTTCCTGGTCGATGTCCCAACATTCCACAAAATTTCACTGAAATTCATTGACAACTTTTGGAAATACTGTGCGAGATACTCTGCATCCAAAAGGAGCCGAAAATTTAATCAATTCTTCCACGGTGCATGGCCCACCCTTAAACAAAATTTCCTTAAAATCTATTCATGCCTTTTATTAATCCTATAAACAAAAAGGGAAACATACATAAAGACAAATAAACAAACCAGCGCGGGGAAAAACTTAACCTCCTAGGCGTAGGTAACAATGAACCTATGAACATATTCTCCAGTAACTCCTCATAGTCATACATGGCCAGTAATTTAATCAGTACGGAATGAAGACAAAACTTTGACACATAATTATGAAGTAAACAATTCTTTCAGAAATATTGTTAAAAAAAAAAAAAAAAACACGATCAGCAACATAAGAACATAAGAAGAGAGGATAACTGCAGTAGGCCGGTTGGCCCATGCTAGGCAGCTCCTAGAAGAGTAACTGAACTACTAGAATGGGATAAGGATAACAAAGAAGAAGGCTCTCCCCCGCCCTCCAAACCCTCCAGCCGAAGCCGGCAGGAAAAAGTCAGAAAGAACACCAAGCCGTATAGAAAAACTGGCGTGGACATTTTACAGGAAAGTGTGAAAGGAGAATAGAGACTATCATAGTGTAACCTGAAAAGAAAATTTTTTTGAATTAGTATTGGTTATAAGATTTTCTTTATTCTATATCCACCCCTTATTTGTCATATGCTTATCTAGCCTATGCTTGAAACTCTTAATGGAAGAGGCAGCAACTACTTTACTAGGTAGCTTATTCCATTCGTCTACTACTCTATTACCAAACCAATTTCTACCGATTTCCTTTCTGAAACGGAATTTTTCTAGTTTGAAACCATTATTTCTAGTTCTATCCTGTATGCTCACTTTAAGTACCTGGCTAATATCTCCCTTATTTATACCATTCATCCACTTAAACACCTCAATTAAGTCTCCCCTTACTCTACGCCTCTCTAGCGAATGCAGACTTAGTCTTTTCAGTCTGTCTTCATATGACAGGTTCCGGACGTCATGTATCATTTTAGTCATTCTTCTCTGTACATTTTCTAACGAATTGATATCCATTCTATAGTAAGGACACCAAAATTGTACTGCGTAGTCTAAATGTGGCCTTACTAATGCTAGATAAAGTTTCAGTATTACTTTAGATGATCTATTGCTCACGCTTCTCGAAATAAATCCTAGGACCCTATTTGCTTTATTTCTTGCATTAATACACTGTTGCCTTGGTTTAAGGTCGTTACTAATCATAACTCCTAGATCTATCTCGCATTCCGATTTGCTAATTTCTTTGTTATCTAAGCTGTATTTAGTATCTCCAATGGTCTTGCCTGGCTATAAGAAGAAATAAAATTGATTGGAAAGTGTGTAGACAGAGCATAAATCTGCCAACCCCACTGCCATTGAAAGGGATCTAGATCCGTGGATAGAGGTTCTGGATCCACCCAAAAATTTAATTAATTCTTTCGTCACCCATGGCCCACCTTTCCACAAACCTTAATTGAAATTCACAGACAACTTTTGGAGACATTGTGCGGGATACACCGGATCCGGATCCGCCCCTAAAACTTAATAATTTCTTCCATGGTCCATGGCCCACCTTTCTAGAAAATTTCATCAAAATGTGTTCATAACTTTTTATGCAATCCCGAATCTGGATCCGTGGATATACGATCCTGATCCGGGTCCGACCCTAAATTTAAACAAGTCTTTCTTGGTCCATGGCGAACCATTCTACAAAATCTCTGTGAAATTCATAAAATAAATTTTGGATATTGTGCTGGATACCCCGGATCCGGATTCGGATCCGGACCAAAAATTTAAACATTTCTTCCTCGATCCATGACCCACCCTTCCATAAAATTTCATCAAAACCGGTTCATAAGTTTTTCAATAATCCCAGACCCGGAACCGTGGATATAGGACCAGGATCCAGATCCACCGCCAAGTTCAAACAATTCTTTCTTTTTCCAAGGGACACCTTTCCGTAAAATTTCAGTGGAATTCATGGACAACTTCTGGAGATAATTGTGTGGGATACTTCGGATCCGGATCCGGATCCGGCAAAAAATTTACTATTTTCTACCTGGGCTTATGGGCCACCCTTACACAAAATTACATCAAAATCAGTTAATAACTTTTTGAGTAATCCTATTATCAGAAAAACCATTGAAGGGAAAAACATAACCTCCTTTTCCGAGGTAACAATAATTAATAATAATAATAATAATAATGAAAATAATAATAATAACAACAACAATAATATTCATCATTATCATGATCATCATCATAATAAATACTACTACTACTACTTCTACTACTACTACTACCAATTATTATTATTATTATTATTATTATATATTAATCTATCCATCTAACATCGACTCCTATGTTGCCATATGAGAAGCGTACAGTATAAACAGGGAGCTCGGCAAGTTGCCCCTGACACTTGAAATGACTGACCAGCCTGACTGATCCTGAGTTGCATAACGTGAGTAAAAAGCCCCAACCACTCCTTGGATATAAACCTGCACAGGCTCAATCCGGTTGGAGAGCCGTAATTGCCCACTAAACAACCCGACCCCATAAATTAGTTGTATGGTTACCACCCAGCGGAGTAAATGGTTTCCTGGTGCACAGGAAACCATTTGCCTTGTTTCTCAGTTTAGAGTCACCCATAGGCAGAAGGAAGAGGAAAGAATGAAGGTAAGAAAGAGAAAAGATGGAGTGTAAAGTCACCTGTAGGAAGAAGGAAGCGGAAAGAATGAAGGTAAGAAAGACAGAAGAGGGAGTGTAAAGTCACCTGTAGGCAGAAGGAAGAGGAAAGAATGAAGGAAAGAAAAACAGAAGACGAAGAAAGGAAAAGAGCAAAGGGCAGACACCCAATTATAATAAATAATATTGCAAGCAATCATCATCACCAACGCCATAACAAGAAGAAAGTACTGAGAGAGCACATACCTCCGCCAATGCCACTGCCATTACAAAGGATCCGGATCCGTATCCCAGGATACAGGATGCTGACCCGGATCCGGCTGCTCCCACAAATTTAATCAATTCATTCTTGCTCCATGGCCCACCTTCCAACAAAATTACATTTAAATTCACAGATAATTTTTTCAGATATTGTGCGGGATACTCAGGATCCGGATCAGCCCCAAAATTTTATCATTTCTTCCATGACCCATGGCTCAACCATCAACACAATTATATCAAAATCCGTTCATAACTTTTTGTGTTAAGAAGCTAACAGACCGACAAAGAGACAAACAGACAAACAAGCCTACATCTGTAAAAACATAACCACGTTGGTAGAGGTAATTATAATAACGAGGACAACACTAGCAGTGTCACAAATCTTCTAAAGCACTCAGGTGTGGTGCTCCTCAGGGTTCTGTTCCTTCACCAAGTATCTCCTGTTCAGCAAGTATCAGAACACCATCCTTAAAACCTTCCCTCTTAACATTTTGAAACTGGAAGGCACTGACAGAGCGCATACCTCCGACAATGCCATTGCAACTAAAAGGGATCCGGATCCGGATTCGATCAAAAATTTAACCAATTCTTTCCTGGTCGATGTCCCAACATTCCACAAAATTTCACTGAAATTCATTGACAACTTTTGGAAATACTGTGCGAGATACTCTGCATCCAAAAGGAGCCGAAAATTTAATCAATTCTTCCACGGTGCATGGCCCACCCTTAAACAAAATTTCCTTAAAATCTATTCATGCCTTTTATTAATCCTATAAACAAAAAGGGAAACATACATAAAGACAAATAAACAAACCAGCGCGGGGAAAAACTTAACCTCCTAGGCGTAGGTAACAATGAACCTATGAACATATTCTCCAGTAACTCCTCATAGTCATACATGGCCAGTAATTTAATCAGTACGGAATGAAGACAAAACTTTGACACATAATTATGAAGTAAACAATTCTTTCAGAAATATTGTTAAAAAAAAAAAAAAAAAACACGATCAGCAACATAAGAACATAAGAAGAGAGGATAACTGCAGTAGGCCGGTTGGCCCATGCTAGGCAGCTCCTAGAAGAGTAACTGAACTACTAGAATGGGATAAGGATAACAAAGAAGAAGGCTCTCCCCCGCCCTCCAAACCCTCCAGCCGAAGCCGGCAGGAAAAAGTCAGAAAGAACACCAAGCCGTATAGAAAAACTGGCGTGGACATTTTACAGGAAAGTGTGAAAGGAGAATAGAGACTATCATAGTGTGACCTGAAAAGAAAATTTTTTTGAATTAGTATTGGTTATAAGATTTTCTTTATTCTATATCCACCCCTTATTTGTCATATGCTTATCTAGCCTATGCTTGAAACTCTTAATGGAAGAGGCAGCAACTACTTTACTAGGTAGCTTATTCCATTCGTCTACTACTCTATTACCAAACCAATTTCTACCGATTTCCTTTCTGAAACGGAATTTTTCTAGTTTGAAACCATTATTTCTAGTTCTATCCTGTATGCTCACTTTAAGTACCTGGCTAATATCTCCCTTATTTATACCATTCATCCACTTAAACACCTCAATTAAGTCTCCCCTTACTCTACGCCTCTCTAGCGAATGCAGACTTAGTCTTTTCAGTCTGCCTTCATATGACAGGTTCCGGACGTCATGTATCATTTTAGTCATTCTTCTCTGTACATTTTCTAACGAATTGATATCCATTCTATAGTAAGGACACCAAAATTGTACTGCGTAGTCTAAATGTGGCCTTACTAATGCTAGATAAAGTTTCAGTATTACTTTAGATGATCTATTGCTCACGCTTCTCGAAATAAATCCTAGGACCCTATTTGCTTTATTTCTTGCATTAATACACTGTTGCCTTGGTTTAAGGTCGTTACTAATCATAACTCCTAGATCTATCTCGCATTCCGATTTGCTAATTTCTTTGTTATCTAAGCTGTATTTAGTATCTCCAATGGTCTTGCCTGGCTATAAGAAGAAATAAAATTGATTGGAAAGTGTGTAGACAGAGCATAAATCTGCCAACCCCACTGCCATTGAAAGGGATCTAGATCCGTGGATAGAGGTTCTGGATCCACCCAAAAATTTAATTAATTCTTTCGTCACCCATGGCCCACCTTTCCACAAACCTTAATTGAAATTCACAGACAACTTTTGGAGACATTGTGCGGGATACACCGGATCCGGATCCGCCCCTAAAACTTAATAATTTCTTCCATGGTCCATGGCCCACCTTTCTAGAAAATTTCATCAAAATGTGTTCATAACTTTTTATGCAATCCCGAATCTGGATCCGTGGATATACGATCCTGATCCGGGTCCGACCCTAAATTTAAACAAGTCTTTCTTGGTCCATGGCGAACCATTCTACAAAATCTCTGTGAAATTCATAAAATAAATTTTGGATATTGTGCTGGATACCCCGGATCCGGATTCGGATCCGGACCAAAAATTTAAACATTTCTTCCTCGATCCATGACCCACCCTTCCATAAAATTTCATCAAAACCGGTTCATAAGTTTTTCAATAATCCCAGACCCGGAACCGTGGATATAGGACCAGGATCCAGATCCACCGCCAAGTTCAAACAATTCTTTCTTTTTCCAAGGGACACCTTTCCGTAAAATTTCAGTGGAATTCATGGACAACTTCTGGAGATAATTGTGTGGGATACTTCGGATCCGGATCCGGATCCGGCAAAAAATTTACTATTTTCTACCTGGGCTTATGGGCCACCCTTACACAAAATTACATCAAAATCAGTTAATAACTTTTTGAGTAATCCTATTATCAGAAAAACCATTGAAGGGAAAAACATAACCTCCTTTTCCGAGGTAACAATAATTAATAATAATAATAATAATAATGAAAATAATAATAATAACAACAACAATAATATTCATCATTATCATGATCATCATCATAATAAATACTACTACTACTACTTCTACTACTACTACTACCAATTATTATTATTATTATTATTATTATATTAATCTATCCATCTAACATCGACTCCTATGTTGCCATATGAGAAGCGTACAGTATAAACAGGGAGCTCGGCAAGTTGCCCCTGACACTTGAAATGACTGACCAGCCTGACTGATCCTGAGTTGCATAACGTGAGTAAAAAGCCCCAACCACTCCTTGGATATAAACCTGCACAGGCTCAATCCGGTTGGAGAGCCGTAATTGCCCACTAAACAACCCGACCCCATAAATTAGTTGTATGGTTACCACCCAGCGGAGTAAATGGTTTCCTGGTGCACAGGAAACCATTTGCCTTGTTTCTCAGTTTAGAGTCACCCATAGGCAGAAGGAAGAGGAAAGAATGAAGGTAAGAAAGAGAAAAGATGGAGTGTAAAGTCACCTGTAGGAAGAAGGAAGCGGAAAGAATGAAGGTAAGAAAGACAGAAGAGGGAGTGTAAAGTCACCTGTAGGCAGAAGGAAGAGGAAAGAATGAAGGAAAGAAAAACAGAAGACGAAGAAAGGAAAAGAGCAAAGGGCAGACACCCAATTATAATAAATAATATTGCAAGCAATCATCATCACCAACGCCATAACAAGAAGAAAGTACTGAGAGAGCACATACCTCCGCCAATGCCACTGCCATTACAAAGGATCCGGATCCGTATCCCAGGATACAGGATGCTGACCCGGATCCGGCTGCTCCCACAAATTTAATCAATTCATTCTTGCTCCATGGCCCACCTTCCAACAAAATTACATTTAAATTCACAGATAATTTTTTCAGATATTGTGCGGGATACTCAGGATCCGGATCAGCCCCAAAATTTTATCATTTCTTCCATGACCCATGGCTCAACCATCAACACAATTATATCAAAATCCGTTCATAACTTTTTGTGTTAAGAAGCTAACAGACCGACAAAGAGACAAACAGACAAACAAGCCTACATCTGTAAAAACATAACCACGTTGGTAGAGGTAATTATAATAACGAGGACAACACTAGCAGTGTCACAAATCTTCTAAAGCACTCAGGTGTGGTGCTCCTCAGGGTTCTGTTCCTTCACCAAGTATCTCCTGTTCAGCAAGTATCAGAACACCATCCTTAAAACCTTCCCTCTTAACATTTTGAAACTGGAAGGCACTGACAGAGCGCATACCTCCGACAATGCCATTGCAACTAAAAGGGATCCGGATCCGGATTCGATCAAAAATTTAACCAATTCTTTCCTGGTCGATGTCCCAACATTCCACAAAATTTCACTGAAATTCATTGACAACTTTTGGAAATACTGTGCGAGATACTCTGCATCCAAAAGGAGCCGAAAATTTAATCAATTCTTCCACGGTGCATGGCCCACCCTTAAACAAAATTTCCTTAAAATCTATTCATGCCTTTTATTAATCCTATAAACAAAAAGGGAAACATACATAAAGACAAATAAACAAACCAGCGCGGGGAAAAACTTAACCTCCTAGGCGTAGGTAACAATGAACCTATGAACATATTCTCCAGTAACTCCTCATAGTCATACATGGCCAGTAATTTAATCAGTACGGAATGAAGACAAAACTTTGACACATAATTATGAAGTAAACAATTCTTTCAGAAATATTGTTTAAAAAAAAAAAAAAACACACGATCAGCAACATAAGAACATAAGAAGAGAGGATAACTGCAGTAGGCCGGTTGGCCCATGCTAGGCAGCTCCTAGAAGAGTAACTGAACTACTAGAATGGGATAAGGATAACAAAGAAGAAGGCTCTCCCCCGCCCTCCAAACCCTCCAGCCGAAGCCGGCAGGAAAAAGTCAGAAAGAACACCACGCCGTATAGAAAAACTGGCGTGGACATTTTACAGGAAAGTGTGAAAGGAGATTAGAGACTATCATAGTGTAACCTGAAAAGAAAATTTTTTTGAATTAGTATTGGTTATAAGATTTTCTTTATTCTATATCCACCCCTTATTTGTCATATGCTTATCTAGCCTATGCTTGAAACTCTTAATGGAAGAGGCAGCAACTACTTTACTAGGTAGCTTATTCCATTCGTCTACTACTCTATTACCAAACCAATTTCTACCGATTTCCTTTCTGAAACGGAATTTTTCTAGTTTGAAACCATTATTTCTAGTTCTATCCTGTATGCTCACTTTAAGTACCTGGCTAATATCTCCCTTATTTATACCATTCATCCACTTAAACACCTCAATTAAGTCTCCCCTTACTCTACGCCTCTCTAGCGAATGCAGACTTAGTCTTTTCAGTCTGTCTTCATATGACAGGTTCCGGACGTCATGTATCATTTTAGTCATTCTTCTCTGTACATTTTCTAACGAATTGATATCCATTCTATAGTAAGGACACCAAAATTGTACTGCGTAGTCTAAATGTGGCCTTACTAATGCTAGATAAAGTTTCAGTATTACTTTAGATGATCTATTGCTCACGCTTCTCGAAATAAATCCTAGGACCCTATTTGCTTTATTTCTTGCATTAATACACTGTTGCCTTGGTTTAAGGTCGTTACTAATCATAACTCCTAGATCTCTCTCGCATTCCGATTTGCTAATTTCTTTGTTATTTAAGCTGTATTTAGTATCTCCAATGGTCTTGCCTACGTTAAGTACTTTACATTTTTCAACGTTAAATTCCATTTGCCAAGTTTTAGACCATTTGGACAATGTATCGAGGTCTTTTTGTAAGTTATGGCAATCGTCAGTCGAGTTAATGATACACCCAATTTTTGTATCGTCGGCAAATTTGCTGATGCTGCTATTGACTCCTATGTCTAGATCATTTATATATATGATAAATAATAAGGGACCGAGTACTGAACCCTGTGGTACACCGCTAGTTACTAATCCCCAGTCCGACTTAGTTCCATTTATTAATACTCTCTGTTTTCGTCCTTTCAGCCAGGATTCTATCCATTTTAAGATATCACCGTCTATACCGTGTGCTCGAACCTTTCTAACTAACCTTTCGTGTGGGACTCTATCAAAAGCTTTACTAAAGTCCAGATAAATAACATCGTAAGCTTTATCGCTATCTACTGCCTCATAGACCTCCGAGTAGAATGACAACAAATTTGTGAGGCAGGATCGTCCTTGCCTGAATCCGTGCTGACTTTCGTTTATACGATTAAATCTTTCTAAGTGTTCTCTAATCTTATTTGCCAAAATTGACTCTAACATTATTCCTACTATTGATGTTAGACTTATCGGACGATAATTCGACGCAGCTGATTTATCACCCTTTTTAAAGATGGGCACTACGTTTGCTGTTTTCCACGCCTCTGGAATTTCTCCTGAACTTAAAGAGTCATTAAATAACGTTAAAAGTGGCTGACATAATTCTTCTTTGGTTTCCTTTATAATTTTTGCATATATATCGTCCGGACCTGGCGATTTTTGAGGTTTTAACTTATTAATTTCTTTCAATACGTCCTCCTTACTAATAGTTATTTTACTAAGAATATTTTCCATATTCTCATGGTAAATATTTGCTGCTTGAGGGACCAAGCTTAGATTTTCCTTGGTGAATACTGATATGAAATAATTATTTAGGATGGAGCACATTTCGTTATCTTCACTGGTAATGTCACCTGATTCTGTTCTGAGTGGTCCTATCCTGTCTTTATTTTTCGTTCGGTACATTTGATAAAAACCCTTGGGGTTTTCTTTTGATTCACTAGCAACCTTAATTTCATAACTTCTCTTTGCTTTTCTTATCTCCCTCTTTACTTCTCTATTTAAAATTGTGTACCGGTTACGTAAGTGTTCCTCTCCACGTTTTATTTTTCTATATATTCCTTTCCTTTGGCCTATGAGAGAAACCACAAATGACGTGTGTACTGAAACCACCTGTCACCTGTGTACTAAAACCTGTCATCCGTTTAATTATAGTATTTTGATTAAGTTTACATCCTACCTAAATACATACTGAAAACCCACACTCGTATCACACTTACAGAGGAACAATAAATGATGAAAATACAGTATTATGATGAAAGAAATGATGGTTGGAATTGGTCTGACAAAGTATTTTATTACATTTTCCTAATAAGACTATTTTTCTACTTCTGCTGAGAAATCTGGCAATAAAGAAGTTAATGAATGCAAAACCTAATCCATGTCTCCCCTAAGGTATGTAAATTGGTCCTGAGGACACTTAAAAGAAAACAGAGAAAAAAAAATCATCCATAGACTATTATATTCTACCGTATTCTTTCCCTAACCATGAGTGTGTGTGTGTGTGTGTGTGTGTGTGTGTGTGTGTGTGTGTGTGTGTGTGTGTGTGTGTGTGTGTGTGTGTGTGTGTGTGTGTGTGTGTTTAAATTCAGTTCTCCAAGGCTTTTTCTTATTGACATAAAACAGTCTGGGAACAATGTAAATCTTAACTGTTAAGAGTACATCATCTGGCAAAGACGTATCCCCCCCCATCTCTCTCTCTCTTCTTCCACTACGCACCTTCCCCTCCTCTCTACTACCATCTTTTCTCCTTTCCTCCATCCCGCCTCTTCTCACTCTCCCTAATTATCTCCCCTCCCCTATGAAGGTCCTTGCATGCTCTGCTCCCCCTTTCCCTCCCTCCTCCTCTCTCTTTCTCACCACACCCCATTAACTCGCTCCCTCCCTTCTCCGTCCCCTCTTTCCTCCTCTCTCCTTCCTTCTTCCCTCCACCGTCCCCCATTCTCTCCCCACTACCTCACCCTTACTTCTGCACATTCCCCCGTCCACCTCGCCTTACATTCTCCTCGGTTTCATCTCCCTATAAAAGACGTAATCCACACCTCTCCACTTCACTCCACTCACCTTCTCTTCTACAGCAAAGAATCAGGTAACCTCATTCGTAAAGTTAATTCTGATACAACCCATTTTATACGAGCCACCTCTTAAGATTTCTTCACCTCTGGGCACTTCTCGTGGTGAAAGACTGTAAAAATCTCTATTAACACTGGTTATCCTTTCACTAGTACTAAGTCTTTTTTTATTACGTACGCGGTAAAACCATCTGATTTTCTTTAGTTATGCGAAAAACTCTGCAACAGAACTGGCTAAAATCACTGATTAACATAGACAAAACCGACAGCTTTCACATCCTTGAGCAGTCGCTCTCAGTCAGTCCAGTCGCTCTCCAGTCAGTCCAGTCGCTCTCGTGAGGTCAGTCAGCTCAGACCTGCTTGAGACCTGTGGTAGTGTTGTGCTAGTGTGCTTTAGTGATCCGTGATAGTGGTTGTGTTAGTGTGTTGTAGTGATCAGCGATAGTGCTGTGCTAGTGATCCGTGAGAGTGTGTGTTGTGGTGACCCGTAGTGACCCGTGATAGAGTGTGCTACCTTGTGTGAACTAGTGCGTAATGGCTTCCTCGGCAGAGAGCTGTGTCCCCACTGCAGGTACTGAAAAGGACTACCTTGAATTAAAGGAGGAACTTCTCGAACTGAAGCGGGATGTACAAATTCTCAGGCAGGAGAAGGCACAGATGAGGGAATTGTTGGAGGAGATGTTGGAGGAGAAAGAGAAAAAGGCCGAAGGTTGGACACTAGTTAACAAGGGTGCAACGAAGTTCACTCTTAAAAAGCAAACGGAAATTAAGACAACTAATGCCTTCGACGCACTACGGGACGAATGTGAAGGGAAGGCAGAGAGGGAAGTAGAGGAGAAGGACGGTGAGAGAACTTCCAGTACAGGTAAGTATAAACAGAACAAGAAAGGTAAGAAAAATGTTGTTGTTGTTGGAGACTCCCAGGTGAGATATCTGAACAGGGCCATGTATACTCCACTCGCTAAACATGTGTGTCTTCCAGGGGCCAGGGTGGCTAATGTGGTAGATAAAATTTCAAATATCGTAAAGGAAAGTGGTGACAAACCCACTGTGTGCCTCAGTGTAGGAGGCAATGATATTAGTAGCCGTAAGAGTGAGGTACTGTGGAAAAGGTACAAGTTGATGTTAGAAAAGGTTAGGGAGAGGGGAGGAACCCCTGTAGTGCTTGGTGTTTTACCAAGGTGGCGGGTTGGAAGGGAATGGTTGAGCAGGGCAATAGGGTTTAATTGCCGCCTTGAAAGGTATTGCAAAGATAATGCAATACCTTTCATAGACAGCTGGGACCGGTTTTATGGACGAAGTGCCTTGTATAGTTGGGATGGGACTCATCTTAGCAGGCAAGGAGTTACTGTTTTAGCTGGAATGATAGATAGGGAGTTGGAGGGATTTTTTCGAGATTGAGAAGTAGGTGTACAGGAAGATGCAGCAACTACAGTCAGAAATCATTATTACCATGTTTGGATAGATGCATCGATACTTGCAAAATTAAGAACAAAAGTTCAGCCAATAGTGTAGATACATCCACTCAGGCATCTCAAATTGAGCAGGCGATGATAGATGATAGAACAAGCGATGATAGAAGGGCGATAAGCGATAGTACAAAAAATTGTTATATTAGTAAAGTAAAGAGTTTCCCAGTTAGTAATAAAATAAATAACAGTAAATGCCAAGGTAAAGGCATAACTACTCGTAATAATCTGAAAGTGTACTACACAAACAGCCAGAGTTTACGTAATAAAATGGATGAACTGAGGGCTTTAATTTGTACAGAGAAAATAGACATTGCCGTTATTAGTGAAACTTGGATGAATACAGACACTCGAGAAATTTTAGCAGAATATCAGATAAAAGGCTATAATATTTTTGTGTCAAACCGTGAGGGAAGAAAGGGGGGAGGGGTAGCTATTTATGTAAAGGATTCATTAAACTGTTACAATAAAGCAGACATTAAAGTAAATAGGGACACAGAAAGTGTCTGGGTTGAAATTAGTAACAATAGGGAGAAATTAGTCTTAGGAGCAATTTACAGATCTCCAAAATTAAGTAGAGCTGATAGTAAATACCTCTGGGAGGAAATTAGGAAAGCATCACAGTCCAGCTTAGTAATAATTGTAGGGGACCTTAATCTGCCAAGGATAGATTGGAGAAATCAGACAGGAGATGCAGAGTCAGAGGAATTTCTAGAGGTAGTACGGGATAATTTCCTTTTTCAGTATATCAGGGAGCCCACCAGAGGTAATAATATACTAGATTTGGTTTTAGCTAATAAAGAAAATATCATTAGCGATGTAGAGGTTGGTGGACGACTTGGTAATAGCGATCATGAAGAAATTAAGTTCAAATTTAATTGGGATGTCTGTTCCACTGAAAATACCTCCACCGTTCCTAATTTTCGTCTAGGAGATTTCGATGGCTTAAGAGCTTATTTTCGAACGGTATTTCACAGGGAGATTAGCTATTTGAGGGAATGTCAGGTCAGTGGGGATCCCCAGGTCATAGGTCATGCGCAGGAAGCACGTGGGGATGTCCGTCAGGTGTCTGTGAGGGGGGAGGTGGTAGATAGGAATGTAGTCCAGGTGACGGAAATTAACGCAGCTCCAGTACCAAACAGACGTTCGACCAGTGAGAAGTATAACGAGTTAATAAATATAATACACGGAGGCCAAGATAGATATATTCCTTCAAAACCGTTTAGAACTAACAATTCAGAACCAAGATGGTTAAACAACAGATTAAAATCTCTCATAGGCCAAAGGAAAGGAATATATAGAAAAATAAAACGTGGAGAGGAACACTTACGTAACCGGTACACAATTTTAAATAGAGAAGTAAAGAGGGAGATAAGAAAAGCAAAGAGAAGTTATGAAATCAAGGTTGCAAGTGAATCAAAAGTAAACCCCAAGGGTTTTTATCAAATGTACCGAACGAAAAATAAAGATAGGATAGGACCACTCAGAACAGAATCAGGTGACATTACCAGCGAAGATAAAGAAATGTGCTCCATCCTAAATAATTATTTCATATCAGTATTCACCAAGGAAAATCTAAGCCTGGTCCCTCAATCAGCAAATATTTACCATGAGAATACAGAAAATATTCTTAGTAAAATAACCATTAGTAAAGAGGACGTATTGAAAGAAATTAATAAGTTAAAACCTCAAAAATCGCCAGGTCCGGACGATATATATACAAAAATTATAAAAGAAACCAAAGAAGAATTATGTCAGCCACTTTTAACGTTATTTAATGACTCTTTAAGATCAGGAGAAGTTCCAGAGGCGTGGAAAACCGCAAACGTAGTGCCCATCTTTAAAAAGGGTGATAAATCAGCTGCGTCGAATTATCGTCCGATAAGTCTAACGTCAATAGTAGGAAAAATGTTAGAGTCAATTTTGGCAAATAGGATTAGAGAACACTTAGAAAGATGTAATCTTATAAACGAAAGTCAGCACGGATTCAGGCAAGGACGATCCTGCCTCACAAATTTGTTGTCATTCTACTCGGAGGTATATGAGGCAGTAGATAGCGATAAAGTTTACGATGTTATTTATCTGGACTTTAGTAAAGCTTTTGATAGAGTCCCACACGAAAGGTTAGTTAGAAAGGTTCGAGCACACGGTATAGACGGCGATATCTTAAAATGGATAGAATCCTGGCTGAAAGGACGAAAGCAGAGAGTATTAATAAATGGAACTAAGTCGGACTGGGGATTAGTAACTAGCGGTGTACCACAGGGTTCAGTACTCGGTCCCTTATTATTTATCATATATATAAATGATCTAGACTTAGGAGTCAATAGCAGAATCAGCAAATTTACCGACGATACAAAAATAGGGCGTATCATTAACTCGACTGACGATTGCCATTACTTACAAAAAGACCTCAATACATTGTCCAAATGGTCTAAAACTTGGCAAATGGAATTTAACGTTGAAAAATGTAAAGTACTTAACGTAGGCAAGACCATTGGACTTACTAAATACAGCTTAGATAACAAAGAAATTAGCAAATCGGAATGCGAGAAAGATCTAGCAGTTATGATTAGTAACGACCTTAAACCTAGGCAACAGTGCATTAATGCGAGAAATAAAGCAAATAGGGTCCTAGGATTTATTTCGAGCAGCGTGAGCAATAGATCATCTAAAGTAATACTGAAACTTTATCTAGCATTAGTAACTCCACATTTAGACTACGCAGTACAATTTTGGTGTCCTTACTATAGAATGGGTATTAATTCGTTAGAAAATGTACAGAGAAGAATGACTAAAATGATACATGACGTCCGGAACCTGTCATATGAAGACAGACTGAAAAGACTAAGTCTGCATTCGCTAGAGAGGCGTAGAGTAAGGGGAGACTTAATTGAGGTGTTTAAGTGGATGAATGGTATAAATAAGGGAGATATTAGCAAGGTACTTAACGTGAGCATACAGGATAGAACTAGAAATAATGGTTTCAAACAAGAAAAATTCCGTTTCAGAAAGGAAATCGGTAGAAATTGGTTTGGTAATAGAGTAGTAGACGAATGGAATAAGCTACCTAGTAAAGTAGTTGCTGCCTCTTCCATTGAGAGTTTCAAGCATAGGCTAGATAAACATATGACAAATAAGGGGTGGATATAGAATAAAGAAAATCTTATAACCAATACTAATTCAATTTTTTTTTTTTTTCAGGTTACACTATGATAGTCTCTATCCTCCTTTCACACTTTCCTGTAAAATGTCCACGCCAGTTTTTCTATACGGCGTGGTGTTCTTTCTGCCTTTTTCCTGCCGGTTTCGGCTGGAGGGTTTGGAGGACTGGGGAGAGCCTTCTTCTTTGCTATCCTTATCTCATTCTAGTAGTTCAGTTACTCTTCTAGGAGCTGCCTAGCATGGGCCAACCGGCCTACTGCAGTTATCCTCTCTTCTTATGTTCTTATGTTCTTATGTACTGAGTAGATCTGCGGCATAAAATCTCAATGACACTTTGATAATCACTCACTGAAGAACATAAGAACATAAGAAGAGAGGATAACTGCAGTAGGCCGGTTGGCCCATGCTAGGCAGCTCCTAGAAGAGTAACTGAACTACTAGAATGAGATAAGGATAGCAAAGAAGAAGGCTCTCCCCCGCCTCCAAACCCTCCAGCCGAAGCCGGTAGGAAAAAGTCAGAAAGAACACCACGCCGTATAGAAAAACTGGCGTGGACATTTTACAGGAAAGTGTGAAAGGAGAATAGAGATTATCATAGTGTAACCTGAAAAGAAAATTTTTTTGAATTAGTATTGGTTATAAGATTTTCTTTATTCTATATCCACCCCTTATTTTTCATATGTTTATCTAGCCTATGCTTGAAACTCTCAATGGAAGAGGCAGCAACTACTTTACTAGATAGCTTATTCCATTCGTCTACTACCCTATTAACAAACCAATTTCTACCGATTTCCTTTCTGAAACGGAATTTTTCTAGTTTGAAACCATTATTTCTAGTTCTATCCTGTATGCTCACTTTAAGTACCTTGCTAATATCTCCCTTATTTATACCATTCATCCACTTAAAAACCTCAATTAAGTCTCCCCTTACTCTACGCCTCTCTAGCGAATGCAGACTTAGTATCTTCAGTCTGTCTTCATGTGACAGGTACCGGACGTCATGTATCATTTTAGTCATTCTTCTCTGTACATTTTCTAACGAATTAATATCCATTCTATAGTAAGGAAACCAAAATTTTACTGCGTAGTCTAAATGTGGCCTTACTAATGCTAGATAAAGTTTCAGTATTACTTTAGATGATCTATTGCTCACGCTTCTCGAAATAAATCCTAGGACCCTATATGATTTATTACTCGCATTAATACACAGTTGCCTTGGTTTAAGGTCGTTACCAATCATAACTCCTAGATCTCTCTCGCATTCCGATTTGCTAATTTCTTTGTTATATAAGCTGTATTTAGTATCTCCAATCGTCTTGCCTGCGTCAAGTACTTTACATTTTTGAACGTTAAATTCCATTTGCCAAGTTTTAGACCATTTGGACAATGTATCGAGGTCTTTTTGTAAGTTATGGCAATCGTCAGTTGAGTTAATGATACGCCGTATTTTTGTATCGTCGGCAAATTTGCTGATGCTGCTATTGACTCCTAAGTCTAGATCATTTATATATATGATAAATAATAAGGGACCGAGTACTGAACCCTGTGGTACACCGCTAGTTACTAATCCCCAGTCCGACTTAGTTCCATTTATTAATACTCTCTGCTTTCGTCCTTTCAGCCAGGATTCTATCCATTTTAAGATATCGCCGTCTATACCGTGTGCTCGAACCTTTCTAACTAACCTTTCGTGTGGGACTCTATCAAAAGCTTTACTAAAGTCCAGATAAATAACATCGTAAACTTTATCGCTATCTACTGCCTCATAGACCTCCGAGTAGAATGACAACAAATTTGTGAGGCAGGATCGTCCTTGCCTGAATCCGTGCTGACTTTCGTTTATAAGATTAAATCTTTCTAAGTGTTCTCTAATCTTATTTGCCAAAATTGACTCTAACATTTTTCCTACTATTGACGTTAGACTTATCGGACGATAATTCGACGCAGTTGATTTATGACCCTTTTTAAAGATGGGCACTACGTTTGCGGTTTTCCACGCCTCTGGAATTTCTCCTAAACTTAAAGAGTCATTAAATATCGTTAAATGTGGCTGACATAATTCTTCTTTGCTTTCTTTTATAATTTTTGCATATATATCGTCCGGACCTGGCAATTTTTTAGGTTTTAACTTATTAATTTCTTTCAATACGTCCTCCTTGCTAATGGTTATTTTACTAAGAATATTTTCCGTATTCTCATGGTAAATATTTGCTGCTTGAGGGTCCAGGCTTAGATTTTCCTTGGTGAATACTGATATGAAATAATTATTTAGGATGGAGCACATTTCTTTATCTTCACTGGTAATGTCACCTGATTCTGTTCTGAGTGGTCCTATCCTATCTTTATTTTTCGTTCGGTACATTTGATAAAAACCCTTGGGGTTTTCTTTTGATTCACTTGCAACCTTAATTTCATAACTTCTCTTTGCTTTTCTTATCTCCCTCTTTACTTCTCTATTTAAAATCGTGTATCGGTTACGTAAGTGTTCCTCTCCACGTTTTATTTTTCTATATATTCCTTTCCTTTGGCCTATGAGAGATTTTAATCTGTTGTTTAACCATCTTGGTTCTGAATTGTTAGTTCTAAACGGTTTTGAAGGAATATATCTATCTTGGCCTCCGTGTATTATATTTATTAACTCGTTATACTTCTCACTGGTCGAACGTCTGTTTGGTACTGGAGCTGCGTTAATTTCCGTCACCTGGACTACATTCCTATCTACCCCCTCCCCCCTCACAGACACCTGACGGACATCCCCACTTGTTTCCTGCGCATGACCTATGACCTGGGGATCCCCACTGACCTGGCATTCCCTCAAATAGCTAATCTCCCTGTGGAATACCGTTCGAAAATAAGCTCTTAAGCCATCGAAATCTCCTAGACGAAAATTAGGAACAGTGGAGGTATTTTCAGTGGAACAGACATCCCAAATAAATTTGAACTTAATTTCTTCATGATCGCTATTACCAAGTCGTCCACCAACCTCTATATCGCTAATGATATTTTCTTTATTAGCTAAAACCAAATCTAGTATATTATTACCTTTGGTGAGCTCCCTGATATACTGATAAAGGAAATTATCCTGTACTACCTCTAGAAATTCCTCTGACTGCATCTCCTGTCTGATTTCTCCAATCTATCCTTGGCAGATTAAGGTCCCCTACAATTATTACTAAGCTGGACTGTGATGCTTTCCTAATTTCCTCCCAAAGGTATTTACTATCAGCTCTACTTAATTTAGGAGATCTGTAAATTGCCCCTAAGACTAATTTCTCCCTATTGTTACTAATTTCAACCCAGACACTTTCTGTGTCCCTATTTACTTTAATGTCTGCTTTATTGTAACAGTTTAATGAATCCTTTACATAAATAGCTACCCCTCCCCTCTTTCTTCCCCTGACGGTTTGACACAAAAATTTTATAACCTTTTATCTGATATTCTGCTAAAAATTCTCGAGTGTCTGTATTCATCCAAGTTTCACTAATAACGGCAATGTCTATTTTCTCTGTACAAATTAAAGCCCTCAGTTCATCCATTTTATTACGTAAACTCCGGCTGTTTGTGTAGTACACTTTCAGATTATTTCTAGTAGTTATGCCTTTACCTTGGCATTTGCTGTTATTTATTTTATTACTAACTGGGAAACTCTTTACTTTACTAATATAACAATTTTTTGTACTATCGCTTATCGCCCTTCTATCATCGCTTGTTCTATCATCTATCATCGCCTGCTCAATTTGAGGTGCCTGAGTGGATGTATCTACACTATTGGTTGAACTTTTGTTCTTAATTTTGCAAGTATCAATGCATCTATCCAAACATGATAATAATGATTTCTGAGTGTAGTTGCTGCATCTTCCTGTACACCTACTTCTCAATCTCGAAAAAATCCCTCCAACTCCCTATCTATCATTCCAGCTAAAACAGTAACTCCCTGCCTACTAAGATGAGTCCCATCCCAACTATACAAGGCACTCCGTCCATAAAACCGGTCCCAGCTGTCTATGAAAGGTATTGCATTATCTTTGCAATACCTTTCAAGGCGGCAATTAAACCCTATTGCCCTGCTCAACCATTCCCTTCCAACCCGCCACCTTGGTAAAACACCAAGCACTACAGGGGTTCCTCCCCTCTCCCTAACCTTTTCTAACATCAACTTGTACCTTTTCCACAGTACCTCACTCTTACGGCTACTAATATCATTGCCTCCTACACTGAGGCACACAGTGGGTTTGTCACCACTTTCTTTTACGATATTTGAAATTTTATCTACCACATTAGCCACCCTGGCCCCTGGAAGACACACATGTTTAGCGAGTGGAGTATACATGGCCCTGTTCAGATATCTCACCTGGGAGTCTCCAACAACAACAACATTTTTCTTACCTTTCTTGTTCTGTTTATACTTACCTGTACTGGAAGTTCTCTCACCGTCCTTCTCCTCTACTTCCCTCTCTGCCATCCCTTCACATTCGTCCCGTAGTGCGGCGAATGCATTAGTTGTCTTAACTTCCGTTTGCTTTTTAAGAGTGAACTTCGTTGCACCCTTGTTAACTAGTGTCCAACCTTCGGCCTTTTTCTCTTTCTCCTCCAACATCTCCTCCAACAATTCCCTCATCTGTGACTTCTCCTGCCTGAGAATTTGTACCTCCCGCTTCAGTTCGAGAAGTTGCTCCTTTAATTCAAGGTAGTCTTTTTCAGTATCTGCAGTGGCGACACAGCTCTCTGCCAAGGAAGCCATTACTCACAAATTCACACAAGGTAGCACACACTATCACGGGTCACTACGGTCACCACAACACACACTCTCACGGATCACTAGCACAGCACTATCGCTGATCACTACAACACACTAATACAGCCACTATCACAGATCACTAAAGCACACTAGCACAATACTACCACAGGTCTCAGGCACGTCTGAGCAGACTAACCTCACGAGAGCCATAATTTTATTACCTTATTCCCTCTTGGTAATATACAGAAAAATTCACCTGATGGGCTAAAGCTAAGCAGATTTCATTTCTTCTATAACTTTTTTTTTTTTATCGCTGAGTATCTTTTAAGAATTTAAAAATATATATCGGGAGTTGTTTGATCCTTAGTTCTCTTGGCATTATTTTTCTCTGACTTGGCCTAAAATTGTCATCTTTCCATCGTGAATGCTGATTTGCAGTAACAGGTTAACACTAGAATATGAAGATAGTCAAAGAAAGGATGTAACGACGAAGCTTTGTCATATCCTACAACTCAGGTGCGTGAAATAAGCTGCAAAAACTCGTAAATCTGGGACAAATTACGGTTAAAAGGAATATAAGCTGGTAACTCTACTGATTCTCCACTCCTCGCTCACCCTTCCCTCATTTTCCATCTCCACTCCGACATTTACTCCCCACACATCTCTCACGCTCCCTTCTCATACCTGCCTTACCACTTCGTCATTCACTCCCCATTCATCCCTCACTCTCACACCCTTTACCTGCCTTACCGCTGCCATACTCATTCCCCACTCACGCCCCATTCTCCCACCCTTTACATTCCTTCCCGACTTTCAGAGACATTCCTCACTCATCCCCCAATTTCCCTCCCTATATATTCCTTCCCCAATCCCACACATATACTCCCCATTCATCGCCCACTCTCCCCTCCACTTACCACTTCCCATCTCACTCCTAACACATCCTTCACTCTCCCTCTCCTTATTTGCTTTCATTACTTTCCAACTCACTCTCCACGCTCCCTCCCTTCACCTACGGTCCCCACTCTCACACTCACTCTCTCACTATCCCCTACAGGCACCACCACCACCACCACCACCATGCGGATGGCCCTTCTCAGCCTCGTCTTCATGGGTCTTCTGACCGGAGGAACTCTGGCAGGGAGTTTTCTGCCCTGCAGCGGGTCCAGCGACTTACTTGGCTCTGTTCTTAATTTGCTTGGTAAGTGGCTGTGTTTTGGTTGCCGTGTCTGAATGTCACTCTCATTCGATGGTTCGCCTTTGAACATTGTTACATAGCCTATGATTTCATCATCCTTTGTGTAATTTTAACGCACAGTATGCTGCATGTTTGATCACGAGTGTGTTCTGCCTCAGTCCCCCCCTTCTACCGTTATAGTAGAGTAAGTCGTCCTTTCTGTTGTTCAGAGCAGGATTGTCACCTCTTTGTCCCCATGGCTTCATTTGCGCGTTCTTCTTACAAGTTGTATCAAGCTCTGCTGGCCCCTATATAATGAGCTCAGTCTCTGCATCATTGCCACTTAGATCTGCTCCTCATTTTGTTCACGTCTCTGTCCTCCCCTGTACAGTTATTATTGAATGCTCAGAAAGTCTCGAACCATCTAGCAGCTGTGTAATTTGAGTATAAGTGTTGTTGCATTTTGTTCTTGTACTGTATAGCATAAGGTGTTGATTTGTAGGCCTAGTGAGTTTTTTTTTGTGATTTATGTAAAGATTCTTATTGTCAGCCAGTTTTAATATTATTTTGTATCTGTAATAATTTATCTTGCATTAACTGAGCATTACCCAGTGTATTTTCATTTTATCAGGGCTGACTTAGATAAATTTACTCTTGCTAATTTCGTGTTAATAGAGGCTATTGCAGTTAACCATATATTTAATCTGTTTTTTTCCATTACATTATCCTTATGAGTCCTGAATGTTTTGTTGTTAGTTTGAGCATTAAACTTTAACTTGTAATTTTACCTAACTCTTTTGTTTTGAACCTGGAACTTTACGGGACAGTAGTGATTTTTAGTATTCTCACTTAAAGTGTACATTATCTTTCTCTGTTCCGTAACATAAATTTGGCGACCTCATATCAGGATATTCAGGATATTATCATAAGGATATTGCTTGATATTTTGTGACTGTGATTTATTCAGGATGTCTACTATTACTACACTTGATGAAGTCAAAGATTTTTTGTCAAATGTGCAAACAGTGTGTGATGTAGAAAACAGAACAAAGAATGAACTTAAGCTTGTTGCTCAACAATTGGGAATTGCTGTTCGCTCTCATCATTCTAAAGATCAAATTGTTGACATGATTAATGAAAGCTTGTTTAATGTAACTCCTCCAAATGAGCAAACGCAGATTGAATTAGCTAAGTTACGGCTAGCCCTGCAGGAGGCTCGTGTGAAGGAAGCTGAATTTCAAGCACGTGCTAAGGAGGCTGAGTCTCAGGCTAAGGAGGCTTGTGTTAAGGAGGCAAATGCTCGTATTCAAGAGGCACAGGTACAGGCTCAGGCACAAATTGAACTTGCTAGGATTCAGGCAGACCATGAGTATCGCATGAAACAAGGTGGAACTGGATCATCTAGCTCTGATGATTTTGATGTGGCTAAAAATGTTAAACTTGTCCCTCCTTTTAATTAATCTGATTTAACAAAGTATTTTCAGTTGTTTGAGAGGGTAGCTACAGGTTTTAATTGGCCCAAAAAGTATTGGCTGTTCTCACCGGTAAAGCTCAAGTAACTTATGCATCTTTGCCTCAGGATCAATCTGATAATTATGATGTAGTTAAGAGCTTGATTCTTAAGGCCTATGAGCTTGTTCCTGAAGCCTATAGAGTAAAATTTAGGACAACTTACAAGCAAGATAAGCAATCCCATGTTGAGTATGCAAAAATCAAAGATCTGTTAGAGCAATGGTTAAATTCTAAGAATGTGGATTCTGATTTTGGTAAATTTAAGCAGATGATTTTGCTGGAGGACTTCAAAAGGTGCATTTATAAAGATGTAAGCCTATATCTTGATGAGAAAAGAATAGATAATTTGTCTGATGCTGCAGTTTTAGCTGATGAATATGTTCTCTCTCACAAGAGATATTCTAAAGAAAAAGGGAAAGCTGAGAGTAAGTACGTTGCCTCTACTCAGAGTACAGGTAACAGGAAAGAGAATAAGGATGATGTTTCTCAGGAAGTAAATACCAGCTTCACCTCTAGATTTCAGAAAAGTAAATGTACTTATTGTAGTAAGCTTGGTCATACTACGGAGAGATGTTTCAGGAGACAGCGTGATGTGAACAAAAAGGAGTCTTTAAATATTCAGTCAATTGGTCTAGTGTCCACTCTTGAGAGTTCCCAGAATTCTTTAACTGAGTTAACTGAACCTGCTTTGAGGGGTAACTTAAATTCTCATGATGGAGCTCCTCTTTTGAGCAGTAACGTGGGTGACACTCTCAAGAGTTCATGTGCTAATTTCCTGTCTGATGGTTTTGTCAGTCCTCTGGACAGTAATGACAGGAAATCAGTTAAAATATATCGTGATACAGGTGCTTGCCAATCCCTTATGCTGACCAGTGTTCTAGGCTCTAATGTTAATTCCTCTGATGAAACTGTAATCTTACAAGGTGTAGGGAATAATTACTTCTCTGTCCCTCTGTGCAGCGTGAATTTAGAGTCTGGTTTTGTTAATGGTTCCGTTATGGTTGGGTTGGTTGAGACACTCCCAATGTCAGGTGTAACTTTCTTACTTGGAAATGATACTGGTGGAAGTCAAGTGTGTCCAGCTCCTCAGTTGTCTAGTGAACCGGTGACTGTGACCCAGGATTGTGGTGTCCCTGATGTGTTCCCTGCATGTGCTGTCACTAGGGCTAAGTCTAAAGTTACTGGTGATTTAGAGGATAATGATGATGATGACATTATCCTAGCTGACACTTTTCTTGCTAATTTGGACCACTCACCAGATGAGGCAGTACCCCGTAGTGTTGATAATTTGTCTCATCAAGAGTTGGTTGAGTTGCAGGTTGCTGACCCTGAGTTGAAAGGTCTAGCTAACTCTGCTTGCAGTAAGGAAGAGTCAGCTGGTGTTTCTACTTGTTATTATATAAAGTCAGGAGTACTTATGAGGAAGTGGAGACCCCCAACAGCATCAGCCGACTGTGAATGGGAGGTTGTACATCAAGTTGTCATCCCTCGTGTTTGTAGGCAGGATATCATTAGAGTGGCTCATGATTCCAGTTTGGCAGGAAACCTTGGAGTGAGGAAGACTGTGGCACGCATTTTGAAACACTTCTACTGGCCAGGTATCTTCAGGGATGTTTCCTGGTATTGTAAGTCTTGTCACACCTGTCAAGTTGTGGGGAAGTGTAATCAGACCGAAAAGGTTGCACCTCTAGTTCCCATTCCTCCTTTTGAGGCGCCATTCACCCGTGTGTTGGTGGATATTGTGGGCCCTCTTCCTAAGACTTCTTCAGGATTTTCTTATGTGTTGACCCTGATTGATATGGCTACTCGTTATCCTGAAATATCTCAGCAAAGAACGTGGTTAAGGAAATGCTAGGGTTCTTCACAAAGTTTGGTCTGCCCAAGGAGGTACAGTCAGACCGGGGAAGTAATTTCATGTCAAATGTTTTCAAGCAGTCTCTGAAAGAGTTGGGCATCACCCAGATCACGTCTTCAGCTTACCATCCCCAGACCCAAGGAGCATTGGAGAGATATCATCAAACACTCAAATCGATGCTCAAGAAATACTGTTTGGAACATCAGAAAGACTGGGATAAAGGTCTTCCATTCGTCGTATTTGCCGCAAGAGAATCTCCAAATGAATCACTGGGCTTCTCACCTTTTGAACTACTGTTTGGCCATGAAGTAAGAGGACCCCTTAAGTTACTCAAGGAATGCTGGCTGTCGGAGGAAGATGACGTCAACCTGCTGGAGTATGTGATGAAGTTCAAAGAACGGCTGTCCACTGCTTTACAACTGGCGCGAGAGAATTTAGGAGCTGCTCAGGAGAAGATGAAGACTTGGTATGATAAGAAGTCCAGGTTACGCCACTTTCAGCCAAATCAGGTTTTGATTCTGCTACCAGTTCATGGGCAACCTCTTCAAGCCAAGGTTAGTGGTCCTTATTTCGTGGAGAAGAAACTCAGTGATGTCAACTATGTCATCGCCACACCAGATCGTAGAAAGAACAAGCAACTTTGTCACATCAACATGCTAAAGTTATATCACAGGCGGGACGAAAATAATCCAGCCTGCACTGTAGCTGTTCCACCCGAGTCTGCAGGTGAAGCTCTCCCATGCAGTATGAGCCTGAGTGATAGTTTGGCGAAGAATCCTGATATCATGAATGATCTCCAGACTAAGCTTTCTCATCTACCTCCCGAGGAAAGGCAGGAGTTTTCGGCATTACTGCAGGAATACCCGCAAGTGTTCCGTGCTACTCCAGGAAGAACCACTGTGTTGATGCATGATGTCGATGTTGGAGACGCAAAGCCAATTAAATTGCCTCCTTACCGTGTGAACCCAGTGAAAGTTCCTCTCATCCAGAAGGAGCTTGGCTACCTGTTGGACCACAAGATGATTGAGCCCTGTCAGAGCGAGTGGAGTTCTCATGTCACTCTAGTCCCTAAGCCAGGTGGGTCACAGCGGCTTTGCATTGACTACAGACGTGTTAATCAGATAACCAAAACAGACACTTACCCTCTCCCTCGCGTGGAAGATTGCATAGACAAGATCGGAAAGGCTAGGTACGTAAGTAAGTTTGATTTGTTAAAGGGATACTGGCAAGTACCTATGACTGAACGTGCTAGGGAGATCTCATGTTTTGTAACATTAGGAAAGACTTTTGCATGTTCTGTAATGCCATATACAGATTGTTTTAGAGTAATAAGAAATTTCCTTTGTAAATTTCTTTTTTCTTTGTGGGGAGGTGTTACATAGCCTATGATTTCATCATCCTTTGTGTAATTTTAACGCACAGTATGCTGCATGTTTGATCACGAGCGTGTTCTGCCTCAGTCCCCCCCATCTACCGTTATAGTAGAGTAAGTCGTCCTTTCTGTTGTTCAGAGCGGGATTGTCACCTCTTTGTCCCCATGGCTTCATTTGCGCGTCCTTCTTACAAGTTGTATCAAGCTCTGCTGGCCCCTATATAATGAGCTCAGTCTCTGCATCATTGCCACTTAGATCTGCTCCTCATATTGTTCACATCTCTGTCCTCCCCTGTACAGTTATTATTGAGTGCTCAGAAAGTCTCCAACCATCTAGCAGCTGTGTAATTTGAGTATAAGTGTTGTTGCATTTTGTTCTTGTACTGTATAGCATAAGGTGTTGATTTGTAGGCCTAGTGAGGTTTTTTTGTGATTTATGTAAAGATTCTTATTGTCAGCCAGTTTTAATATTATTTTGTATCTGTAATAATTTATCTTGCATTAACTGAGCATTACCCAGTGTATTTTCATTTTATCAGGGCTGACATAGATAAATTTACTCTTGCTAATTTCGTGTTAATAGAGGCTAATGCAGTTAACCATATATTTAACCTGTTTTTTTCCATTACATTATCCTTATGAGTCTTGAATGTTTTGTTGTTAGTTTGAGCATTAAACTTTAACTTGTAATTTTACCTAACTCTTTTGTTTTGAACCTGGAATTTTACGGGACAGTAGTGATTTTTAGTATTCTCACTTAAAGTGTACATTATCTTTCTCTGTTCCGTAACAACATGCATAGTGATTCACACGGGCATTCGTACACTCACTGGCATCAGATGGTATCAGATATAACACACACACACACACACACACACACACACACACACACACATCCATTTAGCAGTATTTATTGTACTTATTGATTTACTTACACATATCATTCACACAGGCACTAAACCTAATCAGTTGAAAGAACGTGTCTACTATATACTTTCACTCCCTCAGTCTTAATTAGCTCCCACAAACACTCACACTCGCTTCAACCCATGCAGGTTCACTCATACTCCAAAAGATGCTCCATCTCACTCATTCCATTACTCAATACCCACTTATGGAGATTGCTGAAAGACAGTTTCGCAGACGTTCTAACTCAGGGTCATTGTCCTATTGTCACAAGCTTACTATAAAGAAGTTACTTTATTTGCAATATTTTATAGTAATAGATGGGTCGAATCTACCAAAACTTCCATCAGATAATACACTTAGATTTATATTCCTATGCTCTAACGTCTAAACCATTCATACAGCCAAAGCAGCATATGAGGAAGAGCCTTTCTTCCTCTCTCTCTGCCTCCCCGTTCTTTTCCGTTTATCTCAGTCTTTTCCGTTTTTCCTTTGCCTCCTCCTTAGCCTGCTCTTCTACTAACACCCTCCTTAACTCTCCACAGTCAAAGCAATAGGTGAAGGAGAGATTCACTACCTTCAACTGTCTACCAATTGCTCTCCCTTTTTCTCCGTCCTTCGTGTTTCCTCCGTTGTCTCCCTCTTTCCTCCTCCCTCTTTCTAATGCCTTCCCTGCCTCCCTCTTTTCTCCCCGCCTCTAATATCCATATTCTCCCAACTCTCTACAGTCGGACTACTATGTGACCTGCCGCTTGTGTGCCAGCTCAACGTGTTAGACTGCCTCAAAAAACTTGACATACTCTGCGGAAACCTCACCCAAGAACTGCTGGACCTGATAATCGAAATTTTGACTGAGTGCGTCGCAGAGTTGAATCTGACAGTGAACTTGGGCCCTCTCGCTACCATTAACCGTAATGTCACTCTATTTTATGCTGATTTTCATACTGTCACTCGTTTTACACCAATTTTCACAATGCACTCTGTCTCGCGCTGATTCTCATAATGTAACTCATTTTAAGCTGATTTTCATACTGTCACTGGTTTAAGCTGATTTTCACATTGTCACTCTGTTTTACGCTGATTTTCATATTGTTCTTCTGTTTTAAGCTCAGTTTGATGTAGTCACTCTGACTTACGCTGATTTTCATGCTATGTTTTAGCATAATCTCTCATACCACAGCACTATGTTATGTGATTGTTTTAATCTGGCTCTCATACCCATGCTTTATGTTATGTGACTACTCTAGCTCACATACCTTAGCTCTATGTTGTGAGATTCAGTTTTACACTGGCACTAATACCCTAACTTAATGCTTTGTGTTTCTATTTTACATTGGGTTCATACCCTAGCTTTATGTTATGTGATTCTGTTTCACTCCGACTCTCATATCCTATACTCATGCAATTTTGTTTTACTCTGGCGCAAATACCATAACTTTACTCTATATGATTCTCTGTTACTCTGGTTTATATTATTTTGGTGGCGGTACTATGAATTTATTCTATTCTCACTACATGTCGCTCATTCCAGGTTGGTGGTGCCGGAAAACAGGAGAAAGCAGCCTCAGTCACTCTCACTCTGTTCCCAGTTCTCTTATTTAATTGTCTACCTAAACCTATCTTAAAATTACTTCACTCTCATCCTCTTCTTATTAACGGTTGTAGAATTCAGATATTGATAAGACAATAACGATGTCGATGACAAAGATATTACACTGATTCCTAAAGAATAAGAGTGAGAATTATTTATTCTCTCTCAGTCACACCCTCCTCCAACATTCCCCCAAACTGCTCACCTGCCTTGCCCTGCCCTGCCTTCTTCTACATTACCCTGCCCTGCATTCCTCTTCATTACCCTGCCCTACATTCCTCTTCATTACCGTGCCCTGTCCTGCTGTGCCCTGCGTCCCTTCAAACATCAGGTAGGATCTCTAATCACTTGACCTAATCGACCCTCTCCCCTTCCTCTACCACAGTCGGCACATCACCTGAGGCGATCTTGGACATCTTGGTAGAAATCTTCGGGCTTGACAGCCTCGCGGCGGTCCTCGTGTGTCTGCTTAACAAGCTTGACTTTGTGAGTATAACAGATAGATATAGAAAAACTGAGAGAGAGAGAGAGAGAGAGAGAGAGAGAGAGAGAGAGAGAGATTATCTGATACTTTTTATTTCATAGTAAAAACATATGTATTAAGATTCGAAACTTCCTTTCAGGATCATTATCACTCTTGTGGAAATTTTACTTTAAGAGTTACATCGTGGGTGTTCTAGACTGAAGGAAAAAAATCCAAAATCTCCATAACTCATCTCTAACGTGAAAATAACATGTATAACGGCTGTAACCTCTCTCTCTCTCTCTCTCTCTCTCTCTCTCTCTCTCTCTCTCTCTCTCTCTCTCTCTCTCTCTCTCTCTCTCTCTCTCTCTCTCTCTCTCCTGAAAATGATCTATAAGCCCTATAACTTATCTCTCTATCCTGAAAAAAAGATCAATAACCCCTGTAACTATGTCTCTCTCTCTCCCCCTCAGCTCCTAGATTTCATCACATGCTTGCTCACTGGAGTTCTTGGAGGTGTTGGAGGTTTTGCTGGAGGTGTTGGAGGTCTTCTTGGAGGTCTTGTTGCAGGTCTTGGATAACATGGAACCCGCTGAACCGACCTGAACCCACGTGCACCAGAACCAGGACCAATCTCTATTCTGTGTGCATGTACGTGTGTGTGTGTGTGTGTGTGCGCGCGCACGAGTGTGTAAGTGAATAAATCCAAAGCAGCATCTTACATTCTTTTTATTACCTGACTAATACACAGACCATATATATTTGTTATCCAGTTCTGAATAATGGTAATTTAAGTAATAAAAAGTATCACATAAATTTACTTCCACCTGAACTCTGAGGAACGGTAATGTATAAATATATATAATTCCCTTTTCAACATAACCCTTAATGGTAGCATCATCATATTCACCACTATAAAAGCACTATCAAGCTTGATACGTTTAATTGTTCCAGTAGTAGGTTCGTTGGATGCACCAGGATCCCCAACGGCTGGGGCTGAAGTGTGGGGGGCATCAGTGTCTGGTGGAGAGTGCGTGTGATGGTGTACAACAGCCGGGGCGGCAGCACTGGGTGTAGTAGCAGTTTGTGTTGTGCTACTGGGGGGTCTGGCACCCGTTTTGGTTTGGCTTTACGCTTCTCCTTACCCATAACACTGACCTTACCCGGTATTAATGTTATTAACACTGCACAACGAGTAGCAAGGATAGCCCAGAATGCCACACAAATGCCCAGGGCAGGAGGCACACACATATGCGCGCCACAAGGCAGGGCTAGGACTGCTGTGAAGATGGAAATGTCTTGCCTAGTTACCCCTAAAAGAAGCCAGTTTTTCTCTGGAGCTCAGTCCATTTTCTGTGATGAATGTGTTTACGTTCGTTTTAGAGGTGAGAGCAACAAAAAGAGTAAATTTCGTCTCTATAATGGCTATCTTTGAAAAAAAGAAAATTGATATAATTGTAAAGATATACTAAAGTCATTAAAATAGTGATTATAGAATAGGAAATTAAAGGATGAGTTAGTGTCAAAAAGGTGAAATGAGAAGGGATTCGGTGGTTTGGGGACTCGAAGCGCAGTGGTGGGGAGAGATTCTTGGTGGAGGAGGGGGGGAAGAAGAGAGGGAGACAGGGAACATATACTCCTCTCACTCTAACTTGACCTAGAATTACCGTATCTTTATCTTGAAGGCTGAGGTGTAGCAAGAGATTAACACTGGAATATGAGGCCAGTAACGAAGAAGTGCTATGAGAAGGTTGTAGAACCTAGTATTGTCTTATTCTGCCACTGAGCTATGTGAAATAAACTGCATAAGGACGAAATTCAACACCAAATTAAGGGGAGAAAAAAAAAAGAGAGAAGTTACCAAGATTGACGACGTTAGGATGCCCATACGTAAACAAAACTCTACAAATAACAATAATGATAATGATAATAATAATAATAATAATAATAATAAGAATGATAATAATAATAATAATAATAATAATAATGATAATAATAATAATAATAATAATAATAATAATAATGATAATGATAATGATAATAATAATAATAATAGCTAATGGTTGTCAAAAAATGGAAGCTAGATGGATATAAGTAAATCTGATCTTGAAAATGTTGAATGGGCATCTTGGAGGAAAGAGAGAGAGAGAGAGAGAGAGAGAACAGTCACATTACACATCTGAGCAGCGCAGTCTGTTTCGGTAATTTGCGCCTGTGGGATCTACTGCGCTCAGGGAACGCGCTGCGCTTTCCGAATAAGGTAACCTCTCTCTCTCTCTCTCTCTCTCTCTCTCTCTCTAGCAAGAGTCGAGCTTGGGTGACCAAACACGCAATGCTTCACGCGGATCGAGACATTTATGATTATCCCCTGCTAAATACCGAAAGTTTGGCGTCACTGTGTGTGTGTGTGTGTGTGTGTGTGTGTGTGTGTGTGTGTGTGTGTGTGTGTGTGTGTGTTTGGGGGGCTTACTGGCTTTGACACAGTGGATCCATTACGCCACAGTTAAAAAATGAGTTAATGTGTTTTTTCAGGTTAGGGAAAGTAGGCCTAAGAACACGATACCTAGCCAATACTACTGCTACAACAACAACAACAACAACAACAACAACTACTACTACTACTAGAACATGAGAACATAAGAAGAGAGGATAACTGCAGTAGGCCGGTTGGCCCATGCTAGGCAGCTCCTAGAAGAGTAACTGAACTACTAGAATGAGATAAGGATAACAAAGAAGAAGGCTCTCCCCCGCCCTCCAAACCCTCCAGCCGAAGGCGGCAAGAAAAAGTCAGAAAGAACACCACGCCGTATAGAAAAACTGGCGTGGACATTTTCCAGGAAAGTGTGAAAGGAGAATAGAGACTATCATAGTGTAACCTGAAAAGAAAAATTTTTTGAATTAGTATTGGTTATAAGATTTTCTTTATTCCATATCCACCCCTTATTTGTCATATGCTTATCTAGCCTATGCTTGAAACTCTACTACTACTACTACTACTACTACTACTACTAATAATAATAATAATAATAATAATAATAGTAATAACAATAATAATAATACAATAGTAATATGCTTTTTTGACAATTTTTTATTGGTTTTCAATTAAAGAATCGTAAGGCAGGTTAAAAGAAAATAACAGGATGTGACTAACAATTAGGAAAAAAAATAATAATGCTCTTGGCCAAACTTGGTCATACTGTTCATGCTAGGAATGTGATGATGATGATGATGGTGATGATGAAACATAATCACTGGACAAAACTCTCTCTCTCTCTCTCTCTCTCTCTCTCTCTCTCTCTCTCTCTCTCTCTCTCTCTCTCTCTCTCTCTCGTCTTACTTGTCTTTCTGTCTGTCTGAATGTTTATTCATCTGTCTGTCTGTTTGTCTGTCTGTCTGTCTGTCTGTTTCTCTCTCTCTCTCTCTCTCTCTCTTTTGTCTGCCTGTCTGTCTGTCTCTCTGTCTATATATTTATCCGTCTGTCTGTCTGTCTGTCTGTCTGCCTCTCTGTCTGTCTGTCTGCCTCTCTGTCTGTCTGTCTGCCTATGTCTGTCTGCCTGTCTCTATGTCTCTTTCTGTCTGTTTGTCTAAATATTCATCTGAATATCTCTCTGTCTGTCTGTCTGTCTATATGTTTATACGTCTGTCTGTCTGTCTGTCTATATGTTTATACGTCTGTCTGTCTGTCTATATGTTTCTACGTCTGTCTGTCTGTCTGTCTGTCTATATGTTTATACGTCTGTCTGTCTGTCTGTCTGTCTGTCTATATGTTTATACGTCTGTCTGTCTGTCTGTCTGTCTGTCTATATGTTTATACGTCTGTCTGTCTGTCTGTCTGTCTGTCTATATGTTTATACGTCTGTCTGTCTGTCTGTCTATATGTTTCTACGTCTGTCTGTCTGTCTGTCTGTCTATATGTTTATACGTCTGTCTGTCTGTCTGTCTGTCTGTCTGTCTGTCTATATGTTTATACGTCTGTCTGTCTGTCTGTCTATATGTTTCTACGTCTGTCTGTCTATATGTTTATACGTCTGTCTGTCTGTCTATATGTTTATACGTCTGTCTGTCTGTCTGTCTGTCTATATGTTTATACGTCTGTCTGTCTGTCTGTCTGTCTATGTGTTTATACGTCTGTCTGTCTGTCTATATGTTTATACGTCTGTCTGTCTGTCTATATGTTTATACATCTGTCTGTCTGTCTATATGTTTATACATCTGTCTGTCTGTCTATATGTTTATACGTCTGTCTGTCTGTCTGTCTGTCTATATGTTTATACGTCTGTCTGTCTGTCTGTCTGTCTATGTGTTTATACGTCTGTCTGTCTGTCTGTCTGTCTATATGTTTATACATCTGTCTGTCTGTCTATATGTTTATACGTCTGTCTGTCTGTCTGTCTGTCTGTCTATATGTTTATACGTCTGTCTGTCTGTCTGTCTGTCTATATGTTTATACGTCTGTCTGTCTGTCTATATGTTTATACATCTGTCTGTCTGTCTATATGTTTATACGTCTGTCTGTCTGTCTATATGTTTATACGTCTGTCTGTCTGTCTGTCTGTCTATATGTTTATACGTCTGTCTGTCTGTCTATATGTTTATACATCTGTCTGTCTGTCTATATGTTTATACGTCTGTCTGTCTGTCTGTCTGTCTATATGTTTCTACGTCTGTCTGTCTGTCTATATGTTTCTACGTCTGTCTGTCTGTCTGTCTGTCTATATGTTTATACATCTGTCTGTCTGTCTATATGTTTATACGTCTGTCTGTCTGTCTGTCTGTCTATATGTTTATACGTCTGTCTGTCTGTCTATATGTTTATACATCTGTCTGTCTGTCTATATGTTTATACGTCTGTCTGTCTGTCTATATGTTTATACGTCTGTCTGTCTGTCTATATGTTTATACATCTGTCTGTCTGTCTGTCTGTCTGACTGTCCGTCCGTCTGTCTGTCTCTGTCTCTCCCACGTGTTCCCTACGTATCAACAAGTGAGTTGACGGAGGGTTAGTGCCAGTCCCCGTAAAAAACTAACTCAAAGACAAACGGCCACCCCTTACAGGATTATGGTGTCTTGCGATAGATAAACTTTTTATCTTTAGTTGAAAAATTATATCTCGATGATGATAATGATTTTTTAGCTGATAATAAGAGTCATGGTAATTTTGGTACTCGAAAAGTAGAAAATGTAGGCGAGAAAAATCATGAAAAATCAGTCTTTTAGGAAATATGTTAGGAAGCTTCCTTATCTGATGAGAATACGGGTCTAAGTTGTGGTAGAGGAAGTTCTGTGAGCCAGAAATGTAGGTGTGAATCTTCCTGGTTACAAATTAAATTAATCTTCCAGGCCTGGCTAAAAGGGGTTAGAGATCTTTGTTAGACTAGAATAACCTCCCAATACTGGCCACACATAATCTACTCTACCTGGAATGTAAGTGGCCTAGAATCTAATTAGCATCTGTTACCTAGAATCCAAGTGAAATCTAAATGTGTCTAAGTGATGTGAAGTGTAAGTTCTGGAACTCTTCATGATTTGAGAATTTTGTTATAATACTTACCGCCTGAGTTTTGGAATTATTTAAACACACACACACACACACACACACACACACACACACACACACACACACACACACACACACACACACACACACACACACACACATACACACACACACACACACACACACACACACACACACAACCAGCAACTAAAGAATACAAGAAAAATGCCATCATGTACCTAATTCCAAAAGTTCAAACACGCAAGGTTACATCTACTGTTATCCACACACACACACACACACACACACACACACACACACATACTGTTAGAAATATACACATACATAGGCAAGCACCCAACCATACACATCCATACATATGGATAAAGACGCACCCCTCACACACACTCACAAATAAACAAAATATGCAGAAGCAAACATACTGTACATGCAGATACATACAAATATACACAAATTTAAACAGAATTATTGCTTAAGCCCGTAACTTCACACACACACACACACACACACACACACACACACACATGAATATTAAACCTTTTAGTACTGGCTGTTGTTTATTACACGTAAATATCGGTTCAAAACAAATACAGCCTAACCAACACAGAAATTTCACTGTTAATAATAGTGCAAACAATTTTGTCTTTTACAGAGAGAGAGAGAGAGAGAGAGAGAGAGAGAAAGCAGTCACTCAGTAGGGAGGATGAAAACAAACGTCTCCAAAGCCTATATACTCGTTGTTTTTTAAGGTTCCTGACCATTACATTACTGCGCACGGAACATTTTATTGCCATTGTTGAATGTGTGTGTGTGTGTGTGTGTGTGTGTGTGTGTGTGTGTGTGTGTTTGAGCGAGTGAGGAAAAGTGAGGATATGTGTAGGAGTTTTATTGTCCTAATATATCTATTTATTTTGAAACAGTCCCTGATAAACTTTCGAAACATTAAAAAAATATGTGAGAAAAACTTCGGAGAGGTCATATAGGTTTTAGAGAGTTGAAAACAAAGGAAAGTTGTCAGCTTGGAATGAAAATGGAGAAGGGAGAGTAGACTGATGGAGAGTTTCATTTTAGTGCTCCCTTTTCACACTTCATTGTCTCGTTTCCCTTATGTGTTTTATTTAAGATGGATTTTATTTTCACCAATTGTCTTTATTTCCTCAAGCAACAAGATCATTTCCTATATTCTGGATATGTTTATTATTCACCGTGCTTCCTTTAGAGTTCTCTGGTGCTTCGCTAATATTGCTTCATTAATAGTTCCGTTCCTTGAACTTCACATAGTGTTTTTTTTTTCTTTTGCTTTATTCACAAGAAAACCTTTTTAAACCCAGTCCATTGCTACATTTCATGTGTTTCATTCCACTGTACATCAGAGCGTTTGATTGGAGTGTTCCATTTCCACATTATAACGTTTCATTTCTATGGCTTCATTTTCACATCGTACAGTTTATATTCTAGTGCTTCATTTCCACATTATATCGTTTTATTTTGAGTGCTTTATTTCCACATCATATCGTTTCATTTCTAGTGCTGTATGTCTACATCATACCGCTTCATTTCTAGTGCTTCATTTCCACAATTCAAGTGTTGCATTTCCAGTGTTACATTTACACAACCCAGTATTTCACTTTCACCATTAGCGCCCAAGTTTATCCGTGCTCAGGTACAAAAATATGCATGAGCATGAAAAAGAACCCCCAGCATTTATTGTGGAGTTTTGGGGGCTTTTTTTTTTTTTTTTTTTTTTTTTTTTGCCGAGTTTTGGCTTGTGTTCTGGTGCTGCGGTGTGCGAGGGAAATTAGCGTGAGTAAAGAGGGTGTATTTTGTATAATATACAGTATATATATATATATATATATATATATATATATATATATATATATATATATATATATATATATATATATATATACTGTATATTATACAAAATACACCTCTTTACTAATATATATATATATATATATATATATATATATATATATATATATATATATATATATATATATATATATATATATATATATATATCCCTTCGGTCTGGACTGGTTTAGTTAGGGTCAGTTTGTTCTGAGTACGTTTAAATTGGATCAAGTTGGGTTGGGTGGATTTGACTGTGGTCAGTGCATTTATTTTTGAAGATAGGGGTCAGTTGGTTTGTTTGGTTTGGGTTTGGTTTCGGTTTGTTTGGTTTGGGTTTATTTGGTTTGGGTTGGGTCGGTTTGAGTTTGGTCGGTTTGGGTTGGGTTGGGTTGGGTTGGATTCGGTCAGTCTGGGTTTGGTCGGTTTGGGTTGGGTCGGTTTGGATTGGATCTGTTTGGGTTGGGTTGGTTTGGATTTGGTCAGTCTGGGTTGGTAGGGATTAGGTTGGTTTGGACTGGGTAGGTTTTTTGTTGAGTGAGCTTAAGTCGTGTTAGTCCGGGTTGTTTGAGAGTACAGTATGATATGTAATAATGTAGTTTATGTAATAATGTAATGCATGTAATATTCTCCTATAGTCTCATATTATTTCAAATCCTCTCTTCTTTCTGTGCTTTTTACATCTTATATTCTGCACTTTGTTCATCCCTGCGTCTCAACAATCAATTCAGAATTATAT
>NC_137057.1:36798518-36908518 GCF_032717465.1 Coenobita brevimanus
TGCCTACTACATATTATTATCTAGCACTTCATAGTCTATATCTATCTGTCTATTTATCTATCTGTCTACTAGCAATTCTAATATTGCACTCCATACTATATATATATCGATCTATCTATCTATCTTTCTGTCTGTCTGTCTGTCTACCTATCAATCTATCTGTCTGTTTGTCTGTCTATCTGTCTGTCAATCTATTTGCCTTTCTATCGATCTATCTAAGTGTCTATCTACTTATCTGTTTATCTCTATGGATACTGAATTGTCTATCTATCTATTTATAGCCCGACGCCCTAATCCCGCAAAGGGTGGCCGCAGACAAAACGCCTCCAAGTCGCTCTGTAACCCACCATTTGACTGCCCTCCCCCCAATCACTCCCCCCTCCCTCATATACCTCTCAACTCCATCCCTCCACCTCATCCTCGGTCTTCCCCTCCCTCTCCCTCCCTCCACTTCACCCACATACACCCTCTTAGTCAGTCTTTCATTCTCCATTCTCTCCACATGTCCAAACCACCTCAGTGTATTTCTCCTAATTTTCTCAACCTCATCCACATCCACCCCACAACGTTCCTTCACTTCTTCATTCGTCAACCTGTCCCTCCATGTCACTCCACATGCTCCTCTCAAGTAACTCATACCCACTGCTCTCACTCTTGACTTGTTTCCCTCTAGCAAGGTCCATGCCTCGCTTCCATACGTCAGGGTAGTGATCACAATACTATCATGCAGTGACTTCTTAACTTCCATACTCACCTCCCTATTTCTCATCACTGCTTTCAGTGAACCAACAACCTTCCTTCCCTGCTGTACCCTTTCACGTACTTCATCACACTGCCCAAGTACTTGAATGCACACACATTGTACTAAAGATAATAAATTGCCAAGGAACAGGTGCTAGTAACTCTCCGAAGCCTTTTCTCCACAATGAAGAAAGCAAATTATCTGAGAAGCGAAATAAATCAAGAGAGAAACGAAAGAAATTGACAAAGAAGCGAAATAAATTGGGAGAGTGGCGAAATAAATTGACAGAAGCGAAATAAATTGAGAGGAGAAGTAAATTGAGGGGCGAAGTAAACCGGGAGAAGCGAAATAATTTGAGAGATGCGAAATAAATTGAGAGAAGCGAAATAAATAAATAGATAAGAGAAACAAATTGAGAGAGAAGCAACCTAAATTGAGGGAGAAGCAAAGTAAATTGAGAGAAGCAAAACAACTCCAGGGGCACTCAGTGGAGCGCATCTCTTCGACAAGGGCAACGTAATTTCCAAACCACTCTTCCTAATGGGTTAGGTTTTCTCATCACTGATTAGAGTTTCGCAAAAAGTGTTTTCCGGATCCAGAATCTGTAGTACGATTCGGATCGGTCCCCCAAATTAATCAATTGTTCCCTGGGGCATTGGCTATCTACCCACCAAATTTGGTCCAAATCACTCTTAGTTTCTTGAGTAATTCTGTTAACAGACAAACATACAAACAAACAAACAAAAAAAGGGGGTGAAAACATACTCTCCTTGTCGGAAATAATAAACGGATAAAGGAAATAAACTTATAGAGAAGCAAAATAAATTGAGAGGCGAAATAAATCGAGACTGGTCGGTGGCACAAATGAGGAGGGGAACACCGTGAAGCTCAGCGAGTCATCAGCTGGCCTGGGAAACAGCATAAATAAACAAATAAATAAATATAAACACTCTCAGGCTCCTATGACCCATTTTTAATTGAATAAAATCGTCTGGTGTTACACAGATTATACAGGCCTAGAGGTGTCCTGACCGTGAGGGGGGGTCATGTATGCTGAAAAATTTTGGATTAAGTTATACTGCTTAGAAGGGCGTATGTACCTATATAGCTATCTATATCTGTTTGTCTATCTATCTATATATCTATTTGTTTATCTGGGACTGGAGAGAGACAGAGAGATGGGGGGGAAACCGAAGAGAAAGAACGAGTGAGAGATGAAGAAAGATGAGAGGAAGGAAAGAGGGAGAGAGAGGGGAAGAGAAAATGAATGAAGGAAGGAAGGAAAGGAAGACGGAAGGAAGGAAGGGGACAGAGAAGGAGAGGGAGGTGGATAGCTGGAGAGAGGAATGAGATGCCAATTTAGGTTAATGTGATCATTTGAGGTGGAGGGAAGGAGGAGGAGAGGAAAGAAGGAGGGAAAGAGATAGAAGGAGGGAGGTAAAGGTGAAATAATAAAGAGAGAAATATGGAGAGAGAAGAAGGCAGAGGGAGAGACGAAAGGAAGGAAAGAAAGAAGGAAGAAAGAAGGAAGGAGAAAATGAGAGAGTAAAAAGTGAGGGAAGGAAGAAAGGAGAGAGGGAATGAGAGAGAAAGACAAAAAAAAAACTAAAGAGAAAAAATGAGAAGAAAAAAGAGAAGGGAAAGAAGGAGAAAGGAGGGAAGGAAAAAGAGGGAGAGAGACGGGAAGACACATGGAAATAAATTGAACCTGAAGAGGACATTATGACGATTGTAAGAATAAAAAAATAGGCAGACGACAACTTGGCCGCCGTGTGAGTTCCGGCTCAAAGAAAAAATAATAATAAGAGTAATAATAATAATAATAATAATAATAATAATAATAATATTAATAATAATAAAAACCCCAAATATGAACACACCAGTGTGATGAGTGATCGATTTTGATACTTGTCTCGTCTCAGAGAGAGAGAGAGAGAGAGAATTTTTTTCTTCTATACCCCTTTTCATGTTTTCAACCGTCTCTCTCTCTCTCTCTCTCTCTCTCTCTCTCTCTCTCTCTCGCTCTCTCTCTTCCTACTACCCTACTCTCATTCACATTATCTCTCAGTCTGTTTTGGTCTAAGCTATCTCACTGTCATATATTCTCCCACTCTGCCATTCTGTATTAGTTCTGATCACTCCTCCTTCCATCCACCTTACTCTCATAAACTCCACATTGCTCCTACTCCACCTCCTCTTCCTCTTCACCCCATCACTCCACTCCCACACACTTCTCCACTCAGTCCCTCCACCTCCTCTTAAATCCACCACCCCTTCTTCCTCCTCCATCCTATCCCTCCACTTCCTTTTAAATCCATCTCCTCTTCCTCCTCCACCCTATCCCTCGACCTCCTCTTAAATCCACCTCCTTTTCTTCCTCCTCCACCCTGTCCCTCCACCTCCTCTTAAATCCACCTATTCTTCCTCCTCCACCTTATCCCTCCACCTTAATCTAAATCATCCTCTCCTTCCATCTCCACACAATCCACTCGCATCCACTTATCAAAACATTTCTGTATTTTTGCTAGGCTAGCATGATATTCTGTCCAATTTTGTATCCAATTTTCTGTCTAACTGTCCAATTTTCTATTTTTGTCTAATTTTCTGTAGAACTTTCTGTCCAATTTTCTGCCGACTCTGATGTCCTGTATAAGATATATAGTAGGAAGAATATATTGCTTGAGGTAAGAAAAAAATAGGGAAAAATTTGGTTTCATGCTTCTCTCTCTCTCTCTCTCTCTCTCTCTCTATCTATCTATCTATCTATCTATCTATCTATCTCACACACACACACACACACAAATCTATAGTAATCACTGGTACAGAGGAGGAAAAAATAAGAAACAAGATTTCGAGAGACAAAAAGATGATGGCAAATGTAATGAACATATTGAAGGAAGTGTCAGAGGAAATCTGTAGTAAAGACATAGAGGAACACAAAAGGCTAGGGAAATTAGAGAAAAATAAATCAAGGCCACTGAAAGTAACCTTCCAGAACGTAAACACTGTGGAGGAAATACTGAAAAATGCAAACAAACTTATGGAAAAAGAGGACTTCAAATATGTATGGATAAAGAGATGCCTAACTCAGGAGGAACTTGGAATAATAAAAGAGAAGAAGGAAGAGGTAAAAACAAAGAACGAGGGAAGATCAGAGGAAAAGATATACACATTTTTTTACAAAGTAATTGGATTGCAGGTTCGAAAATGGTATATAAACAGGAGGGAATAAAAAAGAGAAAGGTAGTAGGCGCAAGTCATGACAAGTATATAAACAAGGTGATTAAGTTGATGTACTCAAATGTAGATGGAATGGTTTCTAAATTACTAGAGATGAATGATTATATCAAAGAGAAATAAACACAAATTGTTTACCTAACTGAAACAAAATTAACACCAAAGATATCAAACGATACACTAAACCTAGAGGAGTACCATATATGAAGAAGAGATAAGAACTTAAAAAAAGGAGGAGGAATTATAATCATAACAAAGAAAAATTTGCAGGTCAAGGAAATGGGACTAGATGTACCCTCACAGGTAGAACTGATTGCAGTGGAGATTAGTACTTCTGAAGGAAAGTAATTGTGGCAAATTTATACATGCCACCCAGATCAAATATTTGAGAAAAAAGTGAATATGAAGACCTGACAGAGAAAACAATTCAAAATTTAAGAGCATTACTACATAGAATGGAGGAGAAATCTGAAAGAATTATACAAACTGGTGATTTCAATACAAATATAAATTGGAATACTCAAGATATAAAAAGCCAGGAAAGCTGTTGGGAACTAAAGCTCCTGGACCTTGTGCAGGAGTTTTACCTAACACAGCATGTAAAAGAAAGCACCAGAAAAAGAGGACTTGACATACCATCAGTACTAGATCTTATATTTACTAAGCAAGAAAATGATATTTACAGTATAACGTATCACCCTCCATTCAGCAAAAGCGACCATGCAGTATTAAGTTACAACATCAGGATTTCATATGACATAGTCAATAGTAATGAAAGTTACAAAAAGAGACTTAACTACAAAAAGGACAACTATCATGACCTAAAGAAATTCCTCTTAGAAATAGATTGGGAAAAAGAGCTTAGAGGACAAGATTTAAATGTTATGTATAGAAAATTCTGTGAACTTAATGAAATAGGAGTCTAGAAGTACATCCTACAGCACAAAGAAGCAGAAAAGAAAATAAAGAAATGGTTTAATAGAGAATGAAAAAAAAAATCAAAAGTAAAAAGGGATTTGTTGTGGAATAGATACAGAAGACACAATAGTAAAAGGGCATATTACTACTATAAAGAGGCAAGAAACGATTATACAAGAATAAGGAGGGAAGCCCCAAAACAGTTTGAGGAGGACATCGTAAATAAAAGTAGTGATCAACCGAAACTATTTTACAGCTACATCCAAAGCAAAACCAAAGTAAAAGATAAAATAAAATGCATTACAGATGAGGGAATCACCTACACACAAGAGAAGGATATTTGTGAAGCACTAAATAAGAATTTCCAATCAGTTTTTACAGAAGAAAATAATTTTGAGAGGGATTATATAGAACATGCATGCCCACACATACTACCAGGTATACAAATATCAGAAAAAGAAATACAGGAAGAGCTAAGTAAATTAGACTAAGGAATAAAATTTCATGTTGGGTGCTAGGAGTTAGATAAACCATTATTTTTAATTTTCAAGGAATACTTTGGACAAGGCAAACTACCTGATATTTGGAAGAAAGCAAACATTGTTCCCTTATTCAAGAAAAGGAATAGACAAAATCCACACAACTACCGACCAGTATCACTAACCAGTGTTGTAAGCAAGGTATTAGAAAAGCTGATAAGAAAAGTTTGGGTAAATCATCTAGAAGAACACAATATGAGAACAGAAAGACAGTTTGGTCTGAGAAAGGGAAAATCATGTGTTACCAATTTTTTTTCTTTTTATATGTCCGACTCTGGGCATAGGCTTCACAGCCTGCACCCAAGGCCCAGTAGTCCTCCTACATACCATACACCTCTATATGCCACCACTTCGGCGCTAACACCCACCGTCCATACTGAATACATGCTAGGGCTGTCTCATGCAGGACTGGTGTATTGGTATTAGGGGGGTATTTTTATGACATGTCGGTGGGGCTTCTGGTAGATCACTAATGTCTGCATTTATTAAATTCAAATCCCTAAACTGCTCCCAGCCCCAGCGAGAATTTTGAACCTGGGTCCGGTTAGACTGCAGGCCACCTCTCTACCGACTGAGTAACAGAAACATTACAGAACAGAGAAGGATGGGTGGACAGTACCTATTTAGATTTCAAGAAAGCATTTGACAGAGTACTACACCAAAGACTTTTATGGACTCTGTACCATCAAGGAGGAATCCAAGGATGCAAGATTTTCTTAAAAAAAAAAAAGAAAAAAAAAAAATGAAATGAGAACAGTACTAGGGGCAAATTACTCATCATGGGGAGAAGTGACTAGCGGAGCTCCACAGGGCTCTGTGCTGGCACCAGTTTTGTTTTTAGTGTATATAAATGGCATAGACAGTAACATTGGAAATGAAAGCATCTAAATATGTTTGCTGATGATGCAAAAATACAACGGAGAATTACTAACACAGACTTATGTAAAGAGATACAAGAAGAATTAAATAAACTTCGTGAATGGGGCAATAAATAGCAAATGGAATTCAATGTGGACAAGTGTCATTTAATCAAGTTTGGTAAAAGTGGAAAAAGACCTGATTGGGATTATAAGTTAGGAAGCAAAACCCTACACACATCAATAACAGACTATTTCTGGCTGACCACATCAGTGAGAAGGTACGGAACACGTAAACTATCTATCTATCTATCTATAGCCCGACGCCCTAATCCCGCAAAGGGTGGCAGCAGACACAATATTGTGAGTCCATATTATATTTACAAATCATAATAGATAGATAGATAAATAGACAGATAGACAGCTCTATGCGAGCCTGGTAAAGGGAAATGATCTTGCAAGTTAACTGAGGAAAAGCTGATGACAGATTAGGAAGTAGCAATGTCAGGAGATGATGCAGGTAGTTTGTCAGCGAGATAGCAGGGGAACAAAGCCTAGTGACATACACACATACTCACACACAGATTTCTGGAACTTTATAACCACAGTGTAACACACGTGACACGACCCCTGTTTCACCAGAATTTAGGAAAGAGAGCTCAGAAGGAGAGAGGCCATAGAATCGGCAGGTAGTAGGGAGAAAGGCTTAGCAACTTGGAAGGGAGAGAGAGAGAGAGAGAGCGAGACAGGGAGGTAGCTAGCGGGACTCTACTTATACTTCACTCGTGTGTGAGAGACTTTGTCAATATTCCAGGACAAATAAAAATAGTCCCATACTATTGTTTACCTCTCCTGTCATTGAATGACAAAAGGGAACCAAGATTTTCTACTTACAAAACTACTCAAGTATAACAACCGCTCGTCCACAAGTTCAATATATATATATAACTTCTCTACAAGTAACTACAAAGTCCTTTTTGTGACAACAACGCCTCCAAGTCGCTCTGTCACCCACCATTCGACTACCCTCCCCCCAACTCACCCCCCCCTCCCTCATATACCTCTCAACTCCATCCCTCCACTTCATCCTCGGTCTACCTCACCCTCTCCCTCCCTCCACCTCACCTACATACACCCTCTTAGTCAGTCTTTCATTCTCCATTCTCTTCACATGTCCAAACCACCTCAGTGTATTTCTTCTAATCTTCTCAACCACATCCACATCCACCCCACAGCGTTCCTTCACTTCTTCTTTCGTCAACCTGTCCCTCCACATCACTCCACATGCTCCTCTCAAGTAACTCATTTCCACTGCTCTCACTCTTGACGTAAACACTGCTTGCAAATATGAGAATAGCATTCACATACATAAAATGAAGACATGCTAAGAAAGATAATAACATTATTCATCAGTAGTCTGGAGTCCTCATCTCAAAAAACACATAGATAAGATTGAAAAAGTTCATAGGGCCGCTACAAGATGAGTACCAAGCTTAAGGGATCTAAGCTACGAAGAAAGACTAGAAAAACTGAATCTACATACACTACTGAAGGAAAATAGGAGACATGATTACGCTATACAAATGCATATCAAGGAAGGAGAAAGTAGACATAAACGATTACATAACCTATGGGGAAGCATCAGTAAGAAGACACTGCAAAAAATTGCATAAAAAGAGAGGCGATAAAGACGTAAGGAAATTTAAATTCCCAACTAGGGCACTTGATCAGTGGAATGCACTACCGAATGAAGTAGTGTATGCCAAAAACAGTTCATAAATTCAAGGATATGTACGATGAAAATAGTTCAAGACACGGGACAGTACGAGCTTGACTCATTCCTGTAAAGATACAATTAGGCAAGAACAATTAGGTAAGAACACACACACACACACACACACACACACACACACACACACACACACACACACACACACACACACACACCTGTATATACCTGTATCTGGAATTCAATCACAGTATTGCCAAAGGACCTGATCTGACCTCTGAATTAAAGGGCATCTCTCTCTCTCTCTCTCTCTCTCTCTCTCTCTCTCTCTCTCTCTCTCTCTCTCTCTCTCTCTCTCTCTCTCTCTCTCTCTCAACCTCCCTTGACATTCCTTGTACTTGACGGTTTACCCCCAACGCCTCCTTTCCATTCAGACGAGCCCAACTCTCTCTCTCTCTCTCTCTCTCTCTCTCGCCATCGCCATCTTCCCCCTCTCATCAATTCACTTCAGTTATCGTCCATCTCTCCACCTCCCGTCTCCCTCTCCCCCTCCATCGCTTCCTCCAGCTTTGATCTCCCCCTCCTTCTCCTTCTCCTCCTCCTCCTCATCTTCAGCCATGATTTCCGATTCTCCTCCCTCTTCCTTCTCCTCTTCCTTCCTTATTCTCTTCGGTCGTCTTTTTCTTCCTCTCCTTTTCTCAGCTTCCTTTCTCCTTTCTTCTCCGTCTCTTTCGCCTTCTTCGTTTCCTATCTATTCTTTCTTCCTTCTTTCTCTCACAGTTCCTTCTCAGTTTCCTTAAGATTCTTCCTCCTCCTTCTTTCATTTTCTTCTGTTTTCTTAATGTCATTTTTTTTCTTTCTATTCTTATTTCTCACTCTTTCCTGCTGTATTCGAAAGTTCCCCCCCCCCCCGGTCTCTCTCTCTGGCTTCCCTTCGTCCTCATCCATTTGTCCTTCATCTCACTCTGCCTCTTATCTCCCCTTCTTTCTTCTTTCCTTCCTTCCTTCCTTCCTTCTTGTCCCCTTTAATCCCTTCCTTGCTTCCTTTTGCATGCTTGCTTGATTCCTTCGTCCTTCCTTTCTTCCTTCCTTAATTCCTTCCATCCTTCCTTCCTCTCTCTCTCTCTCTCTCTCTCTCTCTCTCTCTCTCTCTCTCTCCATAAGCGCCTAGACCATCAGACAGCCATCAGAGTGACAGCTCAGACCAAAAGGCGGGACTGTCTCTCAAAATGGATTGGTCTTGTGTTCAGCGAACAGGCACACTGCCGATTGACAAGTATCGATTCCTCTTCTCTCTTCTCTCCCTTTTTTTTTTCTCTCTCTCTCTTGTATTCTCTTCCTTCCCCTCCCCTTCTCTCCCCTACACTTTCCTTCCCTTCACTTCCTTTCCTTTCCTCATCGTGCGCTGTCGGCGATTTATTCGTGAACGTGCTTCACTTATAAATTGCGCGAAGCAGCAGACATTCCCTTCACCCTTTCCACCATCCTGGGTGATGGGACAATTGTTATGACTGATAAATTGATGGCTTTCTTGAGAGCGACCGGACTGATCAGAGTGATGTGAATTTTTTTACTATATGGTTATTGTTCTTATCAAATATATATATATATATATATATATATATATATATATATATATATATATATATATATATATATATATATATATATATATATATATATATATATATATATATATATATATATATGTGTGTGTGTGTGTGTGTGTGTGTGTGTGTGTGTGTGTGTAAACATATATATATTTGCCTCAATCATCAGGGACTTCGGGCCCAATGGTGGATAGGCAAAAAAAAAAATAAATAAATAAATCCCTTCCCATCCTTCCCCACCTTCCCCTTCCCTCCCTTTACTTTCCCTTCCCTTCCCATCACAGTTTCTTCTCATTTCTCCTCACTTTTATATGCTTCTCTCTTCTGTTTTTCTCTCTGCTTCTACTGACCTACCTTATCTCAAATCACCAAGTCAAACCAAAAAAATTCAGCCCATTTGTGTATGTGTGTGTGTGTGTGTGTGTGTGTGTGTGGGTGTGTGGGTGGGTGGGTGTATGAGAGAGAGAGAGAGAGAGAGAGAGAGAGAGAGAGAGTTCAAATCCCCTACGCTCTTACACCCAACCATCTCACAATGTCTCCTGGTAAATTATCAATGTTTTTGCGGAACACACTTGCAAGGCGGGGTTAGGAACGTGGTGAAGTTAGAAACGGAGCGAATTTGGGCTTAGATTAGGGATTGGGATTAGGAACGGGGTACTTGAGGTTAGAAATGGAGGTTCATGTGAAATTTTAATATAATCTTAAAAATAATTATTAAAAAAAAAAATCGTCTGCCTTTCTCCCGTGTGTCAATGAAACCCACAAACACACAGAAAAATAAATAACTCACCCATCACCTATAGCCCTTTAACTTGGCAAACATATTCGTCCTCCTGTAGCTTATTTCACGTAACTCAGTGGCAGAATAAGATAATCCTTTCCATAGCTCTTCTTCGTGACTGGCACCATATCCTAGCGCTGTTCTATCGCCAAAGCTCAGCATTCAATATGGAAAGATGGCAGTTTTAGGCCAAGTTAGAGTGATAGGAGTAAACACACAGTACTATTGTCCCAATTTCTGGAATATATTTTCATTGTTAAAAAAAGTTAGGTAATTAGACCCCATTAACCCATTACCCTGGCAAATGGGGGTCAATGGGTTAGGAAGGGATCAATAGGGAGGTGGCGTGAGTATTAATAATGGGTGATTGTTGACTTTCGTATATTTCAGTGAGGCCATTGAACTGGGATCATGGGTTGGTTGTATGTGTGTGTGTGTGTGAGTGTGTGTGTGTGTGTGTGTCTGTGTGTGTGTGTGTGTGTGTGTGTGTGTGTGTGTGTGTGTGTGTGTGTGTGTGTGTGTGTCTGTGTGTGTGCGTGCGTGTGTGTGTGAATACTTCTGTTTCTCTGCCTCTGTCTTTTGTGCTGTCTGTCTCTCTGTTTCTGTCTCTTGTCTCTGTCTGTCTCTATCTCTATCTCTATCTCTGTCTCTACCTCTGACTCTCTCTCTCTCTCTCTCTCTCTCTCTCTCTCTCTCTCTCTCTCTCTCTCTCTCTCTTTCGAACTGAGGTAAATATCACATAGTGTGGTCTGAAGAAAATAATTGTGTATGTCAGGGTATATTCTTCTTTTTTACTAAGGAATATTAATGTTTCTGGAGGATATTCAATACGCCTGTCCATGTATAACGAGGTTAATAATGGAATAATGAACGTTTAAGTTGTTATCTAGATGTGGAGGAGTGTGTGAAAGAGGAGTGCTGGAATGAAGAAGATAAAGAAAACACAAAATCAAGTTCACAACACTAGCAGTTAACAAGGTCTTAGTTTGGTGGTGCTGATGCAGAAGGGACTCAGTTGATTATAGTTTTATTAACTTTTCAGAATCAATACAGACACTATTTAATTTCTGGTGAGTGAATTTGAAAAGGATGTAGGTTGGTGTTAATAAACAACACAGAATTTCATGCAGTTGTAATTATGTTCCCATTTCAGTATCAGTGTTGTTACAGTAGAGGTTGTTGTAAACGCTTTTTTGTCATAATGATGCTGTTTCGTAATAATGTGGTATTATAAATGTTCAGGGGATTATGTTATTATTCCAGAATCAGCATGAACCAGATGTTCTGTTTTAGTAAAAATAGTCAACAAGGATGCAGTCTCTCTTTAGTAACAAAACCAGTTATTATGCAGTTTCAGTATGTAATGTTTCAGAGTGAACAAAAATTTAATGAAATGCAATTATCAGCAATTTACAATGAGGAAATTTTACTGTAGTATCACACAGCAGACTATAAATCGCAGTATGACTTTTCAAGCAGTTACGATTTTAGGTTCATTCAAAACACAAAATTAAGACACTGAAACTAAAAATACCAGCTCTTTACATTGATGCGGTTTGATAATAGTAAAGGTATAATGAAATCTGTAACTTATGTGTCTCATGGTCAGCAGTAAGGTAAAGCAGATAATATTGGTAACATTCTATAAGAAATTACGTTCTTATAAATCTTATCGAACCATGAAGCAATTATCGTTTTGTCCAGGTCTCAGGAGCGGCACACACACACACACACACACACACACACACACACACACACACACACACAGTATTCAACAAGAAACTTTTGCAATAATGAAGGCACAGTGAACTTCGATCCGCTACCTGTTCACATTATTATCAACACAGTGGCACTGAAGATCACATTACTAGCACTCGCCAAAGATGGAGCATGTAATCAATAACCGTGTAATGAAGTTTAGTCATCTACAGTAAGTGTTCCAGTGTCAGGATAAACACTAGCCGCCATATTAATAAATAGTGGGGGTTTAGACTTCTCTTTTAAATGATGTCAAGACAGGAAGATTAGATTATGATACATGTTCTATAATGCACGAAGGAAGGACTATCATGTTTTTTAGCAATGAAGTCTTCAGTTTGGCATCTTAATTCTAATTTTTCTTTTTTGTAACTCAACAACAAAAAGTCATTGTAGTGAGATTCAACAAGGAGAGTGTTTAAATTTGAATGATGATATAATATTCAACTATATTCAATTATCAGTTCCTTTGCATGTCTGAAAACAGTCTCAAAACTTTCTGAAATCTGTCTCAAAAACTTTGTATCTTGATAAATTTATCCACTAAAGTTCAAGATGAGTTTGAGTGGTTTTAATCTTGCTTCATGTGTTTTGAGTCCAAGACGTGCATATAACTGATTATAACTGTATGTCAAAGAAATTGTGTCTTTGAGTCAACGAAAAATAAAGGAAAACACTCATAAAACCATTACATCAAGTAGATCCATTAAAAATAACAGGACTCAGTAAACTAGGAGTCGAGTATCATTCATAGATCATTACTAGTATAAACGAAGCGTGAGGTAGGCTGCAAAAATATGCTAACAATTTTCAAAATGAGAATGTGCATGACTAGGAGAAAAATTGGTAGCAACAGCAATTAATAAACTCTGAAGCGACTATTTCTTATCACTTTTTACCTGCAAAAGCTAAGCACTGAGTAAGAAAGTATAGTAACAATAATAAGCCAAGGCACAGCAAACCCGTCTCAGGCAGTCGTTTTAGTGCTGACGTATAAACACAACAGGGTATCTAGTCAAAGATGTCTGATATCAAATTTGGAGTAAATTAGGTGAAAATTTACGATTTTATGCCCACTTGAAATTTCAGGCCCGACCCACCTGATGCTGACCCCTATACCACTATACTCCTTTTTTTTTTTTTTTTTTTTTTTTTTTTTTTTTTTTTTTTAGGCGAAGATGCGCTCGACAGGTTGTTGATGATTGGCTGAATGCAATATGTCAGAATAACATTTACTATCCTAAATTTTCCCCTCAGATATATGTTGTCAATTAGTAATGCTAACGAGTAAATAGTTTATGAAGCAATGTTGCATTCAGCCAGTCATCACCAATCTGTCCAGTGTATCTTCGCCTCGATTTAAAAAAAAAAAATGAGTACTGGGGGTGACCTCCTTGCTTTAATGCGGCATGGTATAGGGTGCAGATTTGAAAGATGCACCTTTAGGTTTTAGTTTCATGTCAATATGACGAATTTGAAAGGAGTTTTGGCGAGAAAACGATTTTTTATTTTTTTTTATTTTTTTTTTACATTATATTGGCCTACAGCCTGGGCCTTGGCCCAATTTGGCCCCAAACTTAATCAGGTGATCAGAAGGCCATAGCCCATCATCCCTGTAATTTTAGTCAAAATCACACCAGCAGGTTTTGCATAAAGTTGTTAACAGACAGACAGACAGACAAACAGACAAACCTAGTGAATGCAATACCCGTCATCGGGCCCCTCCGGGGCAGGGACGAGTAATCAACAATACTATCTTCAGCAAGATACAGTAAGTGGATAGATTGGTACCGGTAGCATTAACACACACACACACACACACACACGGTAAGAAAATATCTCAGCAACACCTTTTCCTAGTAATTGGGCACAATGAACGTCAACTAACTACTATGTGTTCCCGTTACGATATCGACATTAACGATAGTTTGACACAATATCAGCCAGGTAAATGAAAAATGAGTTCCAAGAGGATGGTTATGCCTTCAGTTTTCTTTGCATTTTTTTATTCATATAATCCAACAGGTGTATTAATGATATTTTACCAGTCTTTTTGTATGGTGTAGCCATTTTCCTATTCGTTTTGGGAAGATAGTAATTATGACATATTTCCATTGTCAAGATCTACTTTTCACTCATAAGGAAAGAGGACTGCAATTATCCTACTTTCTCTTTATCATTGGTTTTGGACGAACGAGGGCGATTATGGCTAGCGTATAAATATTCCACAGTGCTTTTTCACCCAATCCTATAAGCCAGTAGGCCTGCAGTTATTTGAATTCCTATTTTGTGTCCTCTTTATTGCATGGTTTCTATTATCTCAGACCAGCATAAAAAGATAGACAAGTTAGGTTAGGTTAGATTAGGTTAGGATGAGTTCTGACATTTGCTTAGATTTTGCCAGATTAGTTTAGATTAAGATGAACTGAGGTTAGGATAAGATTGGGTTGGATTAGTTCAGAGTCGGTTACGTTTGGTTAGATGAGGTAAGGTTAGGTTACATTTGGCTGGATTAGGATCAGTTAGGATGGGTTAGGTAAGGTTGTTAGGGTAGATTAGGATAGGCTTAGTATAGATTAGATTATGTTGGCTTTGACTGAGTTAGGTTAAATGAGGTGAGGTGGGGGTAGGGTAGGGGTGGATAGGTTAGGTCAAGCTAATTTAAACTGGTTAAGGTAGGTTACATTAGGGTAGGGTAGGGTAAGGTTGGGTTAAGTTAGGTTAGATTAAGTTAGGATAAGTCAGTTGAGATTAGCTTAAATTAGGGCAGAACTGCTAAAGTTTAGTTAGCTTAAAATGAAATAGAAGTTAGATTAGGTTAGGCTATGGCTGGATTCGGTGAAGTCATGTTGAATTAAGTTGAATGAGGTTAGGTTAGGTTAAGTTAGAATATCTGAGGTTAGTTAGGGAAGGGTTAGGAGGGTTAGGTTAATTATAAGTTAGGTTAATTTAGTTTGGCGTAGTAAAATCTAGTGCACTGTCAGGTCCCGTCCTTCTCTGTCTCAGGAAATTCACTTACATTGATCTTAATTCTCTGGCCGGCGTGCTAGGGAAATGGGGCACTGGATGACGTTAAGGTTCCTACACACACACACACACACACACACACACACACACACACACACACACACACACACACACACACAGAAAAATATTGAAACGACATGAGGGAATATGTTAAAGGTTGGAAACAGGAGAGGAAAATTGTAGCGAGAAAAGAGAGAGAGAGAGAGAGAGAGAGAGAGAGAGAGAGAGAGAGAGAGAGAGAGAGAGAGAGAGAGAGAGAGAGAGAGAGAGATGATCTTAAGGTTCTTTGACACGAAGGTAGGATGGAGAGAGAGAAGAGGGAAATAGAAAGAAAATAAAAACATAGGTCAAACAGACAGACAGATAAATAGATTGGTAGTTAGGTAGGTAGATAAACGGGTAGACAGATAAACGGACAGGTAAGCAGGTAGACAGGCAGGTAGATGAGTAGAGACAGAGGAACATTGTGGAAGAGGAATGTTAGCTAGTTTTTGCACATGCCTGTACTTCAGAATAACTCTGTAAATTTTCCACCGACAGCGTGAGTCAAATGGAAGGTGGAATGATGCTACCTTTCCCCTCCAAACAAAAACTGCCCAATTGCACTGTTTGGAGGTGAATTTGGCCTTGTTAGAGCGGCCTGGGGTGTAAATAAGAGTGTAAATTGTGTAAAATATGTAGTGTAAACAGTGTAGTGTAAATAGTGCAAAGTGTAAACAGTGTAAATAGAGACGCTGTCGTAATGAATGATTTATTTAATAATGACACAATTTTTCTGAGCAGAATTCAATAAAGATCAGTTTTTGCTTGGTAGACCTTCAGTTTGTTTAAGTATTTCATTTCTGTCTCTCTGTCTGTCTGTCTCTGTCTTTGTTACTCTCTTTCTCACTGAATATCTTGCTAACAGCTTATGTGTCTATCTACCTGTCTTTCTATTTATTTCTTTGTCTGTCTTTCTATCGGCTTATTTTTGTCTGTCTGTGCACCTGTCTCTCTCTGTGTCTGCCCCTGCCTTTGTATTTCTCCGTTTCTATGTACCTATCTTTTCATCTTTTTGTCTGTCTGTCTGTCTGTTCGTCTTTCTACCTATTTATGTTTGTCTCTGTCTGTCTGTGCATCTGTATCTTTCTGTCATTGTCCTTGTCTCTGTCTCTGTATTTGTCAGTCCGTATCATGCCGTCTACGAGAATTATTTTTGTGTCTGTCAACCTCTATCTATTTATCTATTTATCTAAGTATTTATCTGTTTTCCCATCCATCCATCCACACAGACAAACGATGGTTCCTACGCATAGCCAGGGTATGTGGATGCTGGCCACTAGGAGAGAACCCTGACGCATATAACGCCGTATCAACGCACTCCATGCAGACCACGGGCGTTGAGGCCTTGAAGAAGTGGGCGTGGGAGGAGGCGGCGGAAACAAAGAGGAAAGGAATAGGAAGGAGAACGGAGAGAGGAGGGAGAAAATGAAGGGAAAAGTTACCCCTCTGGCAGGAATTAACGCGGACGTCCTACCCACCATACCTGACCCTCCTTGCCACGAGCTGGTTTGCGTTTGTCTGTATATCATCTTGTCAGTACGATTATACTGATGTCGGATTCAAGGTAAGGGATTGTACGTAGATTATAGAGCATTAAACGTATACCTGAGCAATGATATATGGGAAGTGGCCACCCTTGAGCAATATCTGCGGACACTTTCGGAGTTAAAGGCCATATTAATAGAACGTCAATATGATACCGTATATTTTGTGGGAGAGTTCAATGCAGATCCTCATTGGAGACGAGCCTGGCGTACTTTTAAACATTTTATGCAAGCAAATGTTCTAACATGCTTTGATGTTAACATGCCAAAAAATGATACAATTACATTTGTTGGTTATGGTAACTCTGTGTAGATGGCTGGACCATGTTACTGGAAGACAGCATGACAAGATTAATGTGGAAAATATACAAGTGCTCGAACACATTACTGGCTCAGACCATTTACCACTATGTTTTGACCTACTATGCTATAATATAAAACATCCAACAGTTACTGCAGAAAGTAGCTGGTCAGAGGAAAAGGAACATAACAGCTCAAAGTTTATTGCATGGGATAAATTAAATAAATACGAACTGCAAAGTATATCTCTTCGGGTAGATGAGAAATTACGCTATTTTTGCAATAATGCAGTGTGCCAATGTAGCAACACTGGATGCAGAAACAAAGATCATGTTCGTACTATTAAATACCTATACGAGTTGATATGCTCCACCATTTCGGTTGTCACAGAAAATTACAAGCAAGAAAGAGTTAAATTAAACAAATACGAAAATTATTCCTGGGTGGAATCGTCGAGTAAAGCATTTGCACTATGTGGCCAGAGAGCGTTTCCTACGTTGGGTTGGATTAAGTAAAGTACATGGTACAGATGAACATAATGATATGGTACAGTCGCAAAGGGAATTTAAGAATGCTTTGAAAGCTTGCAGGTTGGACGAACACACAGAGATATGTAACTCAATAAAAGAGAAATTTAAAAATCGTGATATAAGACAGCTTTGGTCGGAAGTGACGCGTGGTAAAGATAAAAGCAAAGGAGTTACTATAATTGATGGAATAGACAACACTTATGATATACTTGAATTGTTTACAACTAAATATTTACTGTCTCAGCCAGAGCAAGATAATGAGAGCAGGTTCAAATTTATGAACTACTTCAGAGATGCGTGCCATGGTGGTGCAAAGCCAGGATGTATACAACAGTCTCCTCTGTGACTGAGGAAAATGATAGCGCGGCTCAATCATGGGGTGAGTCATGGCGGTATTCATTCTGTCTTTCTGAAAAATGCATCCGAGAATTTTCTACAAAACTTGTCTCATTTATTTAATAGATGCTTATCACATTGCTATATGCCACCTGAATTACTGAATGATAACATTACACCTATATTAAAAGCAGCAATAAAAGTACTAGCGACTCTAGCAATTACAGGCCGATTATGCAGTCATATATTTATTAAAGCTGTTAGAGATCCTTCTTTTGGATACATCAGAAAAAAAAAAAAAAATAAGGCTAAATGAAAGACAGTTTGGTTTTCGAAAGGACATATCCACGACTGATGCATGTTTCATAGTGAAGGAAATTATTCATACATATACAGCTACCAGAAGGTATTCTAACATTTGTTGACCTATCTAAAGCATTCGATCGAGTCAACCATTTTATCCTAGGTAAAAAAAACTTATATATAGATAAGCAAATCCCATTGGATCTCATTTTTCTCATAATGCATTATCTTCGCAATCAGATGGCAAACATGAAGTGGCAGGGAGGCCAGGGAAAGTACGTTTGCATGGAACATGGTGTGAGACAGGGAGGTGTCCTGTCTCCGTTTTGTTTAAGCAATACATTGATTCTGTCTAATCCGACATTAGTAGAATGAATTACGGCTGCTATTTAGGTATAACTAAAGTAAATATTTTAGCTTCCGCTGATGACGTAGTGTTTTTTTCGAAATTAGTTGCAAACATGAACAAATTATGTGCAAGGTTTTGCTATGGTATAGACACACTAAAGCTGAAAATTAATAATGATAAAACAAAGTGCATGTTTTTGGGGAAAAGCCCTTACTTGCACTGTATTCAGTTAGGTGTTGACAACATAGAGATTGTTAAAAGGTACGTTTATTTAGGTCAGGCTTGCCACTGATCTGCGAGATGAAGAAGGCATTGGAAAGAGATCAAAATAATTCTGATGCCAGTTTTAATAGTATTTTAAGAAGTTCTCAATTATTAGATATAAATACTTTTTCATTGAACTCTTACTGTAAGCCAGATTATGGTCTATGTTTGTGGCATTCAAAAAACACTCTTTACTCAGAATAAATTAAAACATTTGAAACAGCACATGCTCAAAACCTAAAGCTAGGAGAGTAGTGTACCAGCACTGCGTGCCTCTCGTTAGGTTTGTCTGAGAGGAAGAGGGGCGCATGATGGCAAGGGATATAGTACCGCCTGGCCGGGACCCCTCTAGCGCTCTGCACGCCTCCCCGTTGTCCCTTCATGGGGTTGGTGAAGCGCCCCCTTCCGTGGCTCCTCCATGGGGTCGGTATTTCACATACTATTAATGTTAGAGGCTCTGGTGATGGTGGCAATAGTAGTAATAGTAGTAGTAGTAGTTCTAGTAGAAGGGGAGAAGGAGACGTAGTAGTGGCAGCAAAAACAAGAGAAGCAGTAGTAGTAGGCTACTATTAATAGTAGTGGTTGTAGTAATAGTAGTAGTAATTGTTGTGATAGTAGTAGTAGTAGTAGTAACAACAACAGAAGTAGCAGCAGTAGTAGGAGTAATAGCAGCAACAGGAGAAGTAGCAGAAATAGTAGTACTAGTAGTAGTAGTAGTACTAGTAATAGTAGAAGCAGTAGCAGTAGTAGTAGTAAAGTAGCAGCAGTAACAGTATGAGTAGCAAAAATAAAGCCTAACCTCAATATACAGTATGTGTCAAAATGACTTGCACATCATAAATATTATCGTTATTTAGGAACAGGTGTGTGCAAAAATACCTGTCAATCATAATTTCTGTTAATTGTACCTGCTTTATATTTTATTTTAAGTTTTTGCATATGGCTGTAAAAATCTATAAAAGTGATAAAAATATTTGTTCGATGTGTGTGTGTAAAAAAAAAATTACATATATGTATATATATATATATATATATATATATATATATATATATATATATATATATATATATATATATATATATATGTGTGTGTGTGTGTGTGTGTGTGTGTGTGTGTGTGTGTGTGTATATGTGTGTAAATTCTTTTCTTCTGTCTTTCCTTCCTTCCTTCCTGTCTCCTTTAATTCCTTCCTTGCTTCCTCTTCCTTGCTTGCTTGATTCCTTCCTTCCTTCCTTCCTTCCTTCCTTTCTTCCATCCTGTCTCCTTTAATTCCTTCATTGCTTGCTCTTACTTGCTTGCTTGTTTCCTTCTTTCCTTCTATTGTTCCTCCCCTAATTCCTTCTCTCCTTTCTCTCTCTCTCTCTCTCTCTCTCTCTCTCTCTCTCTCTCTCTCTCTCTCTCTCTCTCTCTTTTTTTTTTTCTCTCTCTCTCTCTCTCTCTCTCCCCATAAGCGCGTAGACCATCAGACAGCCATCAGAGTGACAGCTCAAGCCGAAAGGCGGGGCTGTCTCTCATGATGGATTGGTCTTGTATTCAGCGAAGAGACACACTCCCGATGAACGAGTATAGATTAATTTTGTCGTCTCTTTTCTTTTTCTTTCGTTTATTTTCTCTTCTCTTCCCTTCCCTCCCCTACCCTCTCATACCCTATCCATCCCTTCCCTTCCCTTCCCTTCCCTCCCCTTCCATTCCCTTCCTCTCCCTTCTTTTCTCTTCCCTTCTCTCCTTTTCTCTCCAAACCGTGCATTTCTGGTTTTGTTTTTCTTTTCTTCTCTTCCCTTCTCCCCTCTTCTCTTTTCTCCTCTCATATGCTTCTCTTTTTCTCTCTGCTTCTATTAACCTACCTATCTCAACTCACCAGACCAAACCAACCCAATTCAACCCATTTGTGTGTGTGTGTGTGTGTGTGTGTGTGTGTGTGTGTGTGTGTTGTGTGTGTGTGTGTGTGTGTGTGTGTGTGTGTGTGTGTGTGTGTGTGTGTGTGTGTGTGTGTGTGTGTGTGTGTGTGTGTGTGTGTGAGAGAGAGAGAGAGAGAGAGAGAGAGAGAAGGAAAAGTCATGGAGATAAAAGAAAATTCAGGGAAACAGGAAGAAAGCGTTGAAGTGAGAAATAATAGATAGATAGATAAGAGAGAGAGAGAGAGAGAGAGAGAGAGAGAGAGAGAGAGAGAGAGAGAGAGAGAGAGAGAGAGAGAGAGAGAGTTCAAATCCCCTACGCTCTTACACCCAACCATCCCACAGTGTCTCCTGGCAAAATATAAATGTTTGATGCAGAACACACTTGCAAGGCGGGGTTAGGAACGTGGTGAAGTTAGGAACGGAGCGAATTTGGGTTTAGATTAGGGATTGGGATTAGGAACGGGGTAGTTGAGGTTAGAAATGGAGGTTCATGTGAAACTTTAATATAATCTTAAAAATACTAATTAAAAAAAAAAATCGTCTGCCTTTCTCCCCTGTGTCAATGAAACCCACAAACACACAGAAAAATAAATAACTCACCCATCACCTATAGCCCTTTAACTTGGCAAACATATTCGTCCTCCTGTAGCTTATTTCACGTAATTCAGTGGCAGAATAAGATAATCTTTTCCATAGCTCTTCTTCGTGACTAGCACCATATCCTAGCGCTGTTCTATCGCTAAAGCTCAGCATTCAACATGGAAAGATGGCAATTTTAGGCCAAGTTAGAGTGATAGGAGTATACACACTGTACTACTGTCCCAATTTCTGGAGTATATTTTCATTGTTAAAAAAAGTTAGGTAATTAGACCCCATTAACCCATTACCCTGGCAAATGGGGGTTAATGGGTTAGGAAGGGATCAATAGGGAGGTGGCGTGAGTATTAATAATGGGTGATTGTTGACTTTCGTATATTTTAGTGAGGCCATTGAACTAGGATGATGGGTTCGTTGTGTGTGTGTGTGTGTGTGAGTGTGTGTGTGTGTGTGTGTGTGTGTGTGTGTGTGTGTGTGTGTGTGTGTGTGTGTGTGTGTGTGCATGTGTGTGTGTACTTCTGTCTCTCTGCCTCTGTATTTTGTGCTGTCTGTCTGTCTTTGTTTCTGTCTCTTGTCTCTGTCTGTCTGTCTCTGTCTCTATCTCTCTTTCTCTCTCTACCTCTGTCTGTCTGTCTGTCTGTCTCTCTCTCTCTCTCTCTCTCTCTCTCTCTCTCTCTCTTTCGAACTGAGGTAAATATCACAGAATAAGGTCTGAAGGAAATAATTGTGTATGTCAGGGTATATTCTTCTTTTTTACTAAGGAATATTAATGTTTCTGGAGGATATTCAATACGCCTGTCCATGTATAAGGAGGTTAATAATGGAATAATGAACGTTTAAGTTGTTATCTAGATGTGGAAGAGTGTGTGAAAGAGGAGTGCTGGAATGAAGAAGAAAAAGAAAACACAAAATCAAGTTCACAACACTAGCAGTTAACAAGGTCTTAGTTTGGTGGTGCTGATGCAGAAGGGACTCAGTTGATTATAGTTTTATTAACTTTTCAGAATCAATACAGACACTATTTAATTTCTGGTGAGTGAATTTGAAAAGGATGTAGGTTGGTGTTAATAAACAACACAGAATTTCATGCAGCTGTAATTATGTTCCCATTTCAGTATCAGTGTTGTTACAGTAAAGGTTGTTGTAAGGGCTTTTTTGTCATAATGATTCAGTTTCGTAATAATGAGGTATTATAAATGTTCAGGGATTATGTTATTATTTCAAAATCAGCCTGAACCTGATGTTGTTTTAGTAAAAATAGTCAACAAGGATGCAGTCTCTCTTTAGTAACGAAACCAGTTATTATGCAGTTTCAGTATGTAATGTTTCAGAGTGAACAAAAATTTAATGAAATGCAATTATCAGCAATTTACAAGGAGGAAATTTTACTGTAGTATCACACAGCAGACTATAAATCGCAGTATGACTTTTCAAGCAGTTACAATTTTAGGTTCATTAAAAACACAAAATTAAGACACTGAAACTAAAACTACCAGCTGTTTACATTGATGCGGTTTGATAATAGTAGAGGCATAACGAAATCTGTAACTTATGTGTCTCATGGTCAGCAGTAAGGCAAAGCAGATAATATTAGTAACATTCTATAAGAAGTTACGTTCTTATAAATCTTATTGAAGCATAAAGCAATTATCGTTTTGTCCAGGTCTCAGGAGCGGCGCACACACACACACACACACACACACACACACACACACACACACACAGTATTCAACAAGAAACTTTTGCAATGATGAAATCACAGTGAACTTCGATCCGCTACCTGTTCACACTATTATCAACACAGTGGCACTGAAGATCACATTACTAGCACTCACCAAAGATGGAGCATGTAATCAATAACGGTGTAATGAAGTTTAGTCATCTACAGTAAGTGTTCCAGTGTCAGGATAAACACTAGCCGCCATATTAATAAATGGTGGGGGTTTAGACTTCTCTTTTAAATGATGTCAGGACAGGAAGATTAGATTATGAGACATGTTCTATAATGCACGAAGGAAGGACTATCATGTTTTTTAGCAATGAGGTCTTCAGTTTTGGCATCTTAATTCTAATTTTTCTTTTTTGTAACAACAACAAAAAGTCATTGTAGGGAGATTCAACAAGGAGAGTGTTTAAATGATGATATAATATTCAACTATATTCAATTATCAGTTCCTTTACATGTCTGAAAAGTCTCAAAACTTGCTGAAATCTGTCTCAAAAACTTTGTATCTTGATAAATTTATCCACTAAAATTAAAGATGAGTTTGAGTGGTTTTAATCTTGCTTCATGTGTTTTGAATCCAAGACGTGCATATAACTGATTATAACTGTACATCAAAGAAATTGTGTCTTAGGATCAACGAAAAATAAAGAAAAACACTCATAACACCATTACATCAAGTAGATCCATTAAAAATAACAGGACTCAGTAAACTAGGAGTCGAGTATCATTCACAGATCATTGCTGGTATAAACGAAGCGTGAGGTAGGCTGCAAAAATATGCTAACAATTTTCAACATGAGAATGTGCATGACAAGGAGAAAAATTGATAGCTACAGCAATTAATAAACTCTGAAGCTACTATTTCTTATCACTTTTTACCTGCAAAAGCTAAGCACTGAGTAAGAAAGTATAGTAACAATAATAAGCCAAGGCACAGCAAACCCGTCTCAGGCAGTCGTTTTAGTGCTGACGTATAAACACAACAGGGTATCTAGTCAAAGATGTCTGATATCAAATTTGGAGTAAATTAGGTGAAAATTTACGATTTTATGCCCACTTGAAATTTTAGGCCCGACCCACCTGATGCTGACCCCCATACCACTATACTCCTTTTTTTTTTTTTTTTTTTTTTTTTTGAGTCGAAGATGCACTCGACAGGTTGTTGATGTTTGGCTGAATACAATATGTCAGAGTAACATTTACTAACCTAAATTTCCCTCTCAGATATATGTTGTCAATTAGTAATGCTAACGAGTAAATAGTTTATGAAGTAATGTTGCATTCAGCCAGTCGTCACCAATCTGTCCAGTGTATCTTCGCCTCGATAAAAAAAAAAAAAAAAAAAAGAGTCCTGGGGGTTACCTCCCTGCTTTAATGCGGCATGTTATAAGATGCAGATTTGAAAGATGCACATTTAGGTTTTGATTTCATGTCGATATGACGAATTTGAAAGGAGTTATGGCGAGAAAACGATTTTTTATTTATTATTTTTTTTACATTATATTGGCCTACAGCCTGGGCCTTGGCCCAATTTGGCCCCAAACTTAATCAGGTGATCAGAAGGCCATAGCCCATCATCCCTGTAATTTTAGTCAATATCATACCAGGATGTTTTGCATAATGTTGTTAACAGACAGACAGACAGAGAAATAGACAAACCTAGTGAAAGCAATACCCGTCCCCGAGCCCCTCCGGGGCGGGGACGAGTAATCAACAATACTATCTTCAGTAAGATACAGTAAGTGGATAGATTGGTACCGGTAGCATTAACACACACACACACACACACACACACACACACACACACACACACACACAGTAAGAAAATATCTCAGCAATACCTTTTCCTAGTAATGGGGCACAATAAACGTCAACTAACTACTATGTGTTCCTGTTACGATATCGACATTAACGATAGCTTGACACAATAACTGCCCGGTAAATGAAAAATGAGTTCCAAGAGGATGGTTATGCCTTCAGTTTTCTTTGCATTTTTTTATTTATATAATCCAACAGGTGTATTAATGACATTTTACCAATCTTTTTGTATTGTGTAGCTCTTTTTCAATGGTTTTGGACGAACGAGGGCGATTATGGCTGGCATATAAATATTCTGCAGCACTTTTTCATCCAGTCCAATTATCCAGAAGGTCTGCAGTTATTTGAATTCCTATTTTGTGTCCTCATTTTACCATGGTTTCTATTATCTCAGACCAGCATAGAAAGGTAGATAAGGTACGTTAGGTTAGATGAGGTTAGGATGAGTTGGGACGTGTTTAGATTTTCCTAGATTGGTTTAGATTAAGAAGAACTGAAGTTAGGATAAGATTGGGTTGGATTAGATAAGTTTTGGTTACATTTGGTTAAATGGGGTAAGGTTAGGTTAGATCTGGCTGTATTAGAATCATTTAGGATGGGTTGGGTTTGGTGAGGGTAGATTAGGATAGGCTTAGAATAGATTAGAATATGTTAGCTTAGGTTGAGTTAGGTTAAATGAGGTGAGGGTATGGGCGGGTAGGTTAGGTTAAGCTAATTTAGACTGGTTTAGTAGGTTGCATTAGGGTAGGGTAGAGGTAAGGTTTGGTTAGGTTAGGTTAGATTAAGTTGAGATAAGTCGGTTGAGATTAGCTTAAGTTAGGTCAGAATTCCTAAAGTTTAGTTAGCATCAAATGAAATGGAAGTTAGATTAGGTTAGGTTATGGTTGGATTGGGTGAAGTCATGTTGGATTATGTTGAATGAGGTTAGGTTAGGCTTAGTTAGGATAACTGAGGTTAGTTACGGCAGCGTTAGGAGGGATAGATTTGATATAAGTTAGGTTAAGTTAGTTTGGCGTAGTAAAATCTAGTGCGCTGTTAGGTCCCGTCCTTCTCTGTCTCAGGAAATTCACTTACATTATTCTTAATTCTCTGGCCGGCTTGCTAGGGAAATGGGGCACTGCATGACGTTAAGGTTCCTACACACACACACACACACACACACACACACACACACACACACACACACACACACACACACACACACACACACACACACACACACACAGATTGAAACGACATGAGGGAATATGTTAAAGGTTCGAAAAATGGGAGAAAAAATGTAGTGAGAGAGAGAGAGAGAGAGAGAGAGAGAGAGAGAGAGAGAGAGAGAGAGAGAGAGAGAGATTGAAACGACATGAGGGAATATGTTAAAAGTTCGAAACATGAGAGAAAAAATGTTGAGAGAGAGAGAGAGAGAGAGAGAGAGAGAGAGAGAGAGAGAGAGAGAGAGAGAGATTGAAACGACATGAGGGAATATGTTAAAAGTTCGAAACATGAGACAAAAAATGTTGAGAGAGAGAGAGAGAGAGAGAGAGAGAGAGAGAGAGAGAGAGAGAGAGAGAGAGCGAAGAGGGAAATGGAAAGAAAATGAAAATATAGGTCAGATAGATGGACAGATAAATAGATAGGTAGTTAGGTAGGTAGAGAGATAGGCAGACAGAAAGGCAGGAAGGTATGTAGGTAGACAGGAAGGTAGATGAGAAGAGACAGAGAGACATGCTAGTAGAGGATTGCTACCTAATTTTTGCACATGCCTGTACGTCAGAAAAACTCTATAAATTTTCCACCTACAGCGTGAATCAAAAGGAGGGTGGAATGACGCTGCTTGGCCCCTCCAATCACTTCAAACGACCCAATTGCACTGTTTGGAGGTGCGTTTGGCCTTGTTAGAGCGACCTGGGGTGTAAATTGTGTAAAATATGTAGTGTAAACAGTGTAGTGTAGTGTAAATAGTGCAATGTGTAAACAGTGTAAATAGAGACGCTGTCGTAATGAATGATTTATTTAATAATGACACAATTTTTCTCAGAAGAATTCAAAAAGGATCAGTTTTTTGCTTAGTTGACCTTCAATTTGTGTATTTCTTTTCTGTCTCTCTGTCTCTCTGCCTCTGTCTCTGTTACTCTCTTTCTCACTGAATATCTTGCTAACAAGTTATGTGTCTATCTACCTGTCTTTCTATTTATTTCTTTGTCTGTCTTTCTACCGGCTTATTTTTGTTTGTCTGTCTGTGCACCTGTCTCTCTCTGTGTCTGCTCCTGCCTTTGTATTTCTCTATTTCTATGTACCGATCTTTTCATCTTTTTGTCTTTCTGTCTGTCTGTTCGTCTTTCTACCTATTTATTTTTGTCTCTGTCTGTGCACCTGTATCTTTCTGTCATTGTCCTTGTCTCTGTCTCTGTATGTCGGTCCATATCATGCCGTCTACGAGAATTATTTTTGTGTCTGTCAACCTCTATCTATTTATCTATTTTTCTATGTATTTATCTGTTTTCCCATCCATCCATCCATCCATCCACACAGACAAACGATGGTTCCTACGCATAGCCAGGGTATGTGGATGCTGGCCACTACGAGAGAACCCTGACGCATATAACGCAATATCAACGCACTCCATGCAGACCACGGGCGTTGAGGCCTTGAAGAAGTGGGCGTGGGAGGAGGCGGCGGAAACAAGGAGGAAAGGAAGAGGAGGGAGAAGAGAGAGAAAATGAAGGGAAATGTTACCCCTCTGGCAGGAGTTAACATGGAAGTCCTTCCCACCATACCTGACCCTCCTTGCCACGAGCTGGTTTGCGTTTGTCTGTGTGTATCATCTTGTCAGTACGATAATACTGACGTCGGATTCGAGGTAAGGGATTGTACGTAGATTATAGAGCATTAAACGTATACCTGAGCAATGATATATGGGAAGTGGCCACCCTTGAGCAATATCTGCGGACACATTCGGAGTTAGAGGCCATATTAATAGAATGTCAATATGATACCGTATATTTTGTTGGTGAGTTCAGTGCCGATCCTCATTCGGGACGACCTGCCTTACTTTTAAAAACTTGATGCAAGCACATGTTCTAACATGCTTTCATGTTAACATGCCAAATAATGATGCATTTACATTTGTTGGTCATGGTAACCCTGTGTAGATGGCTGGACCATGTTACTGGAAGACAGCATGACACGATTAATGTGGAAAATATACAACTGCTCGAACACATTACTGGCTCAGATCATTTACCACTATGTTTTGACCTAGTATGCTATAATATAAAACATTCAACAGTCACTGCAGAAAGCAGCTGGTCAGAGGAAAAGGAACATAACAGCTCAAAGTTTATTGCATGGGATAAATTAAATTAATATGAACTGCAAAGTATATCTCTTCGGGTAGATGAGAAATTACGTTATTTTTGTAATAATGCAGTGTACCAATGTAGCAATATTGGCTGTAGAAACAAAGATCATGTTCGTGCTATTGATAACCTATACGAGTTGATATGCTCCACCATTTCGGTTGTGACAGAAAATTACAAGCAAGAAAGAGTTAAATAAATATAAAATTATTCCTGGGTGGAATCGTCGGGTAAAGCATTTGCTCAATGTGGCGAAAGAGTGTTTCCTACGCTGGGTTGCATTAGGTAAAGTACATGGTACAGATGAACATAATCATGTGGTACAGTCGCAAAGGAAATTTAAGAATGTTTTGAAAGCTTGCAGGTTGGACGAACACACAGACATATGTAAATCAAGGAGAAATTTAAAAATCGTGATATAAGACAGCTTTGGTCAGAAGTGAAGCGTGGTAAAGATAAAAGCAAAGTAGTTACTGTAATTCATGGAAAAGACCACTTATGATATACTTGAATTGTTTACAACTCAGTATTTACTGTCTCTGCCAGAGCAAGATAATGAGTGCAGGTTCGAATTTATGAACTGCTTCAGAGATGCGTGGCGTGGTGGTGCAAGCCAAGATGTATACAACAGTCTCCCCTGTGATTCTGAGGAAAATGATTGCGCGGCTCAATCATGGGGTGAGTCATGGTGGTATTCATTGTCTTTCTGAAAAATGCATCCGAGCATTTTCAACAAAACTTGTCTCATTTATTTAACAGATGCTTATCACATCGCTATATACCACCTGAATTACTGAAAGGTAACATTATACTTATATTAAACGCAGCAATAAAAGTATGAGCGACTCTAGCAATTACAGGCCGATTATGCAGTCATCATGTTTATAAAGCTGTTAGAGATCCTTCTTTTGGATATATTAGAAGAAAAAAATAAAGCTAAATGAAAGACAGTTTGGTTTTCGAAAAGACATATCCACAACTGATGCATGTTTCATAGTGAAGGAAATTATTCATACATATACAGCTACCAGAAGTAAAGGTATTCTAACATTTGTTGGCCTATCTAAAGCATTCGATCGAGTCAACAATGTTAATCTAGGTAAAAAACTTATATATAGATCAGAAAATCCCGTTGGATCTTATTTTTTCTCATAATGCATTATCTTCGCAATCAGATGGCAAACATCAAGTGGCAGGGAGGTCAGGGCAAGTACGTTTGTGTGGAACACGGTGTAAGACAGGGAGGTTTCCTGTCTCCGTTTTTGTTTAAGCTATACGTTGACTCTGTCTTATCCGACATTAGTAGCGTGAATTACGGCTGCTATTTAGGTATAACTAAAGTAAATATTTTAGCATATACTGATGACATAGTGCTTCTTTCGAAATTAGTTGCAAACATGAACAAATTATTTGCAAGGTTTTCATATGGTATAGATACACTAAAGCTGAAAATTAATAAGGATAAAACAAAGTGCATGTTTTTTAGGGAAAAGCCCTTACCCGCACTGTATTCAGTTGGGTGATGACAACCTAGAGAGTGTTAAAACGTAAGATAATTTAAGCCACTGTCTTGCCACTGATCGGAGATGAAAAAGATATTGAAAAGTGATTAAATAGTCTTTATGCCAGTATTAATAGTATTTTAAGAAATATATCATTATTAGATGTGAATACTTTTTTTTTTTACTTTTACTGGAAGCCCGAATATGGTCTATATTTGTGGAATTCAAAAAATACTGTTTATCTTGACTACCAATACCGTGAAAACTATTGCTTTAAACTAAAAGCTAAGAAAGTAGTGTACCAGCACTGCGTACCTCTCGTTGGCTCTGGCTGAGAGGAAGCGGGACGCATGATGACAGGGGATATAGAACCGCCTGGCCGGGGCCCCTCTAGCGCTCTGCGCTCCTCCCTGTTGTCCCTTCAAGGGGTCGGTGTTGCGCCACCCCTTCTGTGGCTCCTCGATGGGGTGGGTATTTCATTTACTATTAATGTTGGAGGCGCTGATGATGGTGGCAATAGTAGTAGTAGTAGTTCTAGTAGTAGGGGAGCAGGAGTCGTAGTAGTGGCAGCAAAAACAAGAGAAGCAGTAGTAGTAGGCTAGTATTAGTAGTAGTAGTTGTAGTAATAGTAGTAGTTGTTGTGATAGTAGTAATTGCAGTAGTACTAGTAGTAGTGGTAGTAGTGGTGGTAGTAGTAGTAGTAGTGGTAGTTGTGGTGGTAGTAGTAGTAGTAGTGGTAGTTGTGGTGGTAGTAGTAGTAGTAGTGGTAGTCGTTGTAATAGTAACAACAGCAGAGAAGTAGCAGTAGTAGTAGGAGTAATAGCAACAACAGGAGAAGTAGCAGAAATAGTAGTACTAGTAGTAGTAGTAGTACTAGTAATAGTAGCAGTAGCATTAGTAGTAGTAAAGTAGCAGCAGTAACAGTATTAGTAGCAAAAATAAAACCTAACCTCAATATACAGTATGTGTCAAAATGACTTCCAAATCAGAAATATTATCGTTATTTAGGAACACTTGTGTACAAAAATACCTGCCAACCATAATTTCTGTTAATTACACCTGCTTTATATTTTATTTTAATTTTTTGCATATTGCTGTAAAAATCTATAAAAGTGATAAAAAAAATTGTTCGATGTGTGTGTGTAAAAAAAAATTACATATATATATATATATATATATATATATATATATATATATATATATATATATATATATATATATATATATGTGTGTGTGTGTGTGTGTGTGTGTGTGTGTGTGTGTGAGTGTGTGTGTAAATTCTTTTCTTCTCTCTTTCCTTCCTTCCTTAATGTCTCCTTTAATTCCTTCCTTGCTTCCTCTTGCTTGCTCGCTTGATTCCTTCCTTCCTTCCTTCCTTCCTTCCTTTCTTCCATCCTGTCTCCTTTAATTCCTTCATTGCTTGCTCTTGCTTGCATGCTTGATTCCTTCTTTCCTTCCATTTTTCCTCCCCAAATTCCTTCTCTCCTTTCTCTCTCTCTCTCTCTCTCTCTCTCTCTCTCTCTCTCTCTCTCTCCCCATAAGCGCGTAGACCATCAGACACCCATCAGAGTGACAGCTCAAGCCGAAAGGCGGGGCTGTCTCTCAAGATGGATTGGACTTGTATTCAGCGAAGAGACACACTGTCGATGAACGAGTATGGATTCCTTTTGTCGTCTTTTTTTTTTTTCTTTCTTTTACTTTCTCTTCTTCTCTTCCCCTCGCTCCCCTACCCTCTCATACCCTATCCATCCCTTCCCTTCCCTTCCCTCCCCTTGCATTCCCTTCCTCTCCCTTCCCTACTCTTCTCTTCTCTTCTCTTCTCTCCTTTTCTCTCCATTCCGTGCATTTCTGGTTTTATTTTTCTTTTCTTCTTCTCTTCCCTTCTCTCCTCTTCTCTTTTCTCCTCTCATATGCTTCTCTTTTTCTCTCTGCTTCTATTAACCTACTTATCTCAACTCACCAGACCAAACCAACCCAATTCAACCTATGTGTGTGTGTGTGTGTGTGTGTGTGTGTGTGTGTGTGTGTGTGTGTTTGTGTGTGTGTGTGTTTGTGTGTGTGTGTGTGTGTGTGTGTGTGTGAGAGAGAGAGAGAGAGAGAGAGAGAGAGAGAGAGAGAGAGAGAAGGAAAAGTCATGGAGATAAAAGAAAATTCAGGGAAGCAGGAAGAAAGCGTTGAAGTGAGATATGATAGATAGATAGATGAGAGAGAGAGAGAGAGAGAGAGAGATTCAAATCCCCTACGCTCTTACACCCAACCATCCCACAGTGTCTCCTGGCAAAATATAAATGTTTGATGCAGAACACAGTTTCAAGGCGGGGTTAGGAACGTGGTGAAGGTAGAAACGGAGTGAATTTGGGTTTAGATTAGCGATTGTGATTGGGAACGGGGTAGTTGAGGTTAGAAATGGAGTTTTATGTGAAATTTTAATATAATCTTAAAAATAATAAAAATAAAATCGACTGCCTTTCTCCCCTGTGTGATTGAAACCTACAGGCACACAGAAAAATAAATAACTCACCCATCACCTATAGCCCTTTAACTTGGCAAACATATTCGTCCTCCTGTAGCTTATTTCACGTAACTCATTGGCAGAATAAGATAATCCTTTCCATAGCTCTTCTTCGTGACTGGCACCATATCCTAGCGCTGTTCTATCGCTAAAGCTCAGCATTCAAGTTAGAGTGATAGAAGTAAACACACAGTACTATTGTCCCAATTTCTGGAATATATTTTCATTGTTAAAAAAAGTTAGGTAGACCCCATTAACCCATTACCCTGGCAAATGGGGATTAATGGGTTAGGAAGGCATGAATAGGGAGGTGGCGTGAGTATTAATAATGGGTGATTGTTGACTTTCGTATATTTTAGTGAGACCATTGAACTGGGATGATGGGTTGGTTGTGTGTGTGTGTGTTTGTGTGTGTGTACTTCTGTCTCTCTGCCTCTGTCTTTTGTGCTGTCTGTCTGTCTTTGTTTCTGTCCCTTGTCTCTGTCTGTCTGTCTCTGTCTCTATCTCTCTCTCTGTCTCTACCTCTGTCTGTCTGTATGTCTGTTTGTCTGTCTGTCTGTCTGTCTGTCTCTCTCTCTCTCTCTCTCTCTCTCTCTCTCTCTCTCTCTCTCTCTCTCTCTCTCTTTCGAACTGAGGTAAATATCACAGAGTAAGGTCTGAAGGAAATAATTGTGTATGTCAGGGTATATTCTTCTTTTTTACTAAGGAATATTAATGTTTCTGGAGGATATTCAATACGCCTGTCCATGTATAAGGAGGTTAATAATGGAATAATGAACGTTTAAGTTGTTATCTAGATGTAGAGGAGTGTGTGAAAGAGGAGTGCTGGAATGAAGAAGAAAAAGAAAACACAAAATCAAGTTCACAACACTAGCAGTTAACAAGGTCTTAGTTTGGTGGTGCTGATGCAGAAGGGACTCAGTTGATTATAGTTTTATTAACTTTTCAGAATCAATACAGACACTATTTAATTTCTGGTGAGTGAATTTGAAAAGGATGTAGGTTGGTGTTAATAAACAACACAGAATTTCATGCAGCTGTAATTATGTTCCCATTTCAGTATCAGTGTTGTTACAGTGAAGGTTGTTGTAAAGGCTTTTTTGTCATAATGATTCAGTTTCGTAATAATGAGGTATTATAAATGTTCAGGGGATTATGTTATTATTTCAAAATCAGCATGAACCAGATGTTCTGTTTTAGTAAAAATAGTCAACAAGGATGCAGTCTCTCTTTAGTAACGAAACCAGTTATTATGCAGTTTCAGTATGTAATGTTTCAGAGTGAACAAAAATTTAATGAAATGCAATTATCAGCAATTTACAAGGAGGAAATTTTACTGTAGTATCACACAGCAGACTATAAATCGCAGTATTTTTCAAGCAGTTACAATTTTAGGTTCATTCAAAACACAAAATTAAGACACTGAAACTAAAAATACCAGCTGTTTACATTGATGCGGTTTGATAATAGTAGAGGCATAACGAAATCTGTAACTTATGTGTCTCATGGTCAGCAGTAAGGCAAAGCAGATAATATTGGTAACATTCTATAAGAAGTTACGTTCTTATAAATCTTATTGAACCATGAAGCAATTATCGTTTTGTCCAGGTCTCCGGAGCGGCACACACACACACACACACACACACACACACACACACACACACACACACAGTATTCAAGAAGAAACTTTTGCAATAATGAAATCACAGTGAACTTCGATCCGCTACCTGTTCACACTATTATCAACACAGTGGCACTGAAGATCACATTACTAGCACTCACCAAAGATGGAGCATGTAAAAACACTAGCCGCCATATTAATAAATGGTGGGGGTTTAGACTTCTCTTTTAAATGATGTCAGGACAGGAAGATTAGATTATGATACATGTTCTATAATGCACGAAGGAAGGGCTATCATGTTTTTTAGCAATGAAGTCTTCAGTTTGGCATCTTAATTCTAATTTTTCTTTTTTGTAACTCAACAACAAAAAGTCATTGTAGTGAGATTCAACAAGGAAAGTGTTTAAATTTGAATGATGATATAAGATTCAACTATATTCAATTATCAGTTCCTTTACATGTCTGAAAACAGTCTCAAAACTTTCTGAAATCTGTCTCAAAAACTTTGTATCTTGATAAATTTATCCACTAAAATTAAAGATGAGTTTGAGTGGTTTTAATCTTGCTTCATGTGTTTTGAATCCAAGACGTGCATATAACTAATTATAACTGTACATCAAAGAAATTGTGTCTTATGGTCAACGAAAAATTACGAAAAAAACTCATGAAACCATTACATCAAGTAGATCCATTAAAAATAACGGGACTCAGTAAACTAGGAGTCGAGTATCATTCATAGATCATATGCTGGTATAAACGAAGCGTGAGGTAGGCTGCAAAAATATGCTAACAATTTTGAAAATGAGAATGTGCATGACAAGGAGAAAAATTGATAGCAACAGCAATTAATAAACTCTGAAGCGACTATTTCTTATCACTTTTTACCTGCAAAAGCTAAGCACTGAGCAAGAAAGTATAGTAACAATAATAAGCCAAGGCCCAGCAAACCCGTCTCAGGCAGTCGTTTTAGTGATGACGTATAAACACAACAGGGTATCTAGTCAAAAATGTCTGATATCAAATTTGGAGTAAATTAAGTGAAAATTTACGATTTTATGCCCACTTGAAATTTTAGGCCCGACCCACCTGATGCTGACCCCCATACCACTATACTCCTTTTTATTTTCTCTCTTTTTTTTTTTTTTTTTTTTTTTTTTTTTTGAGGCGAAGATGCGCTCGACAGGTTGTTGATGATTGGCTGAATGCAATATGTCAGAATAACATTTACTAACCTAAATTTCCCTCTCAGATATATGTTGTCAATTAGTAATCCTAAAGAGTAAATAGTTTATGAAGTAATGTTGCATTCAGCCAGTCGTCATCAATCTGTCCAGTGTATCTTCGCCTCGATAAAAAATAAAAAATAAAAATAATGAGTCCTACGGGTTACCTCCCTGCTTTAGTGCGGCATGTTATAGGGTGCAGATTTGAAAGATGCACCTTTAGGTTTTGGTTTCAGGTCGATATGACGAATTTGAAAGGAGTTATGACGAGAAAACGATTTTATATTTATTATTTTTTTTACATTATATTGGCCTACAGCCTGGGCCTTGGCCCAATTTGGCCCCAAACTTAATCAGGTGATCAGAAGGCCATAGCCCATCATCCCTGTAATTTTAGTCAAAATCACACCAGCATGTTTTGCATAAAGTTGTTAACAGACAGACAGACAAATAGACAAACCTAGTGAAAGCAATACCCGTCCCCGAGCCCCTCCGGGGTGGGGACGAGTAATCAACAATATTATCTTCAGTAAGATACAGTAAGTGGATAGATTGGTATCGGTAGCATTAACACACACACACAGACACACACACACACACACACACACACACACACACACACACACACACACAGTAAGAAAATATCTCAGCAATACCTTTTCCTAGTAATGGGGCACAATGAACGTCAACTAACTACTATGTGTTCCTGTTACGATTTCGACATTAACGATAGCTTGACACAATAACTGCCAGGTAAATGAAAAATGAGTTCCAAGAGGATGGTTATGCCTTCATTTTTCTTTGCATTTTTTTATTTGTATAATCCAACAGGTGTATTAATGACATTTTACCAATCTTTTTGTATTGTGTAGCTCTTTTTCATTGGTTTTGGACGAAGGAGGGCGATTATGGCTCGCATATAAATATTCTGCAGCACTTTTTCATCCAGTCCAATTATCCAGAAGGTCTGCAGTTATTTGAATTCCTATTTTGTGTCCTCTTTTTTCCATGGTTTCTATTATCTCAGACCAACATAGAAAGATAGATAAGGTACGTTAGGTTAGATCAGGTTAGGATGAGTTGGGACGTGTTTAGATTTTCCTAGACTGGTTTAGATTAAGATGAACTGAAGTTAGGATAAGATTGGGTTGGATTAGATAAGTTTTGGTTACATTTGGTTAGATGGGGTAAGGTTAGGTTAGATCTGGCTGGATTAGAATCATTTAGGATGGGTTGGGTTAGGTGAGGGTAGATTAGGATAGGCTTAGGATAGATTAGAATATGTTAGCTTAGGTTGAGTTAGGTTAAATGAGGTGATGGTATGGGCGGGTAGGTTAGGTTAAGCTAATATAGACTGGTTTAGGTAGGTTGCATTAGCGTAGGGTAGAGGTAAGGTTTTGTTAGGTTAGGTTAGATTAAGTTGGGATAAGTCGGTTGAGATTAGCTTATGTTAGGTCAGAATTCCTAAAGTTTAGTTAGCTTAAAATGAAATGGAAGTTAGATTAGGTTAGCTTATGGTTGGATTGGGTGAAGTCATGTTGGATTATGTTGAATGAGGTTAGGTTAGGCATAGTTAGGATAACTGAGGTTAGTTAGGGCAGCGTTAGGAGGGTTAAATTTGATATAAGTTAGGTTAAGTTAGTTTGGCGTAGTAAAATCTAGTGCACTATTAAGTCCCGTCCTTCTCTGTCTCAGGAAATTCACTTACATTATTCTTAATTCTCTGGCCGGCTTGCTAGGGAAATGGGGCACTGTATGACGTCAAGGTTCCTACACACACACACACACACACACAGATTGAAACGACATGAGGGAATATGTTAAAGGTTCGAAACATGGGAGAAAAAATGTAGTGAGAGAGAGAGAGAGAGAGAGAGAGAGAGAGAGAGAGAGAGAGAGAGAGAGAGAGATTGAAACGACATGAGGGAATATGTTAAAAGTTCGAAACATGAGAGAGAGAGAGAGAGAGAGAGAGAGAGAGAGAGAGAGAGAGAGAGAGCGAAGAGGGAAATGGAAAGAAAATGAAAATATAGGTCAGATAAATGGACAGATAAATAGATAGGTTGTTAGGTAGGTAGAGAGATAGGCAGACAGAAAGGCAGGAAGGTATGTAGGTAGACAGGCAGGTAGATGAGTAGAGAAAGAGGGACATGCTAGTAGAGGATTGCCACCTAATTTTTGCACATGCCTGTACATCAGAAAAACTCTATAAATTTTCCACCTACAGCGTGAGTCAAAAGGAGGGTGGAATGACGCTGCCTGGCCCCTCCAGTCACTTCAAACGACCCAATTGCACTGTTTGGAGGTGCGTTTGGCCTTGTTAGAGCGACTTGGGGTGTAAATTGTGTAAAATATGTAGTGTAAACAGTGTAGTGTAGTGTAAATAGTGCAATGTGTAAACCGTGTAAATAGAGACGCTGTCGTAATGAATGATTTATTTAATAATGACACAATTTTTCTCAGAAGAATTCAATAAGGATCAGTTTTTTGCTAGTTGACCTTCAATTTGTGTATTTCTTTTCTGTCTCTCTGTCTGTCTGCCTCTGTCTCTGTTACTCTCTTTCTCACTGAATATCTTGCTAACAGGTTATGTGTCTATCTACCTGTCTTTCTATTTATTTCTTTGTCTGTCTTTCTATCGGCTTATTTTTGTTTGTCTGTCTGTGCACCTGTCTCTCTCTGTGTCTGCCCCTGCCTTTGTATTTCTCTATTTCTATGTACCGATCTTTTCATCTTTTTGTCTGTCTGTCTGTCTGTTCGTCTTTCTACCTATTTATTTTTGTCTCTGTCTGTCTGTGCATCTGTATCTTTCTGTCATTGTCCTTGTCTCTGTCTCTGTATGTCAGTCCGTATCATGCCGTCTACGAGAATTATTTTTGTGTCTGTCAACCTCTATCTATTTATCTATTTATCTGTGTATTTATCCGTTTTCCCGTCCATCCATCCATCCATCCACACAGACAAACGATGGTTCCTACGCATAGCCAGGGTATGTGGATGCTGGCCACTACGAGAGAACCCTGACGCATATAACGCCATATCAACGCACTCCATGCAGACCACGGGCGTTGAGGCCTTGAAGAAGTGGGCGTGGGAGGAGGCGGCGGAAACAAAGAGGAAAGGAAGAGGAGGGAGAAGAGAGAGAAAAGGAAGGGAAATGTTACCCCCCTGGCAGGAGTTAACATGGAAGTCCTTCCCACCATACCTGACCCTCCTTGCCAGGAGCTGGTTTGCGTTTGTCTGTGTGCATCATCTTGTCAGTACGATAATACTGATGTCGGATTCGAGGTAAGGGATTGTACGTAGATTATAGAGCATTAACCGTATACCTGAGCAATGATATATGGGAAGTGGCCACCCTTGAGCAATATCTGCGGACACATTCGGAGTTAGAGGCCATATTAATAGAATGACAATATGATACCGTATATTTTGTGAGAGAGTTCAGTGCCGATCCTCATTCGGGACGACCTGGCGTACTTTTGAAAACTTGATGCAAGCACATGTTCTAACATGCTTTGATGTTAACATGCCAAATAATGATGCATTTACATTTGTTGGTTATGGTAACTCTGTGTAGATGGTTGGACCATGTTACTGGAAGACAGCATGACAAGATTAATGTGGAAAATATACAAGTGCTCGAACACATTTCTGGCTCAGACCATTTACCACTATGTTTTGACCTAGTATGGTATAATATAAAACATCCAACAGCCACTGCAGAAAGTAGCTGGTCAGAGGAAAAGGAACATAACAGCTCAAAGTTTATTGCATGGGATAAATTAAATTAATATGAACTGCAAAGTATATCTCTTCGGGTAGATGAGAAATTACGTTATTTTTGTAATAATGCAGTGTACCAATGTAGCAATATTGGCTGTAGAAACAAAGATCATGTTCGTGCTATTGATAACCTATACGAGTTGATATGCTCCACCATTTCGGTTGTGACAGAAAATTACAAGCAAGAAAGAGTTAAATAAATATAAAATTATTCCTGGGTGGAATCGTCAGGTAAAGCATTTACTCAATGTGGCCAAAGAGTGTTTCCTACGCTGGGTTGCATTAGGTAAAGTACATGGTACAGATGAACATAATCATGTGGTACAGTCGCAAAGGAAATTTAAGAATGTTTTGAAAGTTTGCAGGTTGGACGAACACACAGAGATATGTAAATCAAGGAGAAATTTAAAATTCGTGTTATAAGACAGCTTTGGTCAGAAGTGAAGCGTGGTAAAGGTAAAAGCAAAGTAGTTACTGTAATTCATGGAAAAGACCACTTATGATATACTTGAATTGTTTACAACTCAGTATTTACTGTCTCTGCCAGAGCAAGATAATGAGTGCAGGTTCGAATTTATGAACTGCTTCAGAGATGCGTGGCGTGGTGGTGCAAGCCAAGATGTATACAACAGTCTCCCCTGTGATTCTGAGGAAAATGATTGCGCGGCTCAATCATGGGGTGAGTCATGGTGGTATTCATTGTCTTTCTGAAAAATGCATCCGAGCATTTTCAACAAAACTTGTCTCACTTATTTAACAGATGCTTATCACATCGCTATATACCACCTCAATTACTGAAAGGTAACATTATACTTATATTAAACGCAGCAATAAAAGTATGAGCGACTCTAGCAATTACAGGCCGATTATGCAGTCACCATGTTTATAAAACTGTTAGAGATCCTTCTTTTGGATATATTAGAAGAAAAAAATAAAGCTAAATGAAAGACAGTTTGGTTTTCGAAAAGACATATCCACAACTGATGCATGTTTCATAGTGAAGGAAATTATTCATACATATACAGCTACCAGAAGTAAAGGTATTCTAACATTTGTTGGCCTATCTAAACCATTCGATCGAGTAAACCATTTTATCCTAGGTAAAAAAAACTTATACAGGAGATCAGAAAATCCCGTTGGATCTTATTTTTCTCATAATGCATTATCTTCGCAATCAGATGGCAAACATCAAGCGGCAGGGAGGTCAGGGCAAGTACGTTTGTGTCGAACACGGTGTAAGACAGGGAGGTGTCCTGTCTCCGTTTTTATTTAAGCTATACATTGACTCTGTCTTATCCGACATTAGTAGCGTGAATTACGGCTGCTATTTAGGTATAACTAAAGTAAATATTTTAGCATATACTGATGACATAGTGCTTCTTTCGAAATTAGTTGCAAACATAAACAAATTATTTGCAAGGTTTTCATATGGTATAGATACACTAAAGCTGAAAATTAATAAGGATAAAACAAAGTGCATGTTTTTTAGGGAAAAGCCCTTACCCGCACTGTATTCAGTTGGGTGATGACAACCTAGAGAGTGTTAAAACGTTAAATAATTTAAGTCACTGTCTTGCCACTGATCTGAGATGAAAAAGATATTGAAAAGTGATTAAATAGTCTTTATGCCAGTATTAATAGTATTTTAAGAAATATATCATTATTAGATGTGAATACTTTTTTTTTTTTTACTTTTACTGGAAGCCCGAATATGGTTTATATTTGTGGAATTCAAAAAATACTGTTTATCTTGACTACCATTACTGTGAAAACTATTGTTATAAACTAAAAGCTAAGAAAGTAGTGTACCAGCACTGCGTACCTCTCGTTGGCTCTGGCTGAGAGGAAGAGGGACGCATGATGACAGGGGATATAGAACCGCCTGGCCGGGGCCCCTCTAGCGCTCTGCGCGCCTCCCCGTTGTCCCTTCATGGGGTCGGTGTAGCGCCACCCCTTCTGTGGCTCCTCAATGGGGTGGGTATTTCACTTACTATTAATGTTAGAGGCGCTGATGTCGGTGGCAATAATAGTAGTAGTAGTAATTCTAGTAGTAGGGGAGCAGGAGTCGTAGTAGTGGCAGCAAAAACAAGAGAGGCAGTAGTAGTAGGCTAGTATTAGTAGTAGTGGTTGTAGTAATAGTAGTAGTTGTTGTGATATAGTAGTTGCAGTAGTATTAGTAGTAGTGGTGGTAGTAGTATTAGTAGTGGTAGTAGTGGTGGTAGTAGTAGTAGTAGTGGTAGTAGTTGTAATAGTAACAACAACAGAGAAGTAGCAGTAGTAGTAGGAGCAATAGCAACAACAGGAGAAGTAGCAGAAATAGTAGTAGTAGTAGTACTAGTAATAGTAGCAGTAGCATTAGTAGTAGTAAAGTAGCAGTAATAACAGTATTAGTAGCAAAAATAAAACCTATCCTCAATATAGAGTATGTGTCAAAATGACTTGCAAATCATAAATATTATCGTTATTTAGGATCAGGTGTGTACAAAAATACCTGCCAACCATAATTTCTGTTAATTGTACCTGCTTTATATTTTATTTTAATTTTTTGCATATGGCTGTAAAAACCTATAAAAGTGATAAAAATATTTGTTCGATGTGTGTGTGTAAAAAAAAAATTACATATATATTTATATATATATATATATATATATACATAAATGTGTGTGTGTGTGTGTGTGTGTGTGTGTTTGTGTGTATGTGTGTATATTCTTTTCTTCTGTCTTTCCTTCCTTCCTTCCTGTCTCCTTTAATTCCTTCCTTGCTTCCTCTTCCTTGCTCGCTTGATTCCTTCCTTCCTTCCTTCCTTCCTTTCTTCCATCCTGTCTCCTTTAATTCCTTCATTGCTTGCTCTTGCTCGCTTGCTTGATTCCTTCTTTCCTTCCATTTATCCTCCCCTAATTCCTTCTCTCCTTTCTCTCTCTCTCTCTCTCTCTCTCTCTCTCTCTCTCTCTCTCTCTCCCCCCCCCCATAAGCGCGTAGACCATCACACAGCCATCAGAGTGACAGCTCAAGCCTAAAGGCGGGGTTGTCTCTCAAGATGGATTGGTCTTGTATTCAGCGAAGAGACACACTGCCGATGAACGAGTATGGATTCCTTTTGTCGTCTCTTTTCTTTTTCTTTCATTTACTTTCTCTACTTCTCTTCCCTTCCCTCCCCTACTCTCTCATACCCTATCCATCCCTTCCCTTCCCTTCCCTTCCCTTCTCTTCTCTCCCCTTCCATTCCCTTCCTCTCCCTTCCCTTCTCTTCTCTTCTCTTCTCTTCTCTCTTTTTCTCTCCATTCCGTGCATTTCTGGTTTTATTTTTCTTTTCTTCTCCTCTTCCCTTCTCTCCTCTTCTCTTTTCTCCTCTCATATGCTTCTCTTTTTCTCTCTGCTTCTATTAACCTACCTATCTCAACTCACCAGACCAAACCAACCCAATTCAACCTATTTGTGTGTGTGTGTGTGTGTGTGTGTGTGTGTGTGTGTGTGTGTGTGTGTGTGTTTGTGTGTGTGTGTGTTTGTGTGTGTGTGCGTGTGTGTGTGTGTGTGTGAGAGAGAGAGAGAGAGAGAGAGAGAGAGAGAGAGAGAGAGAGAAGGAAAAGTCATGGAGATAAAAGAAAATTCAGGGAAGCAGGTAGAGAGCGTTTAAGTGAGAAATGATAGATACATAGATAAGAGAGAGAGAGAGAGAGTTCAAATCCCCTACGCTCTTACACCCAACGATCCCACAGTGTCTCCTGGCAAAATATAAATGTTTGATGCAGAACACAGTTTCAAGGCGGGGTTAGGAACGTGGTGAAGTTAGAAACGGAGCAAATTTGGGTTTACATTAGGGACTGGGATTAGGAACGAGGTACTTGAGGTTAGAAATGGAGGTTTATGTGAAATTTTAATATAATCTTAAAAATAATAATTAAAAAAAAAAATCGTCTGCCTTTCTCCCCTGTGTGAATGAAACCCACAAACACACAGAAAAATAAATAACTCACCCATCACCTATAGCCCTTTAACTTGGCAAACATATTCGTCCTCCTGTAGCTTATTTCACGTAACTCAGTGGCAGAATAAGATAATCCTTTCCATAGCTCTTCTTCGTGACTGGCACCATATCCTAGCGCTGTTCTATCGCTAAAGCTCAGCATTCAAGTTAGAGTGATAGGAGTAAACACACAGTACTATTGTCCCAATTTCTGGAATATATTTTCATAGTTAAAAAAAGTTAGGTAGACCCCATTAACCCATTACCCTGGCAAATAGGGGTTAATGGGTTAGGAAGGGATGAATAGGGAGGTGGCGTGAGTATTAATAATGGGTGATTGTTGACTTTCGTATATTTTAGTGAGGCCATTGAACTGGGATGATGGGTTAGTTGTGTGTGTGTGTATGTTTGTGTGTGTACTTCTGTCTCTCTGCCTCTGTCTTTTGTGCTGTCTGTCTGTCTTTGTTTCTGTCCCTTGTCTCTGTCTGTCTGTCTCTGTCTCTATCTCTCTCTCTGTCTCTACCTCTGTCTGTCTGTCTGTCTCTCTCTCTCTCTCTCTCTCCTTCAAACTGAGGTAAATATATGGTCTGAAGGAAGTAATTGTGTATGTCAGGGTATATTCTTCTTTTTTACTAAGGAATATTAATGTTTCTGGAGGATATTCAATATGCCTGTCCATGTCTAAGGAGATTAATAATGGAATAATGAACGTTTAAGTTGTTATCTAGATGTGGAGGAGTGTGTGAAAGAGGAGTGCTGGAATGAAGAAGAAAAAGAAAACACAAAATCAAGTTCACAACACTAGCAGTTAACAAGGTCTTAGTTTGGTGGTGCTGATGCAGAAGGGACTCAGTTGATTATAGTTTTATTAACTTTTCAGAATCAGTACAGACACTATTTAATTTCTGGTGAGTGAATTTGAAAAGGATGTAGGTTGGTGTTAATAAACAACACAGAGTTTCATGCAGTTGTAATTATGTTCCCATTTCAGTATCAGTGTTGTTACAGTAAAGGTTGTTGTAATGGGTTTTTTGTCATAATGATTCAGTTTCGTAATAATGAGGTATTATAAATGTTCAGGGGATTATGTTATTATTTCAAAATCAGCATGAACCAGATGTTCTGTTTTAGTAAAAATAGTCAACAAGGATGCAGTCTCTCTTTAGCAACGAAACCAGTTATTATGCAGTTTCAGTATGTAATGTTTCAGAGTGAACAAAAATTTAATGAAATGCAAATATCAGCAATTTACAAGGAGGAAATTTTACTGTAGTATCACACAGCAGACTATAAATCGCAGTATGACTTTTCAAGCAGTTACAATTTTAGGTTCATTCAAATTACAAAATTAAGACACTGAAACTAAAAATACCAGCTGTTTACATTGATGCGGTTTGATAATAGTAGAGGCATAACGAAATCTGTAACTTATGTGTCTCATGGTCAGCAGTAAGGTAAAGCAGATAATATTGGTAACATTCTATAAGAAGTTACGTTCTTATAAATCTTATTGAACCATGAAGCAATTATCGTTTTGTCTAGGTCTCAGGAGCGGCACACACACACACACACACACACACACACACACACACACACACACACACACACACGCACACGCACACACACACACACACACACACACACAGTATTCAACAAGAAACTTTTGCAATAATGAAATCACAGTGAACTTCGATCCGCTACCTGTTCACACTATTATCAACACAGTGGCACTGAAGATCACATTACTAGCACTCACCAAAGATGGAGCATGTAATCAATAACGGTGTAATGAAGCTTAGTCATCTACAGTAAGTGTTCCAGTGTCAGGATAAACACTAGCCGCCATATTAATAAATGGTGGGGGTTTAGACTTCTCTTTTAAATGATGTCAGGACAGGAAGATTAGATTATGATACATGTTCTATAATGCACGAAGGAAGGACTATCATGTTTTTTAGCAATGAGGTCTTCAGTTTTGGCATCTTAATTCTAATTTTTCTTTTTTGTAACAACAACAAAAAGTCATTGTAGTGAGACTCAACAAGGAGAGTGTTTAAATTTGAATGATGATATAATATTCAACTATATTCAATTATCAGTTCCTTTACATGTCTGAAAAGTCTCAAAACTTGCTGAAATCTGTCTCAAAAACTTTGTATCTTGATAAATTTATCCACTAAAATTCAAGATGAGTTTGAGTGGTTTTAATCTTGCTTCATGTGTTTTGAATCCAAGACGTGCATATAACTGATTATAACTGTACATCTAAGAAATTTTGTCTTAGGATCAACGAAAAAGAAAGAAAAATACTTATAAAACCATTACATCAAGTAGATCCATTAAAAATAACGGGACTCAGTAAACTAGGAGTCGAGTATCATTCACAGATCATTGCTGGTATAAACGAAGCGTGAGGTAGGCTGCAAAAATATGCTAACAATTTTCAACATGAGAATGTGCATGACAAGGAGAAAAATTGATAGCTACAGCAATTAATAAACTCTGAAGCTACTATTTCTTATCACTTTTTACCTGCAAAAGCTAAGCACTGAGTAAGAAAGTATAGTAACAATAATAAGCCAAGGCACAGCAAACCCGTCTCAGGCAGTCGTTTTAGTGCTGACGTATAAACACAACAGGGTATCTAGTCAAAGATGTCTGATATCAAATTTGGAGTAAATTAGGTGAAAATTTACGATTTTATGCCCACTTGAAATTTTAGGCCCGACCCACCTGATGCTGACCCCTATACCACTATACTCCTTTTTTTTTTTTTTTTTTTTTTTTTGAGTCGAAGATGCACTCGACAGGTTGTTGATGTTTGGCTGAATACAATATGTCAGAGTAACATTTACTAACCTAAATTTCCCTCTCAGATATATGTTGTCAATTAGTAATGCTAACGAGTAAATAGTTTATGAAGTAATGTTGCATTCAGCCAGTCGTCACCAATCTGTCCAGTGTATCTTCGCCTCGATAAAAAAAAAAAAAAAAAAAGAGTCCTGGGGGTTACCTCCCTGCTTTAATGCGGCATGTTATAGGGTGCAGATTTGAAAGATGCACCTTTAGGTTTTGATTTCATGTCGATATGACGAATTTGAAAGGAGTTATGGCGAGAAAACGATTTTTTATTTATTATTTTTTTTACATTATATTGGCCTACAGCCTGGGCCTTGGCCCAATTTGGCCCCAAACTTAATCAGGTGATCAGAAGGCCATAGCCCATCATCCCTGTAATTTTAGTCAATATCATACCAGGATGTTTTGCATAATGTTGTTAACAGACAGACAGACAGAGAAATAGACAAACCTAGTGAAAGCAATACCCGTCCCCGAGCCCCTCCGGGGCGGGGACGAGTAATCAACAATACTATCTTCAGTAAGATACAGTAAGTGGATAGATTGGTACCGGTAGCATTAACACACACACACACACACACACACACACACACACACACACACACACACACACACACACAGTAAGAAAATATCTCAGCAATACCTGTTCCTAGTAATAGGGCACAATAAACGTCAACTAACTACTATGTGTTCCTGTTACGATATCGACATTAACGATAGCTTGACACAATAACTGCCCGATAAATGAAAAATGAGTTCCAAGAGGATGGTTATGCCTTCAGTTTTCTTTGCATTTTTTTATTTATATAATCCAACAGGTGTATTAATGACATTTTACCAATTTTTTTGTATTGTGTAGCTCTTTTTCAATGGTTTTGGACGAACGAGGGCGATTATGGCTGGGATATAAATATTCTGCAGCACTTTTTCATCCAGTCCAATTATCCAGAAGGTCTGCAGTTATTTGAATTCCTATTTTGTGTCCTCATTTTACCATGGTTTCTATTATCTCAGACCAGCATAGAAAGGTAGATAAGGTACGTTAGGTTAGATCAGGTTAGGATGAGTTGGGACGTGTTTAGATTTTCCTAGATTGGTTTAGATTAAGAAGAACTGAAGTTAGGATAAGATTGGGTTGGATTAGATAAGTTTTGGTTACATTTGGTTAAATGGGGTAAGGTTAGGTTAGATCTGGCTGTATTAGAATCATTTAGGATGGGTTGGGTTTGGTGAGGGTAGATTAGGATAGGCTTAGGATAGATTAGAATATGTTAGCTTAGGTTGAGTTAGGTTAAATGAGGTGAGGGTATGGGCGGGTAGGTTAGGTTAAGCTAATTTAGACTGGTTTAGTAGGTTGCATTAGGGTAGGGTAGAGGTAAGGTTTGGTTAGGTTAGGTTAGATTAAGTTGAGATAAGTCGGTTGAGATTAGCTTAAGTTAGGTCAGAATTCCTAAAGTTTAGTTAGCATAAAATGAAATGGAAGTTAGATTAGGTTAGGTTATGGTTGGATTGGGTGAAGTCATGTTGGATTATGTTGAATGAGGTTAGGTTAGGCTTAGTTAGGATAACTGAGGTTAGTTACGGCAGCGTTAGGAGGGTTAGATTTGATATAAGTTAGGTTAAGTTAGTTTGGCGTAGTAAAATCTAGTGCGCTGTTAGGTCCCGTCCTTCTCTGTCTCAGGAAATTCACTTACATTATTCTTAATTCTCTGGCCGGCTTGCTAGGGAAATGGGGCACTGCATGACGTTAAGGTTCCTACACACACACACACACACACACACACACACACACACACACACACACACACACACACACACACACACACAGATTGAAACGACATGAGGGAATATGTTAAAGGTTCGAAAAATGGGAGAAAAAATGTAGTGAGAGAGAGAGAGAGAGAGAGAGAGAGAGAGAGAGAGAGAGAGAGAGAGAGAGAGAGATTGAAACGACATGAGGGAATATGTTAAAAGTTCGAAACATGAGACAAAAAATGTTGAGAGAGAGAGAGAGAGAGAGAGAGAGAGCGAAGAGGGAAATGGAAAGAAAATGAAAATATAGGTCAGATAGATGGACAGATAAATAGATAGGTAGTTAGGTAGGTGGAGAGATAGGCAGACAGAAAGGCAGGAAGGTATGTAGGTAGAGAGGCAGGTAGATGAGAAGAGACAGAGAGACATGCTAGTAGAGGATTGCTACCTAATTTTTGCACATGCCTGTACGTCAGAAAAACTCCATAAATTTTCCACCTACCGCGTGAATCAATAGGAGGGTGGAATGACGCTGCTTGGCCCCTCCAATCACTTCAAACGACCCAATTGCACTGTTTGGAGGTGCGTTTGGCCTTGTTAGAGCGACCTGGGGTGTAAATTGTGTAAAATATGTAGTGTAAACAGTGTAGTGTAGTGTAAATAGTGCAATGTGTAAACAGTGTAAATAGAGACGCTGTCGTAATGAATGATTTATTTAATAATGACACAATTTTTCTCAGAAGAATTCAAAAAGGATCAGTTTTTTGCTTAGTTGACCTTCAATTTGTGTATTTCTTTTCTGTCTCTCTGTCTCTGTCTCTGTTACTCTCTTTCTCACTGAATATCTTGCTAACAAGTTATGTGTCTATCTACCTGTCTTTCTATTTATTTCTTTGTCTGTCTTTCTACCGGCTTATTTTTGTTTGTCTGTCTGTGCACCTGTCTCTCTCTGTGTCTGCTCCTGCCTTTGTATTTCTCTATTTCTATGTACCGATCTTTTCATCTTTTTGTCTTTCTGTCTGTCTGTTCGTCTTTCTACCTATTTATTTTTGTCTCTGTCTGTGCACCTGTATCTTTCTGTCATTGTCCTTGTCTCTGTCTCTGTATGTCGGTCCATATCATGCCGTCTACGAGAATTATTTTTGTGTCTGTCAACCTCTATCTATTTATCTATTTTTCTATGTATTTATCTGTTTTCCCATCCATCCATCCATCCATCCACACAGACAAACGATGGTTCCTACGCATAGCCAGGGTATGTGGATGCTCGCCACTACGAGAGAACCCTGACGCATATAACGCAATATCAACGCACTCTATGCAGACCACGGGCGTTGAGGCCTTGAAGAAGTGGGCGTGGGAGGAGGCGGCGGAAACAAAGAGGAAAGGAAGAAGAGGGAGAAGAGAGAGAAAAGGAAGGGAAATGTTACCCCTCTGGCAGGAGTTAACATGGAAGTCCTTCCCACCATACCTGACCCTCCTTGCCACGAGCTGGTTTGCGTTTGTCTGTGTGTATCATCTTGTCAGTACGATAATACTGACGTCGGATTCGAGGTAAGGGATTGTACGTAGATTATAGAGCATTAAACGTATACCTGAGCAATGATATATGGGAAGTGGCCACCCTTGAGCAATATCTGCGGACACATTCGGAGTTAGAGGCCATATTAATAGAATGTCAATATGATACCGTATATTTTGTTGGTGAGTTCAGTGCCGATCCTCATTCGGGACGACCTGGCGTACTTTTAAAAACTTGATGCAAGCACATGTTCTAACATGCTTTTATGTTAACATGCCAAATAATGATGCATTTACATTTGTTGGTCATGGTAACCCTGTGTAGATGGCTGGACCATGTTACTGGAAGACAGCATGACACGATTAATGTGGAAAATATACAACTGCTCGAACACAATACTGGCTCAGATCATTTACCACTATGTTTTGACCTAGTATGCTATAATATAAAACATTCAACAGTCACTGCAGAAAGCAGCTGGTCAGAGGAAAAGGAACATAACAGCTCAAAGTTTATTGCATGGGATAAATTAAATTAATATGAACTGCAAAGTATATCTCTTCGGGTAGATGAGAAATTACGTTATTTTTGTAATAATGCAGTGTACCAATGTAGCAATATTGGCTGTAGAAACAAAGATCATGTTCGTGCTATTGATAACCTATACGAGTTGATATGCTCCACCATTTCGGTTGTGACAGAAAATTACAAGCAAGAAAGAGTTAAATAAATATAAAATTATTCCTGGGTGGAATCGTCGGGTAAAGCATTTGCTCAATGTGGCCAAAGAGTGTTTCCTACGCTGGGTTGCATTAGGTAAAGTACATGGTACAGATGAACATAATCATGTGGTACAGTCGCAAAGGAAATTTAAGAATGTTTTGAAAGCTTGCAGGTTGGACGAACACACAGAGATATGTAAATCAAGGAGAAATTTAAAAATCGTGATATAAGACAGCTTTGGTCAGAAGTGAAGCGTGGTAAAGATAAAAGCAAAGTAGTTACAATAATTGATGGAAAAGACAACACTTATGATATACTTGAATTGTTTACAACTCAGTATTTACTGTCTCAGCCAGAGCAAGATAATGAGTGCAGGTTCGAATTTATGAACTGCTTCAGAGATGCGTGGCGTGGCGGTGCAAGCCAGGATGTATACAACAGTCTCCCCTGTGATTCTGAGGAAAATGATTGCGCGGCTCAATCATAGGGTGAGTCATGGTGGTATTCATTCTGTCTTTCTGAAAAATGCATCCGAGGATTTTCAACAAAACTTGTCTCATTTATTTAACAGATGCTTATCACATCGCTATATACCACCTGAATTACTGAAAGGTAACATTATACCTATATTAAACGCAGCAATAAAAGTATGAGAGACTCTAGCAATTGCAGGCCGATTATGCAGTCATCATGTTTATAAAGCTGTTAGAGATCCTTCTTTTGGATATATTAGAAGAAAAAAATTAAGATAAATGAAAGACAGTTTGGTTTTCGAAAAGACATATCGACAACTGATGCATGTTTCATAGTGAAGGAAATTATTCATACATATACAGCTACCAGAAGTAAAGGTATTCTAACATTTGTTGACCTATCTAAACCATTCGATCGAGTCAACCATTTTATCCTAGGTAAAAAATTTATACAAGAGATCAGAAAATCCCATTGGATCTTATTTTTCTCATAATGTATTATCTTCGCAATCAGATGGCAAACATCAAGTGGCAGGGAGGTCAGGGCAAGTACGTTTGTGTGGAACACGGTGTAAGACAGGGAGGTGTCCTGTCTCCATTTTTGTTTAAGCTATACATTGATTCTGTCCTATCCGACATTAGTAGCGTGAATTACGGCTGCTATTTAGGTATAACTAAAGTAAATATTTTAGCATATACTGATGACATAGTGCTTCTTTCGAAATTAGTTGCAAACATGAACAAATTATTTGCAAGGTTTTGATATGGTATAGGTACACTAAAGCTGAAAATTAATAACGATAAAACAAAGCGCATGTTTTTTAGGGAAAAGCCCTTACCCGCACTGTATTGAGTTAGGTGATGACAAGATTGTTAAAACGTAAGATAATTTAAGTCACTGTCTTGCCACTGATCTGAGATGAAAAAGATATTCAGAAGTGATTAAATAGTCTTTATGCCAGTATTAATAGTATTTTGAGAAATATATCGTTATTAGATGTGAATACTTTTTTTTTTTACTTTTCCTGGAAGCCCGAATATGGTCTATGTTTGTGGAATCCAAAAAATACTATTTATCTTAACTATAAATCCTGTGTCAACTGATGCTAAATACTAAAAGCTAGGAAAGTAGTGTATCAGCACTGCGTACCTCTCGTTGGCTCTGGCTGAGAGGAAGAGCGACGCATGATGGCAGGGGATATAGGACCGCCTGGCCGGGGCCCCTCTAACGCTCTGCTCGCCTCCCTGTTGTCCCATCATGGGGTCGGTGTTGCACCACCCCTTCTGTGGCTCCTCCATGGGGTGGGTATTTCATTTACTATTAATGTTAGAGGCTCTGATGACGGTGACAATAGTAGTAGTAGTAGTTCTAGTAGTAGGGGAGCAGGAGTCGTAGTAGTGGCAGCAAAAACAAGAGAAGCTGTAGTAGTTGGCTAGTATTAGTAGTAGTGGTTGTAGTAATAGTAGTAGTAGTTGTTGTGATAGTAGTAATTGCAGTAGTAGTAGTAGTAGTAGTGGTAGTAGTGGTGGTAGAAGTAGTAGTAGTGGTAGTAGTTGTAATAGTAACAACAACAGAGAAGTAGCAGTAGTAGTAGGAGTAATAGCAACAACAGGAGAAGTAGCATAAATAGTAGTACTAGTAGTAGTAGTAGTACTAGTAAGAGTAGAAGCAGTAGCAGTAGTAGTAGTAAAGTAGCAGCAGTAACAGTTTTAGTAGCAAAAATAAAGCCTAACCTCAATAAACAGTATGTGTCAAAATTACTTGCACATCATAAATATTATCGTTATTTAGGAACAGGTGTGTGCAAAAATACCTGCCAACTACAATTTCTGTTAATTGTACCTGCTTTATGTTTTATTTTAATTTTTTGTATATGGCTTTAAAATTCTATAAAAGTGATAAAAATATTTGTTTGATGTGTGTGTGTGTGTGTGTGTGTGTGTGTGTGTGTGTGTGTGTGTGTGTGTATTTGTGTGTATGTGTGTAAATTCTTTTTCTTCTGTCTTTCCTTCCTTCCTTCCTGTCTCCTTTAATTCCTTCCTTGCTTCCTCTTCCTTGCTCGCTTGATTCCTTCCTTCCTTCCTTCCTTTCTTCTATCCTGTCTCCTTTAATTCCTTCATTGCTTGCTCTTGCTTGCTTGCTTGAATCCTTCTTTCTTTCCATTTTTCCTCCCCTAATTCCTTCTCTCCTTTCTCTCTCTCTCTCTCTCTCTCTCTCTCTCTCTCTCTCTCCATAAGCGCATAGACCATCAGACAGCCATCAGAGTGACAGCTCAAGCCGAAAGGCGGGGCTGTCTCTCAAGATGGTTTGGTCTTGTATTCAGCGAAGAGACATACTGCCGATGAACGAGTATGGATTCCTTTTGTCGTCTCTTTCCTCTTTCTTTCGTTTATTTTCTCTTCTTCTCTTCCCTTCCCTCCCCTACCCTCTCATACCCTATCCATCCCTTCCCTTCCCTTCAATTCCCTTCCCTTCCCTTCCCTCCCCTTCTATTCCCTTCGTCACCCTTCCCTTCTCTTCTCTTCTCTTCTCTTCTCTCCTTTTCTCTCCATTCCGTGCATTTCTGATTTTGTTTTTCTTTTCTTCTCCTCTTCCCTTCTCCCCTCTTCTCTTTTCTCCTCTCATATGCTTCTCTTTTTCTCTCTGCTTCTATTAACCTAACTATCTCAACTCACCGGACCAAACCAACCCAATTCAACCCATTTGTGTGTGTGTGTGTGTGTGTGTGTGTGTGTGTGTGTGTGTGTGTGTGTGTGTGAGAGAGAGAGAGAGAGAGAGAGAGAGAGAGAGAGAGAGAGAGAGAGAGAGAGAGAGTGAGAGAGAGAGAGAGAGAGAGAGAGAGAGAGAGAGAGAGAGAGAGAGAGAGAGAGAGAGAGAGAAGGAAAAGACATGGAGATAAAATACAATTCAGGGAAGCAGGAAGAAAGCGTTGAAGTGAGAAATGATAGATAGATAGATAAGAGAGAGAGAGAGAGAGAGAGAGAGAGAGAGTTCAAATCCCCTACCCTCTTACACCCAACCATCCCACAGTGTCTCCTGGCAAAATATAAATGTTTGATGCAGAACACAGTTTCAAATCGGGGTTAGGAACGTGGTGAAGTTAGAAACGGAGCGAATTTGGGTTTAGATTAGGGATTGGGATTAGGAACGGGGTAGTTGAGGTTAGAAATAGAGGTTCATGTGAAATTTTAATATAATCTTAAAAATAATAATAATAAAAAAAATCGTCTGCCTTTCTCCCCTGTGTCAATGAAACCCGCAAACACACAGAAAAATAAATACCTCACCCATCACCTATAGCCCTTTAACTTGGCAAACATATTCGTCCTCCTGTAGCTTATTTCACGTAACTCAGTGGCAGAATAAGATAATCCTTTCCATAGCTCTTCTTCGTGACTGGCACCATATCCTAGCGCTGTTCTATCGCCAAAGCTCAGCATTCAACATGGAAAGATGGCAGTTTTAGGCCAAGTTAGAGTGATAGGAGTAAACACACAGTACTATTTTTCGAATTTCTAGAATATATTTTCATTGTTAAAAAAAGTTAGGTAATTAGACCCCATTACCTCATTACCCTGGCAAATGGTTAGGAAGGGATCAATAGGGAGGTGGCGTGAGTATTAATAATGGGTGATTGTTGGCTTTCGTATATTTCAGTGAGGCCATTGAACTAGGATGATGGGTTGGTTGTGTGTGTGTGTGTGTGTGTGTGTGTGTGTGTGTGTGTGTGTGTGTGTGTATGTGTGTGTGTACTTCTGTCTCTCTGCCTCTGTCTTTTGTGCTGTCTGTCTGTCTTTGTTTCTGTCTTTTGTCTCTGTCTGTCTGTCTCTGTCTCTATCTCTCTGTCTCTACCTCTGTCTGTCTGTCTGTCTCTCTCTCTGTCTCTCTCTCTCTCTCTCTCTCTCTCTCTCTCTCTCTCTCTCTCTCTCTCAAACTGAGGTAAATATCACTGAGTATGGTCTGAAGGAAATAATTGTGTATGTCAGGGTATATTCTTCTTTTTTACTAAGGAATATTAATGTTTCTGGAGGATATTCAATACGCCTGTCCATGTATAAGGAGGTTGATAATGGAATAATGAACGTTTAAGTTGTTATCTAGATGTGGAGGAGTGTGTGAAAGAGGAGTGCTGGAATGAAGAAGAAAAAGAAAACACAAAATCAAGTACACAACACTAGCAGTTAACAAGGTCTTAGTTTGGTGGTGCTGATGCAGAAGGGACTCAGTTGATTATAGTTTTATTAACTTTTCAGAATCAATACAGACACTATTTAATTTCTGGTATGTGAATTTGAAAAGGATGTAGGTTGGTGTTAATAAACAACACAGAATTTCATGCAGTTGTAATTATGTTCCCATTTCAGTATCAGTGTTGTTACAGTAAAGGTTGTTGTAAAGGCTTTTTTGTCATAATGATTAAGTTTCGTAGTAGTGAGGTATTATAAATGTTCAGGGGATTATGTTATTATTTCAAAATCAGCATGAAGCAGATGTTCTGTTTTAGTAAAAAATAGTCAACAAGGATGCAGTCTCTATTTAGTAACGAAACCAGTTATTATGCAGTTTCATTATGTAATGTTTCAGAGTGAACAAAAATTTAATGAAATGCAATTATCAGCAATTTACAAGGAGGAAATTTTACTGTAGTATCACACAGCAGACTATAAATCGCAGTATGACTTTTCAAGCAGTTACAATTTTAAGTTCATTCAAAACACAAAATTAAGACACTGAAACTAAAAATACCAGCTGTTTACATTGATGCGGTTTGATAATAGTAGAAGCATAACGAAATCTGTAACTTATGTGTCTCATGGTCAGCAGTAAGGCAAAGCAGATAATATTGGTAACATTCTATAAGAAGTTATGTTCTTATAAAACTTATTGAACCATAAAGCAATTATCGTTTTGTCCAGGTCTCAGCAGCAGCACACACACACACAGTATTCAACAAGAAACATTTGCAATAATGAAGGCACAGTGAACTTCGATCCGCTACCTGTTCACACTATTTCAACACAGTGGCACTGAAGATCACATTACTAGCACTCACCAAAGATGGAGCATGTAATCAAGAACGGTGTAATGAAGTTTAGTCATCTATAATAAGGGTCAGGATAAACACTAGCCACCATATTAATAAATGGTGGGGGTTTACAGTTCTCTTTTAAATGATGTCAAGACATGAAGATTAGATTATGATACATGTTCTACAATGAACGAAGGATGGACTATCATGTTTTTTAGCAATGAGGTCTTCAGTTTTGGCATCTTAATTCTTTTTTTTTTTTTTTTGTAAGTCAACAACAAAATGTCATTGTAGTGAGATTCAACAAGGAGAGTGTTTAAATTTGAATGATGATATAATATTCAACTATATTCAATTATCAGTTCCTTTACATGTCTGAAAGCAGTCTCAGAACTTTCTGAAATCTGTCTCAAAAACTTTGTATCTTGATAAATTTATCCACTAAAATTCAAGATGAGTTTCAGTGGTTTTAATCTTGCTTCATGTGTTTTGAATCCAAGACGTGCATATAACTGATTATAACTGTACATCAAAGAAATTGTGTCTTAGGGTCAACAAAAAATAAAGAAAAACACTCATAAAACCATTACATCAAGTAGATCCATTAAAAATAACGGGACTCAGTAAACTAGGAGTCGAGTATCATTCATAGATCATTGCTAGTATAAACGAAGCGTGAGGTAGGCTGCAAAAATATGCTAACAATTTTGAAAATGAGAATGTGCATGACAAGGAGAAAAATTGATAGCAACAGCAATTAATAAACTCTGAAGCGACTATTTCTTATCACTTTTTACCTGCAAAAGCTAAGCACTGAGCAGGAAAGTATAGTAACAATAATAAGCCAAGGCACAGCAAACCCGTCTCAGGCAGTCGTTTTAGTGCTGACGTATACCACAACAGGGTATCTAGTCAAAGATGTCTGATATCAAATTTGGAGTAAATTAGGTGAAAATTAACGATTTTATGCCCACTTGAAATTTTACTCCCGACCCACCTGATGCTGACCCCTATACCACTATACTCTTTTTTTTTTTTTTTTTTTTTTTTTTTTTTTTTTGAGTCGAAGATGCACTCGACAGGTTGTTGATGTTTGGCTGAATACAATATGCCAGAATAACATTTACTAACCTAAATTTCCCTCTCAGATATATGTTGTCAATTAGTAATGCTAACGAGTAAATAGTTTATGAAGTAATGTTGCATTCAGCCAGTCGTCACCAATCTGTCCAGTGTATCTTAGACTCGAAAAAAAAAAAAAAAAAAAATGAGTTCTGGGGGTTACCTCCCTGCTTTAATGCGGCATGTTATAGGGTGCAGATTTGAAAGATGCACCTTTAGGTTTTGGTTTCATGTCGATATGACGAATTTGAAAGGAGTTATGGCGAGAAAACGATTTTTTATTTATTATTTTTTTTTTACATTATATTGGCCTACAGCCTGGGCCTTGGCCCAATTTGGCCCCAAACTTAATCAGGTGATCAGAAAGCCATAGCCCATCATCCCTGTAATTTTAGTCAAAATCACACCAGCATGTTTTGCATAAAGTTGTTAACAGACAGACAGACAGACAAATAGACAAACCTAGTGAAAGCAATACCCGTCCCCGAGCCCCTCCGGGGCGGGAACGAGTAATCAACAATACTATCTTCAGTAAGATACAGTAAGTGGATAGATTGGTACCGGTAGCATTAACACACACACACACACAGTAAGAAAATATCTCAGCAACACCTTTTCATAGTAATGGGGCACAATGAACGTCAACTAACTACTATGTGTTCCTGTTACGATATCGACATTAACGATAGCTTGACACAATAACCGCCAGGTAAATGAAAAATGAGTTCCAAGAGGATGGTTATGCCTTCAGTTTTCTTTGCATTTTTTTTATTCATATAATCCAACAGGTGTATTAATGACATTTTACCAATGTTTTTGTATTGTGTAGCTCTTTTTCATTGGTTTTGGACGAACGAGGGCGATTATGGCTCGCATATAAATATTCTGCTGACTTTTTCATCCAGTCCAATTATCCAGAAGGTCTGCAGTTATTTGAATTCCTATTTTGTGTCCTCTTTTTTCCATGGTTTCTATTATCTCAGACCATCATAGAAAGATAGATAAGGTACGTTAGGTTTGATCAGGTTAGGATGAGTTGGGACGTGTTTAGATTTTCCTAGATTGGTTTAGATTAAGATGAACTGAAGTTTTAAGATTGGGTTGGATTAGATAAGTTTTGGTTACATTTGGTTAGATGGGGTAAGGTTAGGTTAGATCTGGCTGGATTAGAATCATTTAGGATGGGTTGGGTTAGGTGAGGGTAGATTAGGATAGGCTTAGGATAGATTAGAATATGTTTGCTTAGATTGAGTTAGGTTACATAAGGTGAGGGTATGGGCGGGTAGGTTAGGTTAAGCTAATTTAGACTGGTTTAGGTAGGTTGCATTAGCGTAGGGTAGAGGTAAGGTTTGGTTAGGTTAGGTTAGATTAAGCTGGGATAAGTCGGTTGAGATTAGCTTAAGTTAGGACAGAATTCCTAAAGTTTAGTTAGCTTAAAATGAAATGGAAGTTAGATTAGGTTAGGTTATGGTTGGATTGGGTGAAGTCATGTTGGATTATGTTGAATGAGGTTAGGTTAGGCTTAGTTAGGATAACTGAGGTTAGTTAGGGCAGCGTTAGGAGGGTTAGATTTGATATAAGTTAGGTTAAGTTAGTTTGGCGTAGTAAAATCTAGTGCACTGTCAGGTCCCGTCCTTCTCTGTCTCAGGAAATTCACTTACATTATTCTTAATTCTCTGGCCGGCTTGCTAGGGAAATGGGGCACTGTATGACGTCAAGGTTCACACACACACACACACACACACAGATTGAAACGACATGAGGGAATATGTTAAAGGTTCTAAACATGGGAGAAAAAATGTAGTGAGAGAGAGAGAGAGAGAGAGAGAGAGAGAGAGAGAGAGAGAGAGAGAGAGAGAGAGAGAGAGAGAGAGAGAGAGAGAGAGAGAGAGATTGAAACGGCATGAGGGAATATGTTAAAAGTTCGAAACATGAGAGAGAGAGAGAGAGAGAGAGAGAGAGAGAGAGAGAGAGAGAGAGAGAGTGTGAGAGAGCGAAGAGGGAAATGGAAAGAAAATGAAAATATAGGTCATATAGATGGACAGATAAATAGATAGGTAGTTAGGTAGGTAGAGAGATAGGCAGACAGAAAGGCAGGAAGGTATGTAGGTAGACAGGCAGGTAGATGAGAAGAGACAGAGACATGCTAGTAGAGGATTGCCAGCTAATTTTTGCACATACCTGTACGTCAAAAAAACTCTATAAATTTTCCACCTACAGCGTGAGTCAAAAGGAGGGTGGAATGACTCTGCCTGGCCCCTCCAATCACTTCAAACGACCCAATTGCACTGTTTGGAGGTGCGTTTGGCCTTGTTAGAGTGACTTGGGGTGTAAGTTGTGTAAAATATGTAGTGTAAACAGTGTAGTGTAGTGTAAATAGTGCAATGTGTAAACAGTGTAAATAGAGACGCTGTCGTAATGAATGATTTATTTAATAATGACACAATTTTTCTCAGAAGAATTCAATAAGGATCAGTTTTTTACTAGTTGACCTTCAATTTGTGTATTTCTTTTCTGTCTCTCTGTCTGTCTGCCTCTGTCTCTGTTACTCTCTTTCTCACTGAATATCTTTCTAACAGGTTATGTTTCTATCTACCTGTCTTTCTATTTATTTCTTTGTCTGTCTTTCTATTGGCTTATTTTTGTTTGTCTGTCTGTGCACCTGTCCCTCTCTGTGTCTGCCCCTGCCTTTGTATTTCTCTATTTCTATGTACCGATCTTTTCATCTTTTTGTCTGTCTGTCTGTCTGTTCGTCTTTCTACCTATTTATTTTTGTCTCTGTCTGTCTGTGCATCTGTATCTTTCTGTCATTGTCCTTGTCTCTGTCTCTGTATGTCAGTCCGTATCATGCCGTCTACGAGAATTATTTTTGTGTCTGTCAACCTCTATCTATTTATCTATTTATGTATGTATTTATCTGTTTTCCCATCCATCCATCCATCCATCCATCCACACAGACAAAAGATGGTTCCTACGCATAGCCAGGGTATGTGGATGCTGGCCACTAAGAGAGAACCCTGACGCATATAACACCATATCAACGCACTCCATGCAGACCACGGGCGTTGAGGCCTTGAAGAAGTGGGCGTGGGAGGAGGCGGCGGAAACAACGAGGAAAGGAAGAGGAGGGAGAAGAGAGAGAAAAGGAAGGGAAATGTTACCCCCCTGGCAGGAGTTGACAAGGAAGTCCTTCCCACCATACCTGACCCTCCTTGCCACGAGCTGGTTTGCGTTTGTCTGTGTGCATCATCTTGTCAGTATGATAATACTGACGTCGGATTCGAGGTAAGGGATTGTACGTAGATTATAGAGCATTAAACGTATACCTGAGCAATGATATATGGGAAGTGGCCACCCTTGAGCAATATCTGCGGACACTTTCGGAGTTACAGGCCATATTAATAGAATGTCAATATGATACCGTATATTTTGTGGGAGAGTTCAGTGCCGATCCTCATTCGGAACGACCTGGCGTACTTTTAAAAACTTGATGCAAGCACATGTTCTAACATGCTTTGATGTTAACATGCCAAATAATGATGCATTTACATTTGTTGGTTATGGTAACTCTGTGTAGATGGCTGGACCATGTTACTGGAAGACAGCATGACAAGATTAATGTGGAAAATATACAAGTGCTCGAACACATTACTGGCTCAGACCATTTACCACTATGTTTTGACCTAGTATGCTATAATATAAAACATCCAACAGTCACTGCAGAAAGTAGCTGGTCAGAGGAAAAGGAACATAACAGCTCAAAGTTTATTGCATGGGATAAATTAAATTAATATGAACTGCAAAGTATATCTCTTCGGGTAGATGAGAAATTACGTTATTTTTGTAATAATGCAGTGTACCAATGTAGCAATATTGGCTGTAGAAACAAAGATCATGTTCGTGCTATTGATAACCTATACGAGTTGATATGCTCCACCATTTCGGTTGTGACAGAAAATTACAAGCAAGAAAGAGTTAAATAAATATAAAATTATTCCTGGGTGGAATCGTCGGGTAAAGCATTTGCTCAATGTGGCCAAAGAGTGTTTCCTACGCTCAGTTGCATTAGGTAAAGTACATGGTACAGATGAACATAATCATGTGGTACAGTCGCAAAGGAAATTTAAGAATGTTTTGAAAGCTTGCAGGTTGGACGAACACACAGAGATATGTAAATCAAGGAGAAATTTAAAAATCGTGATATAAGACAGCTTTGGTCAGAAGTGAAGCGTGGTAAAGATAAAAGCAAAGTAGTTACTATAATTGATGGAAAAGACAACACTTATGATATACTTGAATTGTTTACAACTCAGTATTTACTGTCTCTGCCAGAGCAAGATAATGAGTGCAGGTTCGAATTTATGAACTGCTTCAGAGATGCGTGGCGTGGTGGTGCAAGCCAGGATGTATACAACAGTCTCCCCTGTGATTCTCAGGAAAGTGATTGCGCGGCTCAATCATAGGGTGAGTCATGGTGGTATTCATTGTCTTTCTGAAAAATGCATCCGAGGATTTTCAACAAAACTTGTCTCATTTATTTAACAGATGCTTATCACATCCCTATATACCACCTGAATTACTGAAAGGTAACATTATACTTATATTAAACGCAGCAATAAAAGTATGAGCGACTCTAGCAATTACAGGCCGATTATGCAGTCATCATGTTTATAAAGCTGTAAGAGATCATTCTTTTGGATATATTAGAAGAAAAAAATAAAGCTAAATGAAAGACAGTTTGGTTTTCGAAAAGACATATCCATAACTGATGCATGTTTCATAGTGAAGGAAATTATTCATACATATACAGCTACCAGAAGTAAAGGTATTCTAACATTTGTTGACCTATCTAAACCATTCGATCGAGTCAACCATGTTAATCTAGGTAAAAAACTTATACAGGAGATCAGAAAATTACGTTGGATCTTATTTTTTCTCATAATGCATTATCTTCGCAATCAGATGTCAAACATCAAGTGGCAGGGAGGTCAGGGCAAGTACGTTTGTGTGGAACACGGTATAAGACAGGGAGGTGTCCTGTCTCCGTTTTTGTTTAAGCTATACATTGACTCTGTCTTATCCGACATTAGTAGCGTGAATTACGGCTGCTATTTAGGTATAACTAAAGTAAATATTTTAGCATATACTGATGACATAGTGCTTCTTTCGAAATTAGTTGCAAACATGAACAAATTATTTGCAAGGTTTTCATATGGTATAGATACACTAAAGCTGAAAATTAATAAGGATAAAACAAAGTGTATGTTTTTTAGGGAAAAGCCCTTACCCGCACTGTATTGAGTTAGGTGATGACAACCTAGAGAGTGTTAAAACGTAAGATAATTTAAGCCACTGTCTTGCCACCGATCGGAGATGAAAAAGATACTGAAAAGTGATTAAATAGTCTTTATGCCAGTATTAATAGTATTTTAAGAAATATATCATTATTAGATGTGAATACTTTTTTTTTTTACTTTTACTGGAAGCCCGAATATGGTCTATATTTGTGGAATTCAAAAAATACTGTTTATCTTGACTACCAATACTGTGAAAACTATTGCTTTAAACTAAAAGCTAAGAAAGTAGTGTACCAGCACTGCGTACCTCTAGTTGGCTCTGGCTGAGAGGAAGAGGGACGCATGATGACAGGGGATATAGAACCGCCTGGCCGGGGCCCCTCTAGCGCTCTGCGCTCCTCCCTGTTGTCCCTTCAAGGGATCGGTGTTGAGCCACCCCTTCTGTGGCTCCTCCATGGGGTGGGTATTTCACTTACTATTAATGTTGGAGGCGCTGATGATGGTGGCAATAGTAGTAGTAGTAGTTCTAGTAGTAGGAGAGCAGGAGTCGTAGTAGTGGCAGCAAAAACAAGAGAAGCAGTAGTAGTAGGCTAGTATTAGTAGTAGTAGTTGTAGTAATACAAGTAGTTGTTGTGATTGTAGTAATTGCAGTAGTACTAGTAGTAGTGATAGTAGTGGTGGTAGTAGTAGTAGTAGTGGTAGTTGTGGTGGTAGTAGTAGTGGTAGTTGTGGTGGTAGTAGTAGTAGTAGTGGTAGTAGTTGTAATAGTAACAACAACAGAGAAGTAGCAGTAGTAGTAGGAGTAATAGCAACAACAGGAGAAGTAGCAGAAATAGTAGTACTAGTAGTAGTAGTAGTACTAGTAATAGTAGCAGTAGCATTAGTAGTAGTAAAGTAGCAGCAGTAACAGTATTAGTAGCAAAAATAAAACCTAACCTCAATATACAGTATGTGTCAAAATGACTTCCAAATCATAAATATTATCGTTATTTAGAAACAGGTGTGTACAAAAATACCTGCCAACCATAATTTCTGTTAATTGCACCTGCTTTATATTTTATTTTAATTTTTTGCATATTGCTGTAAAAATCTATAAAAGTGATAAAAATAATTGTTCGATGTGTGTGTGTAAAAAAAAATTACATATATATATATATATATATATATATATATATATATATATATATATATATATATATATATATATATGTATGTATGTGTGTGTGTGTGTGTGTGTGTGTGAGTGTGTGTGTAAATTCTTTTCTTCTGTCTTTCCTTCCTTCCTTCCTGTCTCCCCTAATTCCTTCCTTGCTTCCTCTTCCTTGCTCGCTTGATTCCTTCCTTCCTTCCTTCCTTCCTTCCTTTCTTCCATCCTGTCTCCTTTAATTCCTTCATTGCTTGCTCTTGCTTGCATGCTTGATTCCTTCTTTCCTTCCATTTCTCCTCCCCAAATTCCTTCTCTCCTTTCCCTCTCTCTCTCTCTCTCTCTCTCTCTCTCTCTCTCTCTCTCTCTCTCTCTCTCTCCCCATAAGCGCGTAGACCATCAGACAGCCATCAGAGTGACAGCTCAAGCCGAAAGGCGGGGCTGTCTCTCAAGATGGATTGGACTTGTATTCAGCGAAGAGACACACTGTCGATGAACGAGTATGGATTCCTTTTGTCGTCTTTTTTCTTTTTCTTTCGTTTATTTTCTCTTCTTCACTTCCCCTCGCTCCCCTACCCTCTCATACCCTATCCATCCCTTCCCTTCCCTTCCCTCCCCTTCCATTCCCTTCCTCTCCCTTCCCTACTCTTCTCTTCTCTTCTCTTCTCTCCTTTTCTCTCCATTCTGTGCATTTCTGGTTTTATTTTTCTTTTCTTCTTCTCTTCCCTTCTCTCCTCTTCTCTTTTCTCCTCTCATATGCTTCTCTTTTTCTCTCTGCTTCTATTAACCTACCTATCTCAACTCACCAGACCAAACCAACCCAATTCAACCTATGTGTGTGTGTGTGTGTGTGTGTGTGTGTGTGTGTGTGTGTGTGTGTGTGTGTGTGTGTGTGTGTGTGTGTGTGTGTGTGTGTGTGTGTGTGTGTGTGTGTGTGTGTGTGTGTGAGAGAGAGAGAGAGAGAGAGAGAGAGAGAGAGAGAGAGAGAGAGAGAGAGAGAGAGAGAAGGAAAAGTCATGGAGATAAAAGAAAATTCAGGGAAGCAGGAAGAAAGCGTTGAAGTGAGATATGATAGATAGATAGATGAGAGAGAGAGAGAGAGAGAGAGAGAGAGAGAGAGAGAGAGAGAGAGAGATTCAAATCCCCTACGCTCTTACACCCAACCATCCCACAGTGTCTCCTGGCAAAATATAAATGTTTGATGCAGAACACAGTTTCAAGGCGGGGTTAGGAACGAGGTGAAGTTAGAAACGGAGCGAATTTGGGTTTAGATTAGGGATTGTGATTGGGAACGGGGTAGTTGAGGTTAGAAATGGAGTTTTATGTGAAATTTTAATATAATCTTAAAAATAATAATAATAAAAAAAAATCGTCTGCCTTTCTCCCCTGTGTGAATGAAACCCACAAACACACAGAAAAATAAATAACTCACCCATCACCTATAGCCCTTTAACTTGGCAAACATATTCGTCCTCCTGTAGTTTATTTCACGTAACTCAGTGGCAGAATAAGATAATCCTTTCCATAGCTCTTCTTCGTGACTGGCACCATATCCTAGCGCTGTTCTATCGCTAAAGCTCAGCATTCAAGCTAGAGTGATAGGAGTAAACACACAGTACTATTGTCCCAATTTCTGGAATATATTTTCATTGTTAAAAAAAGTTAGGTAGACTCCATTAACCCATTACACTGGCAAATGGGGATTAATGGGTTAGGAAGGCATGATTAGGGAGGTGGCGTGAGTATTAATAATGGGTGATTGTTGACTTTCGTATATTTTAGTGAGGCCATTGAACTGGGATGATGGGTTGGTTGTGTGTGTGTGTATGTGTGTGTGTGTACTTCTATCTCTCTGCCTCTGTCTTTTGTGCTGTCTGTCTGTCTTTGTTTCTGTCCCTTGTCTCTGTCTGTCTGTCTCTGTCTCTATCTCTCTCTCTGTCTCTACCTCTGTCTGTCTGTATGTCTGTCTGTCTGTCTCTGTCTGTCTGTCTGTCTCTCTCTCTCTCTCTCTCTCTCTCTCTCTCTCTCTCTCTCTCTCTCTCTCTTTCGAACTGAGGTAAATATCACAGAGTAAGGTCTGAAGGAAATAATTGTGTATTGCAGAGTATATTCTTCTTTTTTACTAAGGAATATTAATGTTTCTGGAGGATATTCAATACGCCTGTCCATGTATAAGGAGGTTAATAATGGAATAATGAACGTTTAAGTTGTTATCTAGATGTGGAGGAGTGTGTGAAAGAGGAGTGCTGGAATGAAGAAGAAAAAGAAAACACAAAATCAAGTTCACAACACTAGCAGTTAACAAGGTCTTAGTTTGGTGGTGCTGATGCAGAAGGGACTCAGTTGATTATAGTTTTATTAACTTTTCAGAATCAATACAGACACTATTTAATTTCTGGTGAGTGAATTTGAAAAGGATGTAGGTTGGTGTTAATAAACAACACAGAATTTCATGCAGCTGTAATTATGTTCCCATTTCAGTATCAGTGTTGTTATAGTAAAGGTTGTTGTAAAGGCTTTTTTGTCATAATGATTCAGTTTCGTAATAATGAGGTATTATAAATGTTCAGGGGATTATGTTATTATTTCAAAATCAGCATGAACCAGATGTTCTGTTTTAGTAAAAATAGTTAACAAGGATGCAGTCTCTCTTTAGTAACGAAACCAGTTATTATGCAGTTTCAGTATGTAATGTTTCAGAGTGAACAAAAATTTAATGAAATGCAATTATCAGCAATTTACAAGGAGGAAATTTTACTGTAGTATCACACAGCAGACTATAAATCGCAGTATGACTTTTCAAGCAGTTACAATTTTAGGTTCATTCAAAACACAAAATTAAGACACTAAAACTAAAAATACCAGCTGTTTACATTGATGCGGTTTGATAATAGTAGAGGCATAACGAAATCTGTAACTTATGTGTCTCATGGTCAGCAGTAAGGCAAAGCAGATAATATTGGTAACATTCTATAAGAAGTTACGTTCTTATAAATCTTATTGAACCATGAAGTAATTATCGTTTTGTCCAGGTCTCCGGAGCGGCACACACACACACACACACACACACACACACACACACACACACACACACACACACACACACACAGTATTCAAGAAGAAACTTTTGCAATAATAAAGGCACAGTGAACTTCGATCCGCTACCTGTTCACACTATTATCAACACAGTGGCACTGAAGATCACATTACTAGCACTCACCAAAGATGGAGCATGTAATCAATAACCGTGTAATGAAGTTTAGTCATCTACAGTAAGTGTTCCAGTGTCAGGATAAACACTAGCCGCCATATTAATAAATGGTGGGGGTTTAGACTTCTCTTTTAAATGATGTCAGGACAGGAAGATTAGATTATGATACATGTTCTATAATGCACGAAGGAAGGACTATCATGTTTTTTAGCAATAAAGTCTTCAGTTTTGGCATCTTAATTCTAATTTTTCTTTTTTGTAACTCAACAACAAAAAGTCATTGTAGTGAGATTCAACAAGGAAAGTGTTTAAATTTGAATGATGATATAATATTCAACTATATTCAATTATCAGTTCCTTTACATGTCTGAAAACAGTCTCAAAACTTTCTGAAATCTGTCTCAAAAACTTTGTATCTTGATAAATTTATCCACTAAAATTCAAGATGAGTTTGAGTGGTTTTAATCTTGCTTCATGTGTTTTGAATCCAAGACGTGCATATAACTGATTATAACTGTACATCAAAGAAATTGTGTCTTAGGGTCAACGAAAAATTACGAAAAACACTCATAACACCATTACATCAAGTAGATCCATTAAAAATAACGGGACTCAGTAAACTAGGAGTCGAGTATCATTCATAGATCATATGCTGGTATAAACGAAGCGTGAGGTAGGCTGCAAAAATATGCTAACAATTTTGAAAATGAGAATGTGCATGACAAGGAGAAAAATTGATAGCAACAGCAATTAATAAACTCTGAAGCGACTATTTCTTATCACTTTTTACCTGCAAAAGCTAAGCACTGAGCAAGAAAGTATAGTAACAATAATAAGCCAAGGCACAGCAAACCCGTCTCAGGCAGTCGTTTTAGTGCTGACGTATAACCACAACAGGGTATCTAGTCAAAGATGTCTGATATCAAATTTGGAGTAAATTAGGTGAAAATTTACGATTTTATGCCCACTTGAAATTTTAGGCCAGACCCACCTGATGCTGACCCCCATACCACTATACTTTTTTTTTTTTTTTTTTTTTTCAGACGAAGATGCGCTCGACAGGTTGTTGATGATTGGCTGAATGCAATATGTCAGAATAACATTTACTAACCTAAATTTCCCTCTCAGATATATGTTGTCAATTAGTAATCCTAAAGAGTAAATAGTTTATGAAGTAATGTTGCATTCAGCCAGTCGTCACCAATCTGTCCAGTGTATCTTCGCCTAGATAAAAAAAAAAAAAAAAAAAAATGAGTCCTGGGGGTTACCTCCCTGCTTTAATGCGGCATGTTATAGGGTGCAGATTTGAAAGATGCACCTTTAGGTTTTGATTTCATGTCGATATGACGAATTTGAAAGGAGTTATGGCGAGAAAACGATTTTTTATTTAATATTTTTTTTACATTATATTGGCCTACAGCCTGGGCCTTGGCCCAATTTGGCTCCAAACTTAATCAGGTGATCAGAAGGCCATAGCCCATCATCCCTGTAATTTTAGTAAAATCACACCAGCAGGTTTTGCATAAAGTTGTTAACAGACAGACAGACAGACAAATAGACAAATCTAGTGAAAGCAATACCCGTCCCCGAGCCCCTCCGGGGCGGGGACGAGTAATCAACAATACTATCTTCAGTAAGATACAGTAAGTGGATAGATTGGTATCGGTAGCATTAACACACTCACACACACACACACACACACACACACACACACAGTAAGAAAATATCTCAGCAATACCTTTTCCTAGTAATGGGGAACAATGAACGTCAACTAACTACTATGTGTTCCTGTTACGATTTCGACATTAACGATAGCTTGACACAATAACTGCCAGGTAAATGAAAAATGAGTTCCAAGAGGATGGTTATGCCTTCAGTTTTCTTTGCATTTTTTTATTTATATAATCCAACAGGTGTATTAAGGACATTTTACCAATCTTTTTGTATTGTGTAGCTCTTTTTCATTGGTTTTGGACGAACGAGGGCGATTATGGCTCGCATATAAATATTCTGCAGCACTTTTTATCCAGTCCAATTATCCAGAAGGTCTGCAGTTATTTGAATTCCTATTTTGTGTCCTCTTTTTTCCATGGTTTCTATTATCTCAGACCAGCATAGAAAGATAGATAAGGTACGTTAGGTTAGATCAGGTTAGGATGAGTTGGGACGTGTTTAGATTTTCCTAGACTGGTTTAGATTAAGATGAACTGATGTTAGGATAAGATTGGGTTGGATTAGATAAGTTTTGGTTACATTTGGTTAGATGGGGTAAGGTTAGGTTAGATCTGGCTGGATTAGAATCATTTAGGATGGGTTGGGTTAGGTGAGGGTAGATTAGGATAGGCTTAGGATAGATTAGAATATGTTAGCTTAGGTTGAGTTAGGTTAAATGAGGTGAGGGTATGGGCGGGTAGGTTAGGTTAAGCTAATTTAGACTGGTTTAGGTAGGTTGCATTAGCGTAGGGTAGAGGTAAGGTTTGGTTAGGTTAGGTTAGATTAAGTTGGGATAAGTCGGTTGAGATTAGCTTAAGTTAGGTCAGAATTCCTAAAGTTTAGTTAGCTTAAAATGAAATGGAAGTTAGATTAGGTTAGGTTATGGTTGGATTGGGTGAAGTCATGTTGGATTATGTTGAATGAGGTTAGGTTAGGCTTAGTTAGGATAACTGAGGTTAGTTAGGGCAGCGTAAGGAGGGTTAGATTTGATATAAGTTAGGTTAAGTTAGTTTGGCGTAGTAAAATCTAGTGCACTGTTAGGTCCCGTCCTTCTCTGTCTCAGGAAATTCACTTACATTATTCTTAATTCTCTGGCCGGCTTGCTAGGGAAATGGGGCACTGTATGACGTCAAGGTTCCTACACACACACACACACACACACACACACACACACAGATTGAAACGACATGAGGGAATATGTTAAAGGTTCGAAACATGGGAGAAAAAATGTAGTGAGAGAGAGAGAGAGAGAGAGAGAGAGAGAGAGAGAGAGAGAGAGAGAGAGAGAGAGAGAGAGAGAGAGAGAGAGAGAGAGAGAGAGAGAGAGAGAGAGAGAGAGAGAGAGAGAAACGACATGAGGGAATATGTTAAAAGTTCGAAACATGAGAGAGAGAGAGAGAGAGAGAGAGAGAGAAACGACATGAGGGAATATGTTAAAAGTTCGAAACATGAGAGAGAGAGAGAGAGAGAGAGAGAGAGAGAGAGAGAGAGAGAGAGAGAGAGAGAGAGGGAAGAGGGAAATGGAAAGAAAATGAAAATATAGGTCAGATAAATGGACAGATAAATAGATAGGTAGTTAGGTAGGTAGAGAGATAGGCAGACAGAAAGGCAGGAAGGTATGTAGGTAGACAGGCAGGTAGATGAGTAAAGACAGAGAGACATGCTAGTAGAGGATTGCCACCTAATTTTTGCACATGCCTGTACGTCAGAAAAAAACTATAAATTTTCCACCTACAGCGTGAGTCAAAAGGAGGGTGGAATGACGCTGCCTGGCCCCTCCAGTCACTTCAAACGACCCAATTGCACTGTTTGGAGGTGCGTTTGGCCTTGTTAGAGCGACTTGGGGTGTAAATTGTGTAAAATATGTAGTGTAAACAGTGTAGTGTAGTGTAAATAGTGCAATGTGTAAACAGTGTAAATAGAGACGCTGTCGTAATGAATGATTTATTTAATAATGACACAATTTTTCTCAGAAGAATTCAATAAGGATCAGTTTTTTGCTAGTTGACCTTCAATTTGTGTATTTCTTTTCTGTCTCTCTGTCTGTCTGCCTCTGTCTCTCTTACTCTCTTTCTCACTGAATATCTTGCTAACAGGTTATGTGTCTATCTACCTGTTTTTCTATTTATTTCTTTGTCTGTCTTTCTATCGGCTTATTTTTGTTTGTCTGTCTGTGCACCTGTCTCTCTCTGTGTCTGCCCCTGCCTTTGTATTTCTCTATTTCTATGTATCGATCTTTTCATCTTTTTGTCTGTCTGTCTGTCTGTTCGTCTTTCTACCTATTTATTTTTGTCTCTGTCTGTCTGTGGATCTGTATCTTTCTGTCATTGTCCTTGTCTCTGTCTCTGTATGTCAGTCCGTATCATGCCGTCTACGAGAATTATTTTTGTGTCTGTCAACCTCTATCTATTTATTTATTTATCTGTGTATTTATCTGTTTTCCTATCCATCCATCCATCCATCCACACAGACAAACGATGGTTCCTACGCATAGCTAGGGTATGTGGATGCTGGCCACTACGAGAGAACCCTGACGTATATAACGCCATATCAACGCACTCCATGCAGACCACGGGCGTTGAGGCCTTGAAGAAGTGGGCGTGGGAGGAGGCGGCGGAAACAAAGAGGAAAGGAAGAGGAGGGAGAAGAGAGAGAAAAGGAAGGGAAATGTTACCCCCTCTGGCTGGAGTTAACATGGAAGTCCTTCCCACCATACCTGATCCTCCTTGCCACGAGCTGGTTTGCGTTTGTCTGTGTGCATCATCTTGTCAGTACGATAATACTGATGTCGGATTCGAGGTAAGGGATTGTACGTAGATTATAGAGCATTAAACGTATACTTGAGCAATGATATATGGGAAGTGGCCACCCTTGAGCAATATGTGCGGACACATTCGGAGTTAGAGGCCATATTAATAGAATGTCAATATGATACCGTATATTTTGTGGGAGAGTTCAGTGCCGATCCTCATTCGGGACGACCTGGCGTACTTTTAAAAACTTGATGCAAGCACATATTCTAAAATGCTTTGATGTTAACATGCCAAATAATGATGCATTTACATTTGTTGGTTATGGTAACTCTGTGTAGATGGCTGGACCATGTTACTGGAAGACAGCATGACAAGATTAATGTGGAAAATATACAAGTGCTCGAACACATTACTGGCTCAGACCATTTACCACTATGTTTTGACCTAGTATGCTATAATATAAAACATCCAACAGTCACTGCAGAAAGTAGCTGGTCAGAGGAAAAGGAACATAACAGCTCAAAGTTTATTGCATGGGATAAATTAAATTAATATGAACTACAAAGTATATCTCTTCGGGTAGATGAGAAATTACGTTATTTTTGTAATAATGCAGTGTACCAATGTAGCAATATTGGCTGTAGAAACAAAGATCATCTTCGTGCTATTGATAACCTATACGAGTTGATATGCTCCACCATTTCGGTTGTGACAGAAAATTACAAGCAAGAAAAAGTTAAATAAATATAAAATTCTTCCTGGGTGGAATCGTCGGGTAAAGCATTTGCTCAATGTGGCCAAAGAGTGTTTCCTACGCTGGGTTGCATTAGGTAAAGTACATGGTACAGATGAACATAATCATGTGGTACAGTCGCAAAGGAAATTTAAGAATGTTTTGAAAGCTTGCAGGTTGGACGAACACACAGAGATATGTAAATCAAGGAGAAATTTAAAAATCGTGATATAAGACAGCTTTGGTCAGAAGTGAAGCGTGGTAAAGATAAAAGCAAAGTAGTTACTATAATTGATGGAAAAGACAACACTTATGATATACTTGAATTGTTTACAACTCAGTATTTACTGTCTCTGCCAGAGCAAGATAATGAGTGCAGGTTCGAATTTATGAACTGCTTCAGAGATGCGTGGCGTGGTGGTGCAAGCCAGGATGTATACAACAGTCTCCCCTGTGATTCTGAGGAAAATGATTGCGCGGCTCAATCATGGGGTGAGTCACGGCGGTATTCATTGTCTTTCTGAAAAATGCATCCGAGCATTTTCAACAAAACTTGTCTCATTTATTTAACAGATGCTTATCACATCGCTATATACCACCTGAATTACTGAAAGGTAACATTATACTTATATTAAACGCAGCAATAAAAGTATGAGCGACTCTAGCAATTACAGGCCGATTATGCAGTCATCATGTTTATAAAGCTGTTAGAGATCCTTCTTTTGGATATATTAGAAGAAAAAAATAAAGCTAAATGAAAGACAGTTTGGTTTTCGAAAAGACATATCCACAACTGATGCATGTTTCATAGTGAAGGAAATTATTCATACATATACAGCTACCAGAAGTAAAGGTATTCTAACATTTGTTGGCCTATCTAAACCATTCGATCGAGTCAACCATTTTATCCTAGGTAAAAAACTTATACAGGAGATCAGAAAATCCCGTTGGATCTTATTTTTCTCATAATGCATTATCTTCGCAATCAGGTGGCAAACATCAAGTGGCAGGGAGGTCAGGGCAAGTACGTTTGTGTGGAACACGGTGTAAGACAGGGAGGTGTCCTGTCTCCGTTTTTGTTTAAGCTATACATTGACTCTGTCTTATCCGACATTAGTAGCGTGAATTACGGCTGCTATTTAGGTATAACTAAAGTAAATATTTTAGCATATACTGATGACATAGTGCTTCTTTCGAAATTAGTTGCAAACATGAACAAATTATTTGCAAGGTTTTCATATGGTATAGATACACTAAAGCTGAAAATTAATAAGGATAAAACAAAGTGCATGTTTATTAGGGAAAAGCCCTTACCCGCACTGTGTTCAGTTAGGTGATGACAATCTAGAGAGTGTTAAAACGTAAGATAATTTACGTCACTGTCTTGCCACTGATCGGAGACGAAAAAGATATTGAAAAGTGATTAAATATTTTTTATGCCAGTATTAATAGTATTTTGAGAAATATATCATTATTAGATGTGAATACTTTTTTTTTTACTTCTACTGGAAGCCCGAATATGGTCTATATTTGTGGAATTCAAAAAATACTGTTTATGTTGACTACCAATACTGTGAAAACTATTGATACTAAAAGCTAAGAAAGTAGTGTACCAGCACTGCGTACCTCTCGTTGGCTCTGGCTGAGAGGAAGAGGGACGCATGATGACAGGGGATATAGAACCGCCTGGCCGGGGCCCCTCTAGCGCTCTGCGCTCCTCCCCGTTGTCCCTTCAAGGGTCGGTGTTGCGCCACCCCTTCTGTGGCTCCTCCATGGGGTGGGTATTTCACTTACTATTAATGTTGGAGGCGCTGGTGACGGTGGCAATAGTAGTAGTAGTAGTTCTAGTAGTAGGGGAGAAGGAGTCGTAGTAGTGGCAGCAAAAACAAGAGAAGCAGTAGTAGTAGGCTAGTATTAGTAGTAGTGGTTGTAGTAATAGTAGTAGTTATTGTGATAGTAGTAATTGCAGTAGTATTAGTAGTAGTGGTAGTAGTGGTGGTAGTAGTAGTAGTGGTGGTAGTAGTGGTGGTAGTAGTAGTAGTAGTAGTGGTAGTAGTTGTAATAGTAACAACAACAGAGAAGTAGCAGTAGTAGTAGGAGTAATAGCAACAACAGGAGAAGTAGAAGAAATAGTAGTGCTAGTAGTAGTAGTAGTACTATTAATAGTAGCAGTAGCATTAGTAGTAGTAAAGTAGCAGCAGTAACAGTATTAGTAGCAAAAGTAAAACCTAACCTCAGTATACAGTATGTGTCAAAATGACTTGCAAATCATAAACATTATCGTTATTTAGGAACAGGTGTGTACAAAAATACCTGCCAACCATAATTTCTGTTAATTGTACCTGCTTTATATTTTATTTTAATTTTTTGCATATGGCTGTAAAAATCTATAAAAGTGATAAAAATATTTGTTCGACGTGTGTGTGTAAAAAAAAAATTACATATATATATATATATATATATATATATATATATATATATATATATATATATATATATATATATATATATATATATATATATATATATATGTGTGTGTGTGTGTGTGTGTGTTTGTGTGTATGTGTGTAAATTCTTTTCTTCTGTCTTTCCTTCCTTCCTTCCTGTCTCCTTTAATTCCTTCCTTGCTTCCTCTTCCTTGCTCGCTTGATTCCTTCCTTCCTTCCTTCCTTTCTTCCATCCTGTCTCCTTTAATTTCTTCATTGCTTCCTCTTCCTTGCTCGCTTGATTCCTTCCTTCCTACCTTCCTTTCTTCCATCCTGTCTCCTTTAATTTCTTCATTGCTTGCTCTTGCTTGCTTGCTTGATTCCTTCTTTCCTTCCATTTTTCCTCCCCTAATTCCTTCTCTCCTTTCTCTCTCTCTCTCTCTCTCTCTCTCTCTCTCTCTCTCTCTCTCTCTCTCTCCCCATAAGCGCGTAGACCATCAGACAGCCATCAGAGTGACAGCTCAAGCCGAAAGGCGGGGCTGTCTCTCAAGATGGATTGGTCTTGTATTCAGCGAAGAGACACACTGCCGATGAAAGAGTATGGATTTCTTTTGTCGTCTCTTTTCTTTTTCTTTCGTTTATTTTCTCTTCTTCTCTTCCCTTCCCTCCCCTACCCTCTCATACCCTATCCATCCCTTCCCTTCTCTTCCCTTGCCTCCCCTTCCATTCCCTTCCTCTCCCTTCCCTTCTCTTCTCTTCTCTTCTCTTCTCTCCTTTTCTCTCCATTCCGTGCATTCTGGATTTATTTTTCTTTTCTTCTCCTCTTCCCTTCTCCCCTCTTCTTTTTTCTCCTCTCATATGCTTCTCTTTTTCTCTCTGCTTCTATTAACCTACCTATCTCAACTCACCAAACCAAACCAACCCAATTCAACCTATTTGTGTGTGTGTGTGTGTGTGTGTGTGTGTGTGTGTGTGTGTGTGTGTGTGTGTGTGTGTGTGTGTGTGTGTGTGTGTGTGTGTGTGTGTGTGTGTGTGTGTGTGTGTGAGAGAGAGAGAGAGAGAGAGAGAGAGAGAGAGAGAGAGAGAGAGAGAGAGAGAAGGAAAAGTCATGGAGATAAAAGAAACTTCAGGGAAGCAGGAAGAAAGCGTTGAAGTGAGAAATGATAGATAGATACATAAGAGAGAGAGAGAGAGAGAGAGAGAGAGAGAGAGAGAGAGAGAGAGAGAGAGAGAGTTCAAATCCCCTACGCTCTTACACCCAACCATCCCACAGTGTCTCCTGGCAAAATATAAATGTTTGATGCAGAACACACTTGCAAGGCGGGGTTAGGAACGTGGTGAAGTTAGAAACGGAGCGAATTTGGGTTTAGATTAGGGATTGGGATTAGGAACGGGGTAGATGAGGTTAGAAATGGAGGTTTATGTGAAATTTTAATATAATCTTAAAAAAAAAAAAAAATCGTCTGCCTTTCACCCCTGTGTGAATGAAACCCACGGGCACACAGAAAAATAAATAACTCACCCATCACCTATAGCCCTTTAACTTGGCAAACATATTCGTCTTCCTGTAGCTTATTTCACGTAACTCAGTGGCAGAATAAGATAATCCTTTCCATAGCTCTTCTTCGTGACTGGCACCATATCCTAGCGCTGTTCTATCGCTAAAGCTCAGCATTCAAGTTCGAGTGATAGGAGTAAACACACAGTACTATTGTCCCAATTTCAGGAATATATTTTCATTGTTAAAAAAAGTTAGGTAGACCCATTAACCCATTACCCTGACAAATGGGGGTTAATGGGTTAGGAAGGGATGAATAGGGAGGTGGCGTGAGTATTAATAATGGGTGATTGTTGACTTTCGTATATTTTAGTGAGGCCATTGAACTGGGATGATGGGTTGGTTGTGTGTATGTGTATATGTGTGTGTGTACTTCTGTCTCTCTGCCTCTGTCTTTTGTGCTGTCTGTCTGTCTTTGTTTCTGTCCCTTGTCTCTGTCTGTCTGTCTCTGTCTCTCTCTCTCTCTCTGTCTCTACCTCTGTCTGTTTGTATGTCTGGCTGTCTGTCTCTTTCTCTCTCTCTCTCTCTCTCTCTTTCAAACTGAGGTAAATATATGGTCTGAAGGAAATAATTGTGTATGTCAGGGTATATTCTTTTTTACTAAGGAATATTAATGTTTCTGGAGGATATTCAATACGCCTGTCCATATATACGGAGGTTAATAATGGAATAATGAACGTTTAAGTTGTTATCTAGATATGGAGGAGTGTGTGAAAGAGGAGTGCTGGAATGAAGAAGAAAAAGAAAACACAAAATCAAGTTCACAACACTAGCAGTTAACAAGGTCTTAGTTTGGTGGTGCTGATGCAGAAGGGACTCTGTTGATTATAGTTTTATTAACTTTTCAGAATCAATACAGACACTATTTAATTTCTGGTGTGTGAATTTGAAAAGGATTTAGGTTGGTGTTAATAAACAACACAGAATTTCATGCAGTTGTAATTATGTTCCCATTTTAGAATCAGTTTTGTTACAGTAAAGGTTGTTGTAAAGGGTTTTTTGTCATAATGATTCAGTTTCGTAATAATGAGGTATTATAAATGTTTAGGGGATTATGTTATTATTTCAAAATCAGCATGAACCAGATGTTCTGTTTTAGTAAAAATAGTCAACAAGGATGCAGTCTATCTTTAGTAACGAAACCAGTTATTATGCAGTTTCAGTATGTAATGTTTCAGAGTGAACAAAAATTTAATGAAATGCAATTATCAGCAATTTACAAGGAGGAAAATTTACTGTAGTATCACACAGCAGACTATAAATCGCAGTATGACTTTTCAAGCAGTTATAATTTTAGGTTCATTGAAAACACAAAATTAAGACACTGAAACTAAAAATACCAGGTGTTTACATTGATGCGGTTTGATAATAGTAGAGGCATAACGAAATCTGTAACTTATGTGTCTCATGGTCAGCAGTAAGGCAAAGCAGATAATATTGGTAACATTCTATAAGAAGTTACGTTCTTATAAATCTTATTGAACCATGAAGCAATTATCGTTTTGTCCAGGTCTCAGGAGCGGCACACACACACACACACACACACACACACACACAGTATTCAACAAGAAACTTTTGCAATAATGAAGGCACAGTGAACTTTGATCTGCTACCTGTTCACACTATTATCAACACAGTGGCACTGAAGATCACATTACTAGCACTCACCAAAGATGGAGCATGTAATCAATAACGGTGTAATGAAGTTTAGTCATCTACAGTAAGTGTTCCAGTGTCAGGATAAACACTAGCCACCATATTAATAAAGGGTGGGGGTTTAGACTTCTCTTGTCAAGACAGGAAGATTAGATTATGATACATGTTCTATAATGCACGAAGGAAGGACTATCATGTTTTTTAGCAATGAAGTCTTCAGTTTTGGCATCTTAATTCTAATTTTTCTTTTTTGTAACTCAAGAACAAAAAGTCATTGTAGTGAGATTCAACAAGGAGAGTGTTTAAATTTGAATGATGATATAATATTCAACTATATTCAATTATCAGTTCCTTTACATGTCTGAAAACAGTCTCAAAAGTTTCTGAAATCTGTCTCAAAAACTTTGTATCTTGATAAATTTATCCACTAAAATTCAAGATGAGTTTGAGTGGTTTTAATCTTGCTTCATGTGTTTTGAATCCAAGACGTGCATATAACTGATTATAACTGTACATCAAAGAAATTGTGTCTTAGGGTCAACGAAAAATAAAGAAAAACACTCATAAAACCATTACATCAAGTAGATCCATTAAAAATAACGGGACTCAGTAAACTAGAAGTCGAGTATCATTCATAGATCATTGCTGGTATAAACGAAGCGTGAGGTAGGCTGCAAAAATATGCTAACAATTTTCAAAATGAGAATGTGCATGACAAGGAGAAAAATTGATAGCAACAGCAATTAATAAACTCTGAAGCGACTATTTCTTATCACTTTTTACCTGCAAAAGCTAAGCACTGAGCAAGAAAGTATAGTAACAATAATAAGCCAAGGCCCAGCAAACCCGTCTCAGGCAGTCGTTTTAGTGCTGACGTATAAACACAACAGGGTATCTAGTCAAAGATGTCTGATATCAAATTTGGAGTAAATTAGGTGAAAATTTACGATTTTATGCCCACTTGAAATTTTAGGCCCGACCCACCTGATGCTGACCCCCATACCACTATACTAATTTTTCTTTTTTTTTTTTCTTTTTTTTTTTCTTTCTGAGGCGAAGATGCGCTCGACAGGTTGTTGATGATTGGCTGAATGCAATATGTCAGAATAACATTTACTAACCTAAATTTCCCTCTCAGATATATGTTGTCAATTAGTAATGCTAACGAGTAAATAGTTAATGAAGTAATGTTGCATTTAGCCAGTCATCACCAATCTGTCCAGTGTATCTTCGCCTCGATAAAAAAAAAAAAAAAAAAAAAAAAAAAGAGTCCTACGGGTTACCTCCCTGCTTTAATGCGGCATGTTATAGGGTGCAGATTTGAAAGATGCACCTTTAGGTTTTGATTTCATGTCGATATGACGAATTTGAAAGGAGTTATGGCGAGAAAACGATTTTTTATTTAATATTTTTTTTACATTATATTGGCCTACAGCCTGGGCCTTGGTCCAATTTGGCCCCAAACTTAATCAGGTGATCAGAAGGCCATAGCCCATCATCCCTGTAATTTTAGTAAAATCACAGCAGCAGGTTTAGCATAAAGTTGTTAACAGACAGACAGACAGACAAATAGACAAATCTAGTGAAAGCAATACCCGTCCCCGAGCCCCTCCGGGGCGGGGACGAGTAATCAACAATACCATCTTCAGTAAGATACAGTAAGTGGATAGATTGGTATCGGTAGCATTAACACACACACACACACACACACACACACACACACACACACACACAGTAAGAAAATATCTCAGCAATACCTTTTCATAGTAATGGGGCACAATGAACGTCAACTATAGTCGGAATCCCGCCTGTTTGCGGCGGGGGTGTGGCCAGCACCTGTGGGCAATGGTGCCACGTTTCCCCAACTTGCGATGTGAAACGGAAGCTATTTATGTACAAGGCATCACAAATTCGATAAATTCAGATGAATAAAACTTACACTTGTGTATTTTGATGGATGAATCAACAGTAATCTTATTATGCATAAAATATTTATACAGTAACACAGAAACATGGCACACATATTGTACAGTGTTGCTGAAAGATATTGTAGTCACTTTTAATGGTTTTTAGCGTAGTTTTAGGGTGGGTAATGATATCACAGTTATGGATATAAGATAATGAGCCTGAAAAAAGAAGAAATATGCCAATATCCAAAGTAAAAGAAATAATTCATGTAATTCCTGTGAGTGGCAATACTTACACATCCATCTGGCCTAAAATAAATGTCCCAAGGGAGAATGAGGAGATTCAATGTCCCAAGAGAGAGAGAGAGAGAGGGAGAGGGAGAGAGAGAGAGGCATGCATTGAATGCATTGTCGGCATCACTTAATATAACAAAACCAAATTAACAAATGAAAGCACAATTATAAATAACTTATAAAAGAATCAAAAGTACTCAGGGTGGCTCACATTTCCCGCCAGGAGAGAGAGAGAGAGAGAGAGAGAGAGAGAGAGGGAGAGGGGAGAGAGAGAGAGAGAGAGGTCTGTCACTGCCTTCTTTGTATTCATTTGTTCCTTTGTACATACTGCACACACTGATATACATTGTTCCTATTGATGCACATATATCTATACACGTAATTTCTCTCTCTCTCTCTCTCTCTCTCTCTCTCTTCTAATACTGACCACGTGGTAGGTGAATCCAGCCCCCCCTTCCCCTCTCCTCCCTTCTTAATCCCTCCTGGGTGTCTCAGGTCAAATCCCCCTTCACACTTCCCCTCCCCCCTGGACCACTACGTCGGGGTGTATGAATCAGTAACGTAACAAACCTCTCAGCAGACAGTAACTTTGACACTCCATCTACTACTAAATATGACAAAACCAAATTAACAAATGAAAGCACAATTATAAACAACTTATAAAAGAATCAAAAGTACTCAGGGTGGCTCACATTTCCCGCCAGGAGAGAGAGAGAGAGAGAGAGAGAGAGAGAGATAACGGTATAGAAAACGTGGCAACACTGTACACAGGTGCGGGCCCGCCACGGCCGCGAGCGTGCGCGAGTCCTACTATAACTACTATGTGTTCCTGTTACGATATCGACATTAACGATAGCTTGACACAATAACTGCCAGGTAAATGAAAAATGAGTTCCAAGAGGATGGTTATGCCTTCAGTTTTCTTTGCATTTTTTTATTTATATAATCCAACAGGTGTATTAAGGACATCTTACCAATCGTTTTCTATTGTGTAGCTCTTTTTCATTGGTTTTGGACGAACGAGGGCGATTATGGCTCGCATATAAATATTCTGCAGCACTTTTTCATCCAGTCCAATTATCCAGAGGGTCTCCAGTTATTTGAATTCCTATTTTGTGTCCTCTTTTTTCCATGGTTTCTATTATCTCAGACCAGCATAGAAAGATAGATAAGGTACGTTAGGTTAGATCAGGTTAGAATGAGTTGGGACGTGTTTAGATTTTCCTAGATTGGTTTAGATTAAGATGAACTGAAGTTAGGATAAGATTGGGTTGGATTAGATAAGTTTTGGTTACATTTGGTTAGATAGGGTAAGGTTAGGTTAGATCTGGCTGGATTAGAATCATTTAGGATGGGTTGGGTTAGGTGAGGGTAGATTAGGATAGGCTTAGGATAGATTAGAATATGTTAGCTTAGGTTGAGTTGGGTTAAATGAGGTGAGGGTATGGGCGGGTAGGTTAGGTTAAGCTAATTTAGGCTGGTTTATTTAGGTTGCATTAGCGTAGGGTAGGGGTAAGGTTTGGTTAGGTTAGGTTACGTTAAGTTGGGATAAGTCGGTTGAGATTAGCTTAAGTTAGGACAGAATTCCTAAAGTTTAGTTAGCTTAAAATGAAATGGAAGTTAGATTAGGTTAGGTTATGGTTGGATTGGGTGAAGCCATGTTGGATTATGTTGACTTAGGTTAGGTTAGGCTTAGTTAGGATAACTGAGGTTAGTTAGGGCAGCGTTAGGAGGGTTAGATTTGATATAAGTTAGGTTAAGTTAGTTTGGCGTAGTAAAATCTAGTGCACTGTCAGAGCCCGTCCTTCTCTGTCTCAGGAAATTCACTTACATGATTCTTAATTCTCTGGTCGGCTTGCTAGGGAAATGGGGCACTGTATGACGTCAAGGTTCCTACACACACACACACACACACACACACACACAGATTGAAACGACATGAGGGAATATGTTAAAGGTTCGAAACATGGGAGAAAAAATGCAGTGAGAAAGAGAGAGAGAGAGAGAGAGAGAGAGAGAGAGAGAGAGAGAGAGAGAGAGATTGAAACGACATGAGGGAATATATTAAAATTTCGAAACATGAGAGAGAGAGAGAGAGAGAGAGAGAGAGAGAGAGAGAGAGAGAGAGAGAGAAGAGGGAAATGGAAAGAAAATGAAAATATAGGTCAGATAAATGGACAGATAAATAGATAGGTAGTTAGGTAGGTAGAGAGATAGGGAGACAGAAATGCAGGAAGGTATGTAGCTAGACAGGCAGGTAGATGAGTAGAGACAGAGAGACATGCTAGTAGAGGATTGCCAGCTAATTTTTGCACATGCCTGTACGTCAGAAAAAAACTATAAATTTTCCACCTACAGCGTGAGTCAAAAGGAGGGTGGAATGACGCTACCTGGCCCCTCCAATCACTTCAAACGACCCAATTGCACTGTTTGGAGGTGCGTTTGGCCTTGTTAGAGCGACCTGGGGTGTAAATTGTGTAAAATATGTAGTGTAAACAGTGTAGTGTAGTGTAAATAGTGCAATGTGTAAACAGTGTAAATAGAGACGCTGTCGTAATGAATGATTTATTTAATAATGACACAATTTTTCTCAGAAGAATTCAATAAGGATCAATTTTTTGCTTAGTTGACCTTCAATTTGTGTATTTCTTTTCTGTCTCTCTGTCTGTCTGCCTCTGTCTCTCTTACTCTCTTTCTCACTGAATATCTTGCTAACAGGTTATGTGTCTATCTACCTGTCTTTCTATTTATTTCTTTGTCTGTCTTTCTATCGGCTTATTTTTGTTTGTCTGTCTGTGCACTTGTCTCTCTCTGTGTCTGCCCCTCCCTTTGTATTTCTCTATTTCTATGTACCGATCTTTTCATCTTTTTGTCTGTTTGTCTGTCTGTTCGTCTTTCTACCTATTTATTATTGTCTCTGTTTGTCTGTACATCTGTATCTTTCAGTCCTTGTCCTTGTCTCTGTCTCTGTATGTCAGTCCGTATCATGCCGTCTACGAGAATTATTTTTGTGTCTGTCAACCTATATCTATTTATCTATTTATCTAAGTATTTATCTGTTTTCCCATCCATCCATCCATCCACACAGACAAACGATGGTTCCTACGCATAGCCAGGGTATGTGGATGCTGGCCACTATGAGAGAACCCTGACGCATATAACGCCATATCAACGCACTCCATGCAGACCACGGGCGTTGAGGCCTTGAAGAAGTGGGCGTGGGAGGAGGCGGCGGAAACAAAGAGGAAAGGAAGAGGAGGGAGAAGAGAGAGAAAAAGAAGGGAAATGTTACCCCCCTGGCAGGAGTTAACATGGAAGTCCTTCCCACCATACCTGACCCTCCTTGCCACGAGCTGGTTTGCGTTTGTCTGTGTGTATCATCTTGTCAGTATGATAATACTGATGTCGGATTCGAGGTAAGGGATTGTACGTAGATTATAGAGCATTAAACGTATACCTGAGCAATGATATATGGGAAGTGGCCACCCTTGAGCAATATCTGCGGACACTTTCGGAGTTAGAGGCCATATCAGTAGAATGTCAATATGATACCGTATATTTTGTGGGAGAGATCAGTACCGATCCTCATTCGGGACGACCTGGCTTACTTTTAAAAACTTGATGCAAGCACATGTTCTAACAGGCTTTGATGTTAACATGCCAAATAATGATACATTTACATTTGTTGGTTATGGTAACTCTGTGTATATGGCTGGACCATGTTACTGGAAGACAGCATGACAAGATTAATGTGGAAAATATACAAGTGCTCGAACACATTACTGGCTCAGACCATTTACCACTATGGTTTGACCTAGTATGCTATAATATAAAACATCCAACAGTCACTGCAGAAAGTAGCTGGTCAGAGGAAAAGGAACATAACAGCTCAAAGTTTATTGCATGGGATAAATTAAATTAATATGAACTGCAAAGTATATCTCTTCGGGTAGATGAGAAATTACGTTATTTTTGCAATAATGCAGTGTACCAATGTAGCAATATTGGCTGTAGAAACAAAGATCATGTTCGTGCTATTGATAACCTATACGAGTTGATATGCTCCACCATTTCGGTTGTGACAGAAAATTACAAGCAAGAAAGGGTTAAACAAATATAAAATTATTCCTGGGTGGAATCGTCGGGTAAAGCATTTGCTCAATGTGGCCAAAGAGTGTTTCCTACGCTGGGTTGCATTAGGTAAAGTACATGGTACAGATGAACATAATCATGTGGTACAGTCGCAAAGGAAATTTAAGAATGTTTTGAAAGCTTGCAGGTTGGACGAACACACAGAGATATGTAAATCAAGGAAAATTTAAAAATCGTGATATAAGATAGCTTTGGTCGGAAGTGAAGCGTGGTAAAGATAAAAGCAAAGTAGTTACTATAATTGATGGAAAAGACAACACTTATGATATACTTGAATTGTTTACAATTTAGTATTTACTGTCTCTACCAGAGCAAGATAATGAGTGCAGGTTCGAATTTATGAACTGCTTCAGAGATGCGTGGCGTGGTGGTGCAAGCCAGGATGTATACAACAGTCTCCCCTGTGATTCTCAGGAAAATGATTGCGCGGCTCAATCATGGGGTGAGTCACGGTGGTATTCATTCTGTCTTTCTGAAAAATGCATCCGAGGATTTTGAACAAAACTTGTCTCATTTAACAGATGCTTATCACATCGCTATATACCACCTGAATTACTGAAAGGTAACATTATACCTATATTAAACGCAGCAATAAAAGTATGAGAGACTCTAGCAATTGCAGGCCGATTATGCAGTCATCATGTTTATAAAGCTGTTAGAGATCCTTCTTTTGGATATATTAGAAGAAAAAAATAAAGCTAAATGAAAGACAGTTTGGTTTTCGAAAAGACATATCCACAACTGATGCATGTTTCATAATGAAGGAAATTATTCATACATATACAGCTACCAGAAGTAAAGGTATTCTAAAATTTGTTGGCCTAACTAAACCATTCGATCGAGTCAACCATTTTATCCTAGGTAAAAAACTTATACAGGAGATCAGAAAATCCCGTTGGATCTTATTTTTCTCATAATGCATTATCTTCACAATCAGATGGCAAACATCAAGTGGCAGGGAGGTCAGGGCAAGTACGTTTGTGTGGAACACGGTGTAAGACAGGGAGGTGTCCTGTCTCCGTTTTTGTTTAAGCTATACATTGATTCTGTCTTATCCGACATTAGTAGCGTGAATTACGGCTGCTATTTAGGTATAACTAAAGTAAATATTTTAGCATATACTGATGACAAAGTGCTTCTTTCGAAATTAGTTGCAAATATGAACAAATTATTTGCAAGGTTTTGATATGCTATAGGTACACTAAAGCTGAAAATTAATAGGGATAAAACAAAGTGTATGTTTTTTAGGGAAAAGCCCTTACCCGCACTGTATTCAGTTAGGTGATGACAACCTAGAGAGTGTTAAAACGTAAGATAATTTAAGTCACTGTCTTGCCACTGATCTGAGATGAAAAAGATACTGAAAAGTGATTAAATAGTTTTTATGCAAGTATTAATAGTATTTTGAGAAATATATCATTATTAGATGTGAATCCTTTTTTTTTACTTTTACTGGAAGCCCGAATATGGTCTATGTTTGTGTAATCCAAAAAATACTGTTTACCTCAACTATAAATCCTGTGACAACTGATGCTATAAACTAAAAGCTAGGAAAGTAGTGTACCAGCACTGCGTACCTCTCTTTGGCTCTGGCTGAGAGGAAGAGGGACGCATGAGGGCAGGGATATAGGATCGCTTAGCCGGGGCCTCTCTAGCGCTCTGCGCGCCTCCCCGTTGTCCCTTCATTTGGTCGGTGTTGCGCCACCCCTTCTGTGGCTCCTCCATGGGATGGGTATTTCACTTACTATTAATGTTAGAGGCTCTGATGACGGTGGCATTAGTAGTAGTAGTAGTTCTAGTAGTAGGGGAGCAGGAGTCGTAGTAGTGGCAGCAAAAACAAAAGAAGCAGTAGTAGTAGGCTAGTATTAGTAGTAGTGGTTGTAGTAATAGTAGTATTAGTTGTTGTGATAGTAGTAATTGCCGTAGTAGTAGTAGTAGTAGTTGTGGTACTAGTAGTAGTAGTGGTAGTAGTTGTAATAGTAACAACAACAGAGAAGTAGCAGTAGTAGTAGAAGTAATAGGAACAACAGGAGAAGTAGCAGAAATAGTAGTACTAGTAGTAGTAGTAGTACTAGTAATAGTAGAAGCAGTAGCAGTAGTAGCAGTAAAGTAGCAGCAGTAACAGTATTAGTAGCAAAAATAAAGCCTAACCTCAGTTTACAGTATGTGTCAAAATGACTTGCACATCATAAATATTATCGTTATTTAGGAACAGGTGTGTGCAAAAAAACCTGCCAACCATAATTTCTCTTAATTGTACCTGCCTTATATTTTATTTTAATTTTTTGCATATGACTGTAAAAATCTATAAAAGTGATAAAAATATTTGTTCGATGTGTGTGTGTGTGTGTGTGTGTGTGTGTGTGTGTCTGTGTGTGTGTGTGTGTAAAAAAATATTATTTATATATATATATATATATATGTGTGTGTGTGTGTTTGTGTGTATGTGTGTAAATTCTTTTTCTTCTGTCTTTCCTTCCTTCCTTCCTGTCTCCCCTAATTCCTTCCTTGCTTCCTCTTCCTTGCTCGCTTGATTCCTTCCTTCCTTCCTTCCTTCCTTCCTTTCTTCCATCCTGTCTCCTTTAATTTCTTCATTGCTTGCTCTTGCTTGCTTGCTTGATTCCTTCTTTCCTTCCATTTTTCCTCCCCTAATTCCTTCTCTCCTTTCTCTCTCTCTCTCTCTCTCTCTCTCTCTCTCTCTCTCCCCATAAGCGCGTAGACCATCAGACAGCCATCAGAGTGACAGCTCAAGCCGAAAGGCGAGGCTGTCTCTCAAGATGGATTGGTCTTGTATTCAGCGAAGAGACACACTGCCGATGAACGAGTATGGATTCCTTTTGTCGTCTCTTTTCTTTTTCTTTCGTTTATTTTCTCTTCTTCTCTTCCCTTCCCTACCCTACCCTCTCATACCCTATCCATCCTTTCCTTCCCTTCCATTACCTTCCCTTCCCTTCCCTCTCCTTCCATTCCCTTCCTCTCCCTTCCTTTCTCTTCTCTTCTCTTCTCTCCTTTTCTCTCCATTCCTTGCATTTCTGGTTTTGTTTTTCTTTTCTTCTCCTCTTCCCTTCTCCCCTCTTCTCTATTCTCCTCTCATATGCTTCTCTTTTTCCCTCTGCTTCTATTAACCTAACTATCTCAACTCACCAGACCAAACCAACCCAATTCAACCCATTTGTGTGTGTGTGTGTGTGTGTGTGTGTGTGTGTGTGTGTGTGAGAGAGAGAGAGAGAGAGAGAGAGAGAGAGAGAGAGAGAGAGAAGGAAAAGTCATGGAGATAAAAGAAAATTCAGGGAAGCAGGAAGAAAGCGTTGAAGTGAGAAATGATAGATAGATAGTTAAGAGAGAGAGAGAGAGAGAGAGAGAGAGAGAGAGAGAGAGAGAGAGAGAGAGAGAGAGAGAGAGAGAGAGAGAGAGATAGAGATAGAGAGAGAGAGAGTTCAAATCCCCTACGCTCTTACACCCAACCATCCCACAGTGTCTCCTGGCAAAATATAAATGTTTGATGCAGAACACACTTGCAAGGCGGGGTTAGGAACGTGGTGAAGTTACGAACGGTGCGATTTTGGGTTCAGATTAGGGATTGCGATTAGGAATGGGGTAGTTGAGGTTAGAAATGGAGGTTCATGTGAAATTTTAATATGTTCTTAAAAATAATAATAATAAAAAAAATCGTCTGCCTTTCTCCCCTGTTTCAATGAAACCCACAAACACACAGAAAAATAAATAACTCACCCATCACCTATAGCCCTTTAACTTGGCAAACATATTCGTCCTCCTGTAGCTTATTTGACGTAACTCAGTTGCAGAATAAGATAATCCTTTCCATAGCTCTTCTTCGTGACTGGCACCATATCCTAGCGCTGTTCTATCGCTAAAGGTCAGCATTCAACATGAAAAGATGGCAGTTTTAGGCCAAGTTAGAGTGATAGGAGTAAACACACAGTACTAATGTCCCAATTTCTGGAATATATTTTCATTGTTAAAATAAGTTAGGTAATTAGACCCCATTAACCCATTATCCTGGGAAATGGGGGTTAATGGGTTAGGAAGGGATCAATAGGGAGGTGGCGTGAGTATTAATAATGGGTGATTGTTGACTTTCGTATATTTTAGTGAGGCCATTGAACTGGGATGATGGGTTGGTTGTGTGTGTGTGTGTGTGTGTGTGTGTGTGTGTGTGTGTGTGTGTGTGTGTGTGTGTGTGTGTGTGTGTACTTCTGTCTCTCTGCCTCTGTCTTTTCTGCTGTCTGTCTGTCTTTGTTTCTGTCTCTTGTCTCTGTCTGTCTCTGTCTCTATCTCTATCTCTGTCTCTACCTCTGTCTGTTTGTCTGTCTGTCTGTCTGTCTGTCTCTCTCTCTCTCTCTCTCTCTCTCTCTCTCTCTCTCTCTTTCAAACTGAGGTAAATATCACAGAGTATGGTCTGAAGGAAATAATTGTGTATGTCAGGGTATATTCTTCTTTTTTACTAAGGAATATTAATGTTTCTGGAGGATATTCAATACGCCTGTCCATGTATAAGGAGGTTAATAATGGAATAATGAACGTTTAAGTTGTTATCTAGATGTGGAGGAGTGTGTGAAAGAGGAGTGCTGGAATCAAGAAGAAAAAGAAAACACAAAATCAAGTTCACAACACTATCAGTTAACAAGGTCTTAGTTTGGTGGTGCTGATGCAGAAGGGACTCTGTTGATTATAGTTTTATTAACTTTTCAGAATCAATACAGACACTATTTAATTTCTGGTGAGTGAATTTGAAAAGGATGTAGGTTGGTGTTAATAAACAACACAGAATTTCATGCAGTTGTAATTATGTTCCCATTTCAGTATCAGTGTTGTTACAGTAAAGGTTGTTGTAAAGGCTTTTTTGTCATAATGATTCAGTTTCGTAATAATGAGGTATTATAAATGTTCAGGGGATTATGTTATTATTTCAAAATCAGCATGAACCAGATGTTCTGTTATAGTAAAAATAGTGAACAAGGATGCAGTCTCTCTTTAGTAACGAAACCAGTTATTATGCAGTTTCAGTATGTAATGTTTCAGAGTGAACAAAAATTTAATGAAATGCAATTATCAGCAATTTACAAGGAGGAAATTTTACTGTAGTATCACACAGCAGACTATAAATCGCAGTATGACTTTTCAAGCAGTTACAATTTTAGGTTCATTCAAAACACAAAATTAAGACACTGAAACTAAAAATACCAGGTGTTTACATTGATGCGGTTTGATAATAGTAGAGGCATAACGAAATCTGTAACTTATGTGTCTCATGGTCAGCAGTAAGGCAAAGCAGATAATATTGGTAACATTCTATAAGAAGTTACGTTCTTATAAATCTTATTGAACCATGAAGCAATTATCGTTTTGTCCAGGTCTCAGGAGCGGCACACACACACACACACACACACACAGCGGGATTCATTGTAGGTGGACGTGTGACACCGGCGCTCCGTACCAATCACGGCCAGTGGCATTACCTAAATAGTATCTTTGTATGAGTCAAGCTCAGTACCAGGTTAGACTAAATGATTGTTCATTATAAAAAGGAAAAAAATAAGTTTCAACAAGACTTGTAAAAACAGGAAATAGAACCAAGACGAAAGAATACGCTGAGTCATCTCTGAGGTTTGTTTACAACAAGACGGAGATTGTAAGTATATGCTTTGCACTTTAAGTATTGCAAAATGGATACATACTTCAGTAAAACAAATTTGGAAAAGAAAAAGGATAAAGGTAAAAAGCAAAATGATGTTTTTTACCAAGATCTGGTTGAAGTAGAGACCCACAATAGACTGGTTGAACGTGTAAACAAACTAGAAATGGCTTTCAAAAATGAAATTGATGAAATAAAGAAGCAGATGCACTTGCAAAAGGAAGAAATAGAAAAACTAGGAAGGGAGGCCAATAAGAAAGACACAACCATCAGTGAACTAACCGTGGAATTGAGTACACTTAGGGAGAAAATTAGTGAAATGGCAAGTACAGTAGTCAATCACGAGAGTGTTATGGAAGAGTTCAAAAATGACACAGAGACAATTAGGCAAGTTAGCAGTCTTATTGACCAGAGCAGTGAAACTGAGGAGAAGATAACACAAGTAAATGAAGCTGTGCAAAGCTACAAAAATGATGTAGAAACCACGTATGCAGAAATGGTGAAAGTAAAGAAAGACTTAGAAATAAGGGTGGAGGAAAAAAGCATTAAAAAGGAGGTGAAAAGAATAATCCAAAACAATCCAAAGGTAGTCAGAGATTCAGTAGAGATAAACAAATCAATAGTAATCACTGGTATAGAAGAGGATGAAGTTAAAAACAAGATCACAAGAGACAAAAAGGAGATGGCAAATGTAATGAGCTTACTGAAAGAAGTATCAGAGGAAATCTGTAGTAAAGACATAGAGGAACACAAAATGTTAGGGAAATACGAGAAAAGCAAGACAAGACCTCTAAAGGTGACTTTCCAGAGTGTAAACACTGTGGAAGAGATACTAAAAAACGCAAAGAATCTTAAGGAAAAAGAGGAGCCCAAAAATGTATGGATAAAAAGATGTCTAACACAAGAGGAAATGGAATTACTGAAAGAGAAAAGGGAGGAAGCAAAAACAAAAAATAAGGGAAGATCAGAAGACGACAAGAAGAAATTTCTTTACAAAGTAATAGGATTGCAGGTACGAAAGTGGTACACAAACAGGATGGAAGAAAAAGGAGGAAGGTAGTAGAACCATGTCAGGACAAGTATATAAACAAGATGATAAAGTTGATGTACTCAAATGTGGATGGAATGGTATCTAAATTACTAGAGATGAATGATTATATCAGAGAAAATGAACCACAAGTAATATGCCTAACTGAAACAAAATTAATACCAAGGATATCAAATGACATACTAAACTTAGAGGAATACAATATATGGAGAAGAGACAGATATTTAAAAAAAGGAGGAGGAATTATAATATTAAGTAAGAAAAATCTAAAAGTCAAGGAAATAAAACTAGATATACCATCACAAGTAGAACTGATTGCAGTAGAGATCGACACATCTGAAGGCAAAGTAATTGTAGCAAATTTGTACATGCCACCCAGATCAAACACATGGGAAAGAGACGAATATGAGGACCTGGCAGAGAGTACAATTCAGAGTGTAAGATCATTGCTACATAAAATGGAAGAGAAATCGGAAAGAATTATACTAACTGGGGACTTCTATACAAATATAAATTGGAATACTCTAGATATAAATAGCCAAGAAAGCTGTTGGGACCAAAAGCTCCTGGATCTCGTACAAGAGTTTTTCTTAACGCAACATGTGAGGGAAACCGCCAGAAAAAGAGGACTTGATGTACCTTCAGTGCTAGATCTAATATTTACAAGGCAAGAAAATGATATTGACAGTTTAATATATCATCCTCCACTCGGCAAAACCGATCATGCAGTACTAAACTATAACTTCAGGATAGCATATGATATAGTAAACAGCAATGATAGTTACAAAAAGAGCCTAAACTATAAAAAGGGAAATTATCAAGACCTAAAGAAGTATTTCTTAGAAGTTGATTGGGAAAATGAGCTTAGAGGACAAGATTTAAATGCTGTATATAAAAAATTTTGTGAATTTTATGAAATAGGAGTCCAGAAGTACATCCCACAGCACAAAGAAGCAGATAAGAAAATACAGAAATGGTTCAATACAGAATGTAAAAAATCAAAAGAAAGAAGAGATTTGTTGTGGAATAGATACAGAAGACACAATAGTGAAAGGGCGTACAATAATTACAAACAGGCAAGAAACGACTATACAAGAATAAGTAGGGAAGCCCAAAAACAGTTTGAGGAGGATATAATAAATAAAAGTAGTGATCAACCAAAGCTGTTTTACAGCTATATCAGAAGCAAAACTAAAGTAAAAGATATAATACAATCCATTACTGACGAGGGAATCACTTATACACAAGAGAAAGATATTTGTGAAGCACTAAATAAGAATTTCCAATTAGTTTTTACAGAAGAAAAAAATTTTGAGAGGGACTATGTGGAACACGCATGTCCACACATACTACCAGATATACAAATAGCAGAAAAAGTAATACAGGAGGAGTTAAGTAGATTAGACAGAGGAAAAGCAAGTGGTCCTGATGAAATTTCATGTTAGGTATTACGAGAATGTGCAAAGGAGTTATGTAAACCATTATTTTTAATTTTCAAGAAATCCTTGAGTCAAGGTAAACTACCAGATATTTGGAAAAAAGCAAATATTGTCACTAATCTGTTAAGCTACTATGACAAAGTAACAAACACAATACAGGAAAGGGAAGGATGGGTGGACAGTATCTATTTAGATTTCAAGAAAGCTTTTGACACAGTACCACACCAAAGACTTTTATGGAAACTGTACCATCAAGGAGGAATTCGAGGCAAACTGTTTTGTTAATGCAAGACTTTCTCATAAAAAGAGAAATGAGGACAGTACTAAGAGGAAACTACTCATCATGGAAAGAAGTGACTAGTGGAGTACCACAGGGTTCAGTGCTGGCACCAATCATGTTTTTAGTGTATATAAACGATATAAACAGTAACACTGGAAATGAGGGCTATCTGAATATGTTTGCAGATGATGCGAAAATACAAAGGAGAATTACTAACACAGACTCTTGTAAAGAGCTACAAGAAGAATTAAATAAACTTCATGAATGGAGTAGTACATGGCAAATGGAATTCAATGTGGACAAGTGTCAAGTAATCAAGTTTGGTAAAAGTGGAAAAAGACCTGATTGGGATTATAAGTTAGGAAATAAAACCCTATACTCATCAGAAAGAGAGAAAGACCTAGGTGTGATTATCAATAACAGACTATCTCCGGCTGACCACATCAGCGAGAAGGTACGGAACATGTATACACTGCTTGCAAATATGAGAATACCATTCACATACATAAATGAAGACATGCTAAGAAGGATAATAACATCATTCATTAGACCAACCCTGGAATATGCATCAGTAGTCTGGAGTCCTCATCTCAAAAAGCACATGGACAAGATTGAAAAAGTTCAAAGGGCCGCTACAAGATGGATACCAAGCTTAAGGGACCTAAGCTACGAAGTAAGACTAAATAAAATGAATCTACCAACACTACAGGAGAGAAGGAAAAGAGGTGACATGATAATGCTATATAAATGCATATCAGGAAAGGAGAAAATAGACATAAATGATTACTTAACATATGGAGAAGCATCAGCAAGAGGACACTGCAAAAAACTGCATAAGAAGAGAGGTGATAAAGACGTAAGGAAATTCAGTTTCCCAAACAGAGCAATTGATCAATGGAATGCACTACCGAATGAAATAGTGTGTGCCAAAACAATTCACAAATTTAAGGATATGTACGATAAATATGGTTTAAGACACGGGACAGTACGAGCTTAACTCATTCCTGTAAAGATACAATTAGGTAGGTAAGAACACACACACACACACACACACACACACACACACACACACACACACACACACACACACACAGTATTCAACAAGAAACTTTTGCAATAATGAAGGCACAGTGAACTTCCATCCGCTACCTGTTCACACTATTATCAACACAGTGGCACTGAAGATCACATTACTAGCACTCACCAAAGATGGAGCATGTAATCAATAACGGTGTAATGAAGTTTAGTCATCTACAGTAAGTGTTCCAGTGTCAGGATAAACACTAGCCGCCATATTAATAAATGGTGGGGGTTTAGACTTCTCTTTTAAATGATGTCAGGACAGGAAGATTAGATTATGATACATGTTCTATAATGCACGAAGGAAGGACTATCATGTTTTTTAGCATTGAGGTCTTCAGTTTTGGCATCCTAAGTAAATCTTCCCTGGAATTTTTCACTGATTTCATCCATTGAAATAAGCCCTATGTCCTATTCTTATACCAAATAATATATACAAGAAAGAAATAAGGTTAGTGAGAGTGCCAAACACCTGGAATTGGCTAATTATCACCTGACAACACCTCACGTGCACTCGTTCGCTAATTTTCGCTGTTTTTTTCCCCTTGAAATATGCCCTATAATCTATTTTCGTAATAAATATACATGTAAGGAGGGAAGGGAGAAGCCTAAGTGATATTTACATTCACCAGGAACTACCTAATTTATAATGTATTGTCTAGATTTCCTGCCAATCATATCAGTGCTAAACAAAGATGTTTCAAGATCTAACATTGGTAGCTCTGAAAATATATCTCCTAAGTAGGCCTCTAATCTATTTTCGAAATAAATATACATGTAAGGAGGGAAGGGAGAAGCCTAAGTGATATTTACATTCACCTGGAACTACAAGATTTATAATGTAATGTCTAGATTTCCTGCCAATCATATCAGTGCTAGACTTAGCTGTTTCAAGAAGTAATATTGGTAACCCTGAATAACCCCTTAGCAGGCCTCCACGCTAGCCCTCCGTTATCAGGTTACTCTCAACTTCCGAAGTGAGAGTACGTATGTTTCTTCTTGCTGACTTCAAGGCCTTTTTTTCACCCCCATGCAAATGGCCCTGTGACCTTTACCCCCTACTAAACCTCGTGTGGAAAGAGGTAAAGGGCTGACAATTGATAAAAGAGTGACTACGATCTTTCTATTGAGTAAAACAGTGCAAGTGGAATTGTAAATAATGTGTAAATAATGTGTAAACAGCAAGTGAAAGTAATGAATGTAAATATACGTGAACAATGGAAAACAGTTTTATAAGTTATTTCAAGTGACAGTGCACAACACAGTGTAAATAAAATAGAAATGTAAATAACGTAAATAAAATAGAGAACGTAAATAAAAATGTAAATGAGTAGTATTATAAGAATACGAGTATATACCCTAGGAGTAATGAAAGTGAAAGTTTCACTCTAGCATGTCTGAATGCTATGAGTTATGAGAGTGAAGATGAAAGTGACATTCACTCTCAATGCCAGTATACAGGACGAGAAAGTGAGTGCTACGTATTTTACTGAAAGAAATTGAATCCCTACAGTGACAATAAACTAATACTACTGAAGGAAACTTATGAATAAAGACTGTAGATATATATAAATGTTATATAGTAATAGAAATATAAAGTGTGAGGGGTTTTATGAATAATAAATGACAGACTACTAAGAGCTAACTAGTGCCAGTGCGACGATCAGACGCGCTCGTAATTTCCATTGCTTTCACAGTGTTTTTTTTTTAGTATGGATCCCAAACTACTTGAAAATTGTAGAATAGTGTTTATAGTGTTTGTATCTGGCTGTGGTAATCATATTACGGGTTGTTGGGAAGTGTAAAGTGGAGACTTCGTTACCCTACTTCAGAGGTCTCCACAAGTCCTACGGTAACTGACGAAGGCTCAACAATCATTCCAGGAGAAAGCTGAAGGTATGTGCCATAAGCATATTTAATTTTATTATTCTAGGACTAATAACTGATTTTTGGCAAATATTTTTTGAGAGTCTGTCGGAGCCCAAATAACCCCGCGGCACACGCAAGTCATTGGTAAACAAGCCCGCGGTGTAGGGGTTAGCGTAGCACGGCCGGGCAGGCGAGAGGATAGGGTAATGGAGGGGGGGTAGGGAGGGGAGTCAAGAACGGGGAGAAATGGCTAAATTGTCAACAATGGATGGGAGTACAGATGAGATTAGGAGTGCTGACTAGTGTTGGACATTGGCAGTACTGATAGATGATACAAGCCCCCACTTGGAAGCCCGGGTGAATTCAAAATAACACAGAATCACAAAAGCGACGCCCCGCGGTATGATCCCTTGCTCCCAAGCGTCACGAAAGTGACGCCCCGCGGTTAAGGGGTTAAAGGAGAGAGAGAGAGAGAGAGAGAATTATTTACATCTTGGCAGTGATGACTTCATGTTTGTTGAATATTTTTTTTAATGCAAGGAAGAAGGAACCAAAGGCCAGACTCATCCCTCAGTTACCTTTTTATCACCTCAGTAGTCACTTTTTGAAACAATAATTTTTTTGATAAGCTGAAATCGCCTTCATTAACACTATAAATCCTGGTGACGCCCTTCTTAATTGATCTGCCTGTCTATCTCTCTGTTCATCTATTTATTTATCTTTTATTTTTTATTTAATTTATTAATTTCTGTCTTCAATTTGCCGCTGCCGGATGGTTTTATTCAGCCTAATCGTGTCCAATAAATAGGCAGCGAATTTTTTTTTTTGTATATATAAATATTGAAAAGGTTAAAAAATACATATATTCTAACTAAATGCTAAAAAAAGGAATAATAGAAAAAAAAGTAGTTGAATAATCTTAAGGGCTCCTATTCCCGTCGGATAAGGAGACTCCATAGCAGTTTTACTTAGCGATTTATCCTTGGATATGACTGGGTAATATCCTTTCATACGTTATTTAGGCAGAGAATTATATACCACACAATAGGACAGACAGGTGTTATTCGCAAAATTAATCGCTTAAGAATTGATGTTAGGGAGCTTTTCTTCACCGATGAGAGCACGGGTCAAAGCTACCTAGGTTGGTTCTCTCGTTGGTTAAGGAAGCTCCGTAACACATTTTCTTTAGCGATTTACTTATCTTTTTACATCTTCAGTCCTCTTGTGTTACAAAAACCCTTCCAATATCGCCATACAGTAGGGTACTAACCAGCTATATCCAAAAATATATCGCTAAGGAAGAGGTGTTAGGGAGCTCCCTTACTCTCATTCCAGGATGAAATTAAGATCCTCAAGTACACGCCTCCACCATCTTCATTGTTTACGACAGCCATACCCAAATGTAAATAGCTAAACAAGAGGTGTTAAGGAGCTTACACGACTTCACCACCATCTTCATTACCAGCTAATTCGTACCTTATGCCTGAGCACGAGTCGTCACTGATATGCATTAAAGAATTAAGGAAGTGCTATTTTTTTTTTTTTTTTTTTTTTTTTGCCTATCGACCATTGAGGCCGGAGCCTCTGGTCATTAAGGCAAATATATATATACATGTATATATATTGACACATATATACATATATATACGAACATATATATATATATATATATATATATATATATATATATATATATATATATATATATACATCATACACACATCCATGCATATGGACATACTCACTTTCATGCACACGTACATATATATATAATAATTTTTATTTTATTATTTTTTTGTAGTTTTATTTTTATTTTTATTTATTTTTTTTATATTTTTAACCTTATATTACTTATAATAAAAAATACCTAATCTAAATACCCTAAAACTAACCACCTAACAGACAAATCGCTAACCTATACTAAATCCTAAGAGACAAATAACTAGACCTACACTAATGGTAAAAAAGCCTCGACCAAGAGAACACCATCGACTGCAGATGTCATAAATGACTTTGTGTCATAAAAGACTGTGTAGGTTCCTTTGTGGTGGAGTTATATATATATATATATATATATATATATATATATATATATATATATATATATATATATATATATATATATATATATATATATATATATATATATATATATATATATATATATATATATTATATATATACATATATATATATATATATATATATATATATATATATATATATATATATATATATATATATATATATATATATATATATATATATATATATATATATATATATATATATATATATATATATATATATATATATATATATATATATATATATATATATATATATATATATATATATATTATAATTACAACTCATAATACAGATATGAAATGCCTTTCTACATTACATACCTACATTCATCACCTGGTGACTGTCAGTCGAGGCACAACCTAATATAGGGGACATCAATATATGAAAGGGAACCAGACGAGTCAGGAACATATCCATATACGTCAGCTGTCGTCCCTAATTAGAATAACTTAAGCAAGATAGTATAATGTACTTACATAATTTGTACAAAATGTGAAGAACCTCGCCCAGCAGACCACCATCGACTGCAAGTGCCCAATACCTTCCTATATTGCACACTTGCACTCATCAGCTGGTGACTGTCAGGCGAGGAACTTGGCTTAATGTAGGGGACATCAATATTAGAAATAGATCGGTGGGAGGAGGAACTATTTAAAATATGTCAACTGTCAACCCTAATTAATATTACAATATATACATATTTACTGTTCATAAAAACCATAACCACACAGTAAAAAAGTCACATCACTCTGATCAGTCCGGTCTCTCTCAAGAAAGCCATCAATTTATCAGTCATAACAATGTCCCCATCACCCAGGATGGTGGAAAGGGTGAAGGGGACGTCTACTGCGCCGCAGTAATTTATAAGTGAAGCACGTTCACGAATAAATCGCCGACAGCGCAGGATGATATGACTGATAGATAACACCGCATTACAGATGTCACAGTGCGGTGGGAAGCGTCTTTCCATATATGGTTTCATGTGGGTTAAAATGGTGGCATTGAGCCGTAATTGTGCCAACACTTTTTCTTCTAGGCGACTGGGACGGTTGGCAGTGTCCCAGTCGCCCAGGTACAGCTTACAAGTTGGAATATTTAGTCTGGTCCACTGAGCTTGCCACAGAAGATTTATTGATTTCTTTCCGAGAGAGAGACTCGACCGTAGATCACGAGGAACGTCCCAAGTCTCCTCAAGCTCTACAGCCGACTTTGCAAGTAAGTCAGCCTGCTCATTGCCGTAGATACGACAATGATCCGGCACCCAGATCAGCATGAATGACTTGTTGCATGAATGCAACTTATTAACGATGCGGCCCTGGATCTCGTGAGAGTCCGTAGTGCAAGATGCAATTGCCTAACCCTTTAACCGCGGGCATTGTTTTGGCCTGACTGTCCTCTCCCGCGGAGGTTTCAGCCAAATGTAACAAACCTTTAAACCTTAATAACTCTGGACAGAATAAAGCAAGAGAAAAAAATAAGGTACCATTAGAAAGTACCAACCTTCAGCTTTCCATTGATGTAGGTTTCATGACTTTGTTGACTTTCACAGGACGGGCAGTGCCGTTAGAAGTGAGGGGTGTAAAATCACTATTTTACGCCCCACACACCAGTACCAAATGCCAACCACTCTCTGATAATAGTAATATAAACATATATGAACACTGCACATACGATAAACACCCACTCTGTGTTCCCTGAGGTAGGTAAAAGGCACTTCACTGCGGCTGTGCCCGCACTTCACTGCGGCTGCGCCCCACTTCACTGCGGCTTCACCCGCTCACTGACGTTTGGTTAGCGGCGATCTTTTCATTATTTCTAACTTCTAATATTATTTTACATATAATCTGGGCAATATACATTATATTTGCACTGCACTTATTACTATATTGCGTCACTGTCGCATCACAGAATTACACAAGTGCCGCAGAATTACATAAGTGCCGCAGATTCTCTTATTACAATATCACTTATTATACTGGCCAATATTTACATTTTTTTTCTAGGCAAAATATCCCTTATTACTACATTATCCATTATACAATTATTGGTAAAGCACGTCACTGTCGCATCACTGTATATCACTGTCACTTTCAGTATTTACTCAGAGAGTGGTACTCGGCAAAGCACGGAGTCACACAGAGAGCGACTTGGCATTCCTGGCACTGGTGTGTGCTCATTTTTCTCATCTGAGGCCTCCGTGTGGTGTTATGACATACTCTGCAGCGGCCCTGTGACAACCTGCCGCCTGCTGTAGGCAATTTCACAAGCTGGTGCCGGCTCATGTAATTGCGGCACTCAAGACGGTCAGGTTGTGTGTCAGAGTGTCGCCTCGGGATCAATGCCATCACCTGACCAAATCATGCAAGCAGCTGCTGCACGACAGTCTTGGAGAACTGTCTCAGGGATGGTTGCCTTATGCCCCCGACTTGTGTTTTGTAGAGGATGAAGGCGTTGGGCATGCACATATCGAGCATGTGCAGGCAAGCCTTCCTGTACCATCGGGTGTTTCTCCTGAGACAGTCTATTTCGCCAATCATCATATCAGACTTATCAACAAGTCTCATGTTCACATTGTAATCAATGACGGCATCAGGCTTCATGATTGGCTCTCCCGTCCTGTAGCTGACCTTCCCAGTTCTCTGCAATTCCCCCTTGTGGATGGTGCTGATCATATTCACGACCTTCTTGTCATGCCACCTGATCGCCAGAAGCTTGTCTGACTTCTTCAGGTGCACATCTCCCTTGGATGAGCATGATGCTTCTGGGAAACTTGGCCACTCTTTCCTATAGCTCCGTACAGTGCCAACAGTGCCAATGCCGTGTTCAGCCAGGTATTTGGAGAGTTTCGGTGCTGTGTAATAATTGTCTGTGTACAGCACATGATTCCCACCAAAATACCTCTCCATCAGCACTTTTACAACAGAGCCAGAGAAGCCAAGAGGGTCTTTCCTGTTCACGTCCATTGTGCTTGCAGAGTAGATGACGAAATCAAGGATATACCCCGTCTCACAGTCACACAGCACAAAGAACTTTATCCCAAAGCGGTGGCGTTTGCTGGGGATGTACTGCATGAATTTGAGACGTCCTCTGAACAATACCAGGGATTCGTCTATGACGACTTTCTGCATAGGATGGAAAAATCGCATAAATCGATCCCTAATCCTGTTGAGAAAATCCCTCACTTTCCACAAAGGGTCAGTTTGGGACGGGTTTCCATTGTCAGCGAAGTGCAGGTGTCCTAGCAGCTGTCGGAACCGATCCCGTGACATATACTTCCCGAATGTTGGGATAGAAGTAATGTCATCCACGAGCCAGTACTCCTCCAACTCATGTCTCTTGATATGGGGCATCAAGAACATCAGTGCAAAGAACACATACAGCTCTCTGATCCCGACAGGCAACCACGACACTTGCTTTGGTGAGCCAATAGGTCCCAGCCCTTCTGCTGCACACTGAGCTGCATACCTATTGGTCTCATCGCTGACATGCTGCACGATTTCGTCATCCATGAAGACCAGGAAGTAGTCAACAAAATCATCTCCTGCATTGCATGGAAAGGCAGGCTGTATTCCAGCATTTGTCACATCAAACGGCGGATTGTGTGGCTGAAAATCTGCACTGTCAGACCAAACAAATGCATCAACTTTCCCTGTCCGTGGTTCAGTGGAAGTGGCAGGTCGCATTGCACTCGTTTCCCCATGAGAAGGAGCTGAGGTGGAGGCAATGGGTGAGGCAATGGGTGAGGCAGGAGGTGAGGCAGGAGGTGAGCGGGAGGGGGGTGAGTGCGGGGGTGGTGAGTGGGGGGGGTGGCGAGGGTGAGGGAGCTGAGCGGGGGGCAGGCAGGGGGGTTACTGACCTGGTACTTGGTGAAATTTGACCCTTTCTTCCCCGCTTATCACCTCGCTTATCGCCCAGCTTTGCCCTCCAACTGCCACGCATTCCCTTTGTTCTAGGCCGGCCTGCCCTGCTTACCCTGCCTGCACGGCCTGCCTTCCCTCGCTGTGCAGGCTCTGGGAATTCATATTCCTCAGATGATGTAGACTGAGGAGAGGGCACGGCAGAAGATGAAGATGATGTGAGGGCAATAGGGCTAGGGGAACGGGAAAGTGGTGGGAAATGCTTACTAGGGCCTGGTGTAGGAGACATAAGTCTGCGCATCACTCCCTTCCCACGTGCAACACCAATTTTCCCCATAGGCGCCTTCCCTTTCCCAGAGTAAGTTGGGGGTGGTGGGGGGGAAACTACACGCTCACTTTCATCACTGTCACTGTCAATGGTAAAGGGTTCACCACCAATCACTGCAAAATCGTCACTACTTGCTGTAAGTGTATCACTCTCACTGCCACAATCCAGAGTAGTACTTACAGTTTTGTCCAGCTCTGTTCTAATTTCTGGAGTGCTCAACCCCTTCTGCCTCGCCGTCAGCAGTTCCTTCACCAGTGTAGAGGTCGAAGGCACACTAGCACTGATCATTTGCGAGGAGGAAGCGAGCGACGATGAGTCGGGATGGAGCGCCATTATCACGCACAGAGCTGGACAGATACTGACGGATGTGTGTCAGGGCAGGGGTGAGGGGGGCCCCCTCGGGGTGGGAGGAGGGAGGTGTGGGATGGCTGGCGTGAAAGAACTTGACAGCTACTCTTGCGTGAGACAATTTGTGCACAGGAAAAACGCGCGGTGTTCATAATATTCACGAACATTCCAGAATGACACCCGCAGTTTGGTCCAGTTTTGTCGATGTCATTCTGGAATGACACCCGCGGTTAAAGGGCTAAAGGGCTGATTTTGAATCTGAAAATATGACAAATGAATCATCCCTAGAATTGAGAGCATAGTCTATGGCTTTGTCAATAGCAAAAAGTTCTGAAGTAAACACAGATGTATGAGTTGGCAACCGAAACCTGAGGGCACATTCAGTCGACCACACACTTGCACCCACACATTCACTCGACTTGGAGCCGTCGGTGTACAATTGATGGGACCCCAAGTGACGAACAATGACGTTACGAAACAAGTGGTGGACCTCCGCCTCCGGCGCCTTGGCCTTTGGTGCTGGGAGCCATGTAACATCCACTGTAAAGCCGGATGGCTCCCAAGGCGCTATATTTTTAAGCACCAACTTGTCACAGTCACTGGAGTCCACACCAAGCTCCTGAGTCAGTAAGTGGAGGCAAGCGGCAAGTGGCCAACGCACCCCCCACAGAAGGTGGTGGTATTGATGCAGGGGGGTACAGGCCACATTGCCGATATTACTTTTCCTAAATGTCCTTATGCCGTAGGACAAGGCCAGGTGGTCACGGCGAATACGGAGGGGAGGCACATTCGCCTCTACTTCCATACGAGCCACACGGGTACACCGGACAGCTCCAAGACACATTCACAAACATTTATTCTGTAGCACATCCAATCCTTTCAGAGTGGCATCGGATGCCGAGCCATACACCTGTGCACCATAGTCTAGCTTCTATCGAATAAGGGACTTATACACCAATAATTAAGATTTTCTGTCGGCACCTCAGGTAGTACCCGCTAGGTACTTGAGGACATTTAACGGTTTATCACAACGAGCAAGCAAAGTATTAACGTGAAGTTTAAAATTAATTCTACGATCAAAATGTATTCCTAAAGATTTTACAGAATTTTGAAAAGGTACCGCTTGATTATCCAAAGTTAAGCACAAATTAGGTACGTTACGTTTAGTGAAGACTATAGCGGCACACTTACGGACGGAAGACTTAAATCCCCACTGCAAGGCCCATTGGTGGACGGAGTCAAGGGCTGCTTGAATCCGCCCACCCGAAAATTGTGCATTACGGGAGGAGTGCCATATTGCACAATCGTCAGCATAGAGCGAGTATTTAAGATTCCTCGGGATGGGAGCTGATGACAGAATATCATTGATCATAATACTAAATAAAGTAGGACTAAGCACACTTCCCTGCGGCACCCCGTTTTCCTGGAAAAATATATCCGATGTTACGTTACGGGGTAATTTGACAGAGAAAGTCCTGTCCCTTAAGAAATTTGAAATAAAAATAGGCAAATTTCCTCTTAAACCATAAGCATAGAGCCTCATTAGTATACCGTGTCGCCATGTCATATCATAGGCTTTATGGATGTCCAAGAACACCCCTATCATGAATTCTTTATTGGCAAATGCCTCTGCAATACAATGCTCCAAATTCATTAAATGATCTAGTGAACTTCTGTATTTACGGAAGCCACATTGTTGATCATTTAACAAATTCTTCGACTCTAAAACAAAAAGAAGCCTATTGTTTACCATTCGTTCCATGACCTTACATAGACAAGAAGTCAACACAATAGCACGAAAGAAGTGCTCAGATGAGGGCAAAAGGTAAACACGTGTTGCCTGAAGACGTGCAGGTGTGTGGTGTGCAGCTGTGATTTTTTTTTTTTTTCTAGAGGGAAAAAAATATCAGGGTGTTGATAAGGGTGTATGTTTTGTGACAGCTTGTGAGTATTGTGTTGTGTGAATATTTATGTTTAGAATGTGTGTGAATGTTTGTGAATAATGTTTGTGTGAATGTTTATAAATGTTTATGAAAGGCGTGGCTGGAGGAGGGTGGAGAGCTCAGGAGCACCAGGAGCAACCAAACTGACTACTTACATTACAGACATGAATACATCCATGACAGTTCATCCAGTGTACGTAACTAAGGAGTTTATACCAGACTATAAACGTGAATCATTTACCAGCATGTGCCTCATGTCACATAATTTCCGAGTAGAAGTTGGAAGGTGGAGTCGCACACCCGTTGAACAGAGTGTTTGTCAGTGTGATTGTGCACACGTACAAACAGAACGACACGTACTTATAGACTATTCATTGACTGCACACTGCAGGAATAACGACCCAGAGTTGTCATTTAATAATGTTAATGAAATTTTTGGTGAAGAAACTCATCCGAGTGAAGTTTGTGACTATGTGCATGCTGTACTTAGGGTATATGCTTAAGTCTTTATAATGTCGAGAACAAGAGTCCTTTACATATTATTATATACCAAAGAGGTTCTAGTTTTGTGTTTACTTATTATAATATTAGCAGCCTTTATATTTAGCGAATTATTTTTGCCCTTTACTGTTAAGGAAATTTTTATTTAATATTCATGTTGGACAATTCTTGTATTTTGTTTTGTTATGTGCTTTGTACTTTTGTCAATAAATTACTACTACTACTACTACTGGACAGTGTGTATTGGTGGACTGAATGAATTCATTGTCTTCCGCCAAATCCTTACTCCCAACGACAGTAAGAGAGAGAGAGAGAGAGAGAGAGAGAGAGAGAGAGAGAGAGAGAGAGATTTAAGAAGACAGAGAAAAATTTGGAAGGGAAATATAAAGGAAAATGATAAAAAAAGAAAGAGAGGAACAAGAGGAGGAACTCTGTCTTAAGAAAGAAAATAAGAAATGAAGAAAAACTGAGACAAGAAAGACATTATGAGGAGAAAGAATATAAGTGGAGAAAAAGAAAACGCAGAACTTCATTGTGAAAAAGGAGAGAGATGAAGTGAAGAAGAAAACGGAGAAGAAGAGAGGAGGAGGAAGAGGAGGATGCGTTTCGTGATAAAGAAGAGAGAGAGAGAGAGAGAGAGAATAGACGCCTTGTAATATCTTGAAAGCTTCTCTATTCAGCTCAGTTGAAAGACTTACTTCTTTTTCCTCCACTATCGTCTTACCTGCAAAATAAAATCGTCTTAGGGAGTTTGTAAGGTGCTTCCTCAACTCTCCCTCTTTCTTCCCCCATCCTTCTTCCTACTTCCTCCTTAACTGATTCCCTTCCTCTCCCTATCATACAGAACGCAGCCAAAAACAACAATGACTCAACCTTCTCTCTTATATTTCCTACAGTCATTTCCTTCTCCTTTTCCTCTTCTATTCAGCTTATTCCTTCCTCCTCCCTCTTCCTTCCTCCCTCCTCCTTCCTTCTTTCTCCTCAGCACATGAAACACATCCACAAATTACAATGGCACAACCTCCCCTCTCTCCGATGTTCCCATCCATCTCCTTTCCTCTCCCTCTTCTTTCTCTTCTCTCTAGCCTCATTGCCCTCCATTCTCCCTCCTTTCACATGCCTCGTCTTTCTCTTCCCTCCCTCTTCTCTCTCTCTTCCTCCCTCCTTCCTTCCTCCTTTCCTCCTCCCCAGTTGACCCTCTTTCTCAACAGCACAAACGTCATTAAAGTAATATATATTTTCAAGTTCAAAGCCTTCCCTCAGAACCTGCAACAATCTACGTTACATGAAGGTCCCTAATATTACAGTAAATGCCCAAACTAACTGTGCCCACCAGCTGACCGGTGTGAAAGTGAGAAATTAGATATAAAGCAGCTGCGAGTCGCGTCCAAACCGATTGTGCCTAACAGTCTGATGGGTCCGAGAATTGGGAAGAAGACATTATTATTATTATTATTATTATTATTATTATTATCATTATCATTATTATTATTATTATTATTATTATTATTATTTATATTATCTGTTATAATAATACTAAAAAAAAATAAAAATAAAAATAATAATAATAATAATAATAATAATGTCCTCTTCCCCATTTTCGGACCCACCAGACAGATGGAAGGAGAATACAAGACAGTATGGATCAGTTGGCCCAAGGATTGTGCCGGGTAATATTGAAAGCTGGACTACGAGTGTCGGCGATTGTGTGCGTGTATGCGCCAACGCAAGATCGTGCCAGCAGAGTGAGAGAAGAGTTCTGGTCAATTGTGGAAGCGTGCTTGGAAAAGTTTGAAAGGAATGAGGGAGTGTTTTTGATTGGAGATATGAACGGAAAAGTAGAGAATGTGAGGGTGGATGGAGTAGATGGTGACTGGGGTGTGCCTGCTGAGATACGGTAGATGAGAATGGCAGTGATTTAGTGGACATTTGTGCCGGGAGGGGGTTGGTGATAGCTAATACCCTCTTCAGGCACAAAATGATCCATCGGTATACGTGGCGAGTGATGAGAAGGGTGGGTGGTGAACTGTATGAACGCAAGGCAATGATTAATTATGTGTGTGCGGATGAAAGGATGAGAAGGTGTGTAATGGATGCAAGAGTATATAGAGGTTGGGGGAGTGGACTTTCGGAACACCACTTGGTGGTGGTCAAAGTCCAAACAAAATGGAGAAATAGAAGAAAGGGAAAGACAGGAGGAAGTAGTTCTTACAAGTAGGGTAGAAAAGTTACAAGAGGATGGAAAAAAAGGCAGAGTATGAAAGGGAAATGGAGGAGCTATTGGGTAAACAGAGACTGGAGCAGATGAGAGACGTGGAAGGTGTGTGCAAGATATTCACAGAAGAAATCTGTGCAGCATGTGAGGTGGTGTGTGGTGTGAAGAGAAGACGAAAGGGGATGCAGGGAGCAGCATGGTGGAATGAAGAGGTGAGAGAGACTGTGGCACAAAAGAAGAAAGCATATAGTTAGTGGATGAGAAACAGGGGCGTCGAAGAAGTTGAAAGACGGATAAGAGAGTTATATGTAGTGAGGAAGAGAGAAGTGAAAAGATTAGTAAAAGAGGGTAAGAAGAGAGTGGTTGAGGAACTTGGGAGGAATTTGAGTGTAAAGTGGAGGGAATGTAAGAAAATGTTCTGGAAAGGGGTAAAGGGAGTTAGACAGGATGCCATAGAAGTTAGTTGGGGAGTGAAAGATAAAAATGGTAGATTACCAGCGGAGAAAGGAGAAAAAGTGAGCAGATGGAGAGAACACTTTAATGAATTGTTGAACATAGAGCATGAAAGTAATGCAAGTATAAGTGGCTGGGGAATGGCTGGGAGAAGGAGGGATGCGAGAAGAGAGGAAGAAATCAGTAGGATGGAAATTGTGGAAGCAGTGAAGAAAGTTGAAATTGGAAAAGCCTCAGGAATTGATGAAGTGTGTGATGAAATGTTGAAGCATGGGGGAGATATAGTAATAAAATGGGTGTGGAAGTTGTGCAGATTGGCCTGGGAGGAAGGCAGAGTCCCGGAGGTTTGGAAGTCAGGTATAATTATTCCCCCGTACAAAGGAAAAGGGGAAAAAGAAGTGTGTGGTAATCATAGGGGCATTTGCCTTCTTAGTGTAATAGGAAAAGTATATGGTAGGATACTTATTGACAGAGTTAGGGAAATAACAGAGGAAATAGTTGGAGAAGAACATGGAGATTTAGGAAGGGAAGAGGTTGTGTAGATCACATATTCATTCTTAGACCTTTAGTGAAAAAGTTTCTAGAGAAGGGAAGGAAGCTGTTTGCAGCCTTCATGGATTTGCAGAAACCATATGACAGGATGGATAAACAAGGATTGTGGAAATTATTAAGAATATATGGACTAGATGGGAAGTTATTGAAGGCCGTAAAGAGTATGGATGAGGGTGCTAAGGCTGCAGTGCGTGTGTATACTGAACTGAGGGAAGATTGGACTGAAACAAGGATGTGTCATGTCTCTATGGTTGTTCAATCTGTACATGGATGGGGTTATTAAAGAGATGCAACGTGGGGCAGTGGATGTTGGAGCGGCCCTAGTGAGAAAGGGTAGTGTTTGGAAACTCCCTGTACTGTTTTTTGCAGATGATACTGTGTTGTTAAGTGAAGACGAAGGGGAGCTGCACGGCTTGGTGAATGAGTTTGGGAGAGTGTGTAAGAAACGGAATCTAAATGTGAATGTAGGGAAGAGTAAAGTTATGGTCTTAGAGAGAAGTGAAGTCAGTGACTGTACAGTGAGATTGGATGGGGAGGAGATGGAGAATGTGAGTGCGTTTAAGTACTTGGATAGTGTAATGAGTAAGGATGGAAGTGTGGAGGGTGAAGTGCTTGAAAGGGTACAGCAGGGAAGAAAAGTTGCTGGTTCCTTGAAAGCAGTGATAAGAAACATGGAAGTGAGCATGGAAGTGAAAAAACTACTACATGACAGTATTCTGATACCAACTCTAACGTATGGAAGTGAAGCTTGGACCTTGTTGGAGGGACACAAGTCAAGAGTGAAAGCAGTGGAAATGAGTTACTTGAAAGGAGCATCTGGAGTCACATGGAGAGACAGACTGACAAATGAGGAAGTGAAGGAGCGTTGTGGTGTGCACGTGGATATGATAGAAAGCGTTAGGAGAAACATACTGAGGTGGTTTGGCCTTGTGGAAAGGTTGGAGAGTGAGAAACTGACGAGGAGAGTGTATGTGAGTGAGGTGGAAGGGGGGAGAGGGAGAGGTAGGCCAAAGATGAGATGGAGGGATGGAGTGGAGAAGTATATGAGAGAGAAGGGTGAGCTGGGCAGTGAAATGGTGGCGGACATGGCGACATGGAGGCGAGATGCTTGTGGCCACCCCTTACGGGATTAAGACGTCTGGCAATAGATAAATAGATAGATTATTATTATTATTGACTTTTATGATTATTTTTTTTTTAACCATGCGCAGACTATGTTTTGCTTAGTCTAAACCTTCCCCTAGAACAGAACTCACGGTACGGTAGTGTCTTTACATCCACGTCCCTATAATATGTTCACTTTACCTTGTTTAAAACTGCCATCCTTCCTTAAGAAATTGGAGTAACAAAACCTTACTCTTTTCCCTCCTTCCCTCCTACTCATTCCTTCTCTTCTCTTCTTCCTATCTTACTGTTCCTCTTCTCTCCTCCTCTCCCCTCTTTTCTCCCTTCTTTAGTAATCCTCAAAACTGTCCTCTAAATTCTCTAACTCCTCCCATCACAAAACACAACCAACAACAATAGATTTACACTAGGACACGATGCTAGTCACAAAGAAGTGCTCTAGAGAATAGAATAGTGCCACAATATTGTCTTTTTTCTTCCAGTGAACTCCGTGACATAAGCTCCGAAAGGATGAAAGTTAAAGTGAATGGCCAATAGTTACAATGCTGGATGAACAGAAAAAGAAGAAGCAGACTTTAACAGTCTGACCGGTGCACTGGCGACAAAATGAGGAATGTTTGGGCATGAGTAGGGGTCCACCAAAAAACTAACTCCACTAGAAAGCACTCAGAGAATGCATGCCTCCGCCAACGCCAGTAGAGTGTTTATTTACTGTTATAATTCGTCTTTCATACCAGATGAATACCATTAAGGTCACATAGTCAGTTATCTCTACGATCCTAGTCTGCCCTGCTTTACAGTACACTCTCCGAGAGCGCATGCTTCCACCAACCCCCTCCCCCCCCCAATATCATGATTTATTCCTGACTCCGGCTCCGAATCCACCTCAAAATCTAAACTCTTCCAGAACCCACTGCTCACCAAATAGCCAGACATCAGTGAAATCCAATGGCAACATTTTGACATATCTTGCACAGACAAAGAAACACGAGTGAAAAATAACCTTTGTCGAATTTCGTTGGCGCAAGTTAACATATTCATTAAACAATTGCATTCTCTTCGTCAAGGAAGCCATGTCTCGAAGTCTCGGAATTTGACCTAGAGATATCCACTTCGAGTTTTAGAGAGCACGACCGAAGAAGTGGTGAGAGAGAGCTGCGAAATTTACCCTGGGAGTTATTGGCACAATCTTGGGGTGCCGTGGCGGTGTGGTATTGGCTATTGATTCCCCTCAGTTAATGATGTTTCGCGATCACCTTTTAACCCATGATCAAAGCCGCTGTTTCGGAGCTTCGACGTTTCATTCTCCTATTTTCTCCAGTTGTGGCTGAGTCAGGGTGTTGTTGTGGCTGTGAGATGTGGTAAGCTTGGAGAATTTTGATGCAGAGGGGAAAGTATATGTGCAAATGTTCAGTTATTTGCTTAGAAAAACATTGTAGAAGTAGTAGTAGTGCTTTGTGGAAATGGTATATTTGAGCAGTTTCTGCATATATAAAATGCGTTGAAACTAGATGAATGTTAATGCAAAAGGGATATGGTTAATTTATGAAAGAATATGAAGCACTTAAATACACAGAAACATAGATAGAAGGTAGATAGATGGGTAGATATGCATATTCAGAATTACACAGAGAAAAATTTTTTTGTATCATTACTACATGCTGTCAGTAGGCTATTAATAATCTCTCTCTCTCTCTGTCTGCTATAATTCTCTCATGTCATTCCTTTCCCTTCCCTCCCTACCTTACTTCCCTCTCCCTCCTTCCCTTCCTTCCCTCCCTCCTTCCCTTCCTACCTATCTTCCCTTTTCCCCACTTTCCTTCCTTCCCTTCCGAACCTAATCTCTCTTCCCCTCCTTTTCCTTCTCTTCCATACCCACTCAATCTTTCTCCTCTTCCATTCCATCCTTCTCATCCTCCCTCCCTTTCTCCTTCCCTTCCCACCTACCTTCCCCTCTCTTCTGTTTCCTTCCTTCCTTTCCCTACCTTCTCATCTCATTACTTCCTTCCCTTTCATTCCTTCCCTA
>NC_137057.1:36913518-36933518 GCF_032717465.1 Coenobita brevimanus
AAATTTCCTTACGTCTTTATCACCTCTCTTTTAATGCAGTTTTTTGCAGTGTCTTCTTGTTGATGCTATCTATCTATCTATCTATCTATATATATATATATATATATATATATATATATATATATATATATATATATATATATATATATATATCTATATCTATCTATCTATCTATATATATATATATATATATATATATATATATATATCAATAATGATCTATCTGTCTATCTATCAATCATCAATCAATCAGTCAATCTATCTATCTATCTATCTATTAATACATGGAGCCTCTGTGGTACAGTGCTAAAGTGTGCGTTTTCGTACACTGGAGAGAGAGGGTTCGCGCCCTGCCAGGGTAAAAAAATACTTTGGGAGCGTTCTCCTGGCCACGTACTGCTTGGCGGACATAAGGGGTGTTGTGGTTGAACCTGTGTCGCTTACTATAAAAGTATGCTTGCACCCAGTCGGCTTGCACGGGCCGATTGCACTTGTTTCACAGACTACACACACATCCAAAGCCACTCCAACACTACAATTATACTTACAAGCACTTCACACCCTACATACAGTCTCTACCAGACAGCCTAACCACTTGGTAGAGATACATCGGCTGTATCGTTCCCACTTCGGTTGGTAGAGGCCGGTCCTGCAGTGAATACTCAAACGGCTGATTTTATATATATATATATATATATATATATATATATATATATATATATATATATATATATATATATATATATATATATATATATATATATATATATATATATATATATATATATATATATATATATATATATATATATGCAGAAGCTTCACTTCACCGTGAAGATATGTATGCAAAATAACCACAGGAGAAATGAAATGAACGACAGTGAGTACTTTCGTATAATACATCTTCAGACAGAGTGAGACAGAAACCTAAAGGGCAGAGATCTTTTATGCATACCCGCAGCAGGGAGTGGTACACAGAACAAAGGATGACCTGCTGCGGGTGTGCATAAAAGACCTCTACCCTTTACGTTTCTGTCTCACTCTGTCTGAAGATGTAATATACGAAAGTACTCACTGTCGCTCCTTTCAGTTCTCCTGTAGTTATCTTGCATATATATATATATATATATATATATATATATATATATATATATATTTATATATATCTATATATATCTATCTATATAGATAGATAGATAGATAAATAGATATACATATAGATAGATAGATGGATAGATATTTACACACACACACACACACACACACACACACACACACACACACACACACATGTAACCAATATTTTTATCACTTTTATAGATTTTTACAGCCATATGTAAAAAATTAAAATAAAATATAAAGCAGGTACAATTAACAGAAATTATGGTTGGCAGGTATTTTTGCACACACCTGTTCCTAAATAACGATAATATTTATGATGTGCAAGTCATTTTGACACATACTGTATTTTGAGGTTAGGCTTTATTTTTGCTACTAATACTGTTACTGCTGCTACTTTACTACTACTACTGCTACTGCTTCTACTATTACTAGTACTACTACAACTACTATAGTACTACTACTATTTCTGCTACTTCTCCTGTTGTTGCTATTACTCCTACTACTCCTGCTACTTCTCTGTTGTTGTTACTATTACAACTACTACCACTACTACGACTACTACCACCACTACTACCACTACTACTATACTACTACTGCAATTACTACTATCACAACAACTACTACTACTATTACTACAACCACTACTACTAATACTAGCCAACTACTACTGCTTCTCTTGTTTTTGCTGCCACTACTACGACTCCTGCTCCCCTACTACTAGAACTACTACTACTACTATTGCCACCGTCATCAGAGCCTCTAACATTAATAGTAAGTGAAATACCCACCCCATGGAGGAGCCACAGAAAGGGTGGCGCAACACCGACCCCATGAAGGGACAACGGGGAGGCGCGCAGAGCGCTAGAGGGGCCCCGGCCAGGCGGTCCTATATCCCCTGCCATCATGCGTCCCTCTTCCTCTCAGCCAGAGCCAACGAGAGGTACGCAGTGCTGGTACACTACTTTCCTAGCTTTTAGTTTATAGCATCAGTTGTCACAGGATTTATAGTTGAGGTAAACAGTATTTTTTGGATTCCACAAACATAGACCATATTCGGGCTTCCAGTAAAAGTAAAAAAAAAAGTATTCACATCTAATAATGATATATTTCTTAAAATACTATTAATACTGGCATAAAAACTATTTAATCACTTTTCAATATCTTTTTCATCTCAGATCAGTGGCAAGACAGTGACTTAAATTATCTTACGTTTTAACACTCTCTAGGTTGTCATCACCTAACTGAATACAGTCCGGGTAAGGGCTTTTCCCTAAAAAACATGCACTTTGTTTTATCCTTATTAATTTTCAGCTTTAGTGTATCTATACCATATCAAAACCTTGAAAATAATTTGTTCATGTTTGCAACTAATTTCGAAAGAAGCACTATGTCATCAGTATATGCTAAAATATTTACTTTAGTTATACCTAAATAGCAGCCGTAATTCACGCTACTAATGTCGGATAAGACAGAATCAATGTATAGCTTAAACAAAAACGGAGACAGGACACCTCCCTGTCTTACACCGTGTTCCACACAAACGTACTTGCCCTGACCTCCCTGCCACTTGATGTTTGCCATCTGATTGCGAAGATAATGCATTATGAGAAAAATAAGATCCAACGGGATTTTCTGATCTCCTGTATAAGTTTTTTACCTAGGATAAAATGGTTGACTCGATCGAATGGTTTAGATAGGTCAACAAATGTTAGAATACCTTTACTTCTGGTAGCTGTATATGTATGAATAATTTCCTTCACTATGAAACATGCATCAGTTGTGGATATGTCTTTTCAAAAACCAAACTGTCTTTCATTTAGCTTTATTTTTTTCTTCTAATATATCCAAAAGAAGGATCTCTAACAGCTTTATAAACATGATGACTGCATAATCGGCCTGTAATTGCTTGAGTCGCTCATACTTTTATTGCTGCGTTTAATATATGTTACCTTTCAGAAATTCAGGTGGTATATAGCGATGTGATAAGCGTCTGTTAAATAAATGAGACAAGTTTTGTTGAAAATCCTCGGATGCATTTTTCAGAAAGACAGAATGAATACCACCATGACTCACCCCATGATTGAGCCCCGCAATCATTTTCCTGAGAATCACAGGGGAGACTGTTGTATACATCCTGGCTTGCACCACCACGCCACGCAACCTGCACTCATTACCTTGCTATGGCAGAGACAGTAAATACTGAGTTGTAAACAATTCAAGTATATCATAAGTGTTGTCTTTTCCATCAATTATAGTAACTACTTTTTTTTTTTATCTTTACCACGCTTCACTTCTGACGAAAGCTGTCTTATATCACGATTTCATAATTTCTCCTTGATATACATATCTCTGTGTGTTTGTCCAACCTGCAAGCTTTCAAAACATTCTTAAATTTCCTTTGCAACTGTACCACATGATTATGTTCATCTGTACCATGTACTTTACCTAATGCAACCCAGCGTAGGAAACACTCTTTGGCCACATTGAGCAAATGCTTTACCCGACGATTCCAACCAGGAATAATTTTATATTTGTTTAACTCTTTCTTGCTTGTAATTTTCTGTCACAACCGAAATGGTGGAGCATATCAACTCGTATAGGTTATCAATAGCACGAACATGATCTTTCTTTCTACATCCGATATTGCTACATTGGTACACTGCATTATTACAAAAATAACGTAATTTCTCATCTACCCGAAGAGATATACTTTGCAGTTCATATTAATTTAATTTATCCCATGCAATAAAATTTGAGCTGTTATGTTCCTTTTCCTCTGACCAGCTACTTTCTGCAGTGACTGTTGGATGTTTTATATTATAGCATACTAGGTCAAACCATAGTGGTAAATGGTCTGAGCCAGTAATGTGTTCGAGCACTTGTATGTTTTCCACATTAATCTTGCCATGCTGTCTTCCAGTAACATGGTCCAGCCATATACACAGAGTTACCATAACCAACACATGTAAATGTATCATTATTTGGCATGTTAACATCAAACATGTGCTTGCATCAAGTTTTTAAAAGTACGCCAGGTCGTCGCGAATGAGGATCGGTACTGAACTCTCCCACAAAATATACGGTATCATATTGACAGTCTATTAATATGGCCTCTAACTCCGAAAGTGTCCGCAGATATTGCTCAAGGGTGGCCACTTCCCATATATCATTGCTCAAGTATACGTTTAATGCTCTATAATCTACGTACAATCCCTTACCTCGAATCCGACATCAGTATTATCGTACTGACAAGATGATACACACAGACAAACGCAAACCAGCTCGTGGCAAGGAGGGTCAGGTATGGTGGGAAGGACTTCCATGTTAACTCCTGCCAGGGGGGTAACATTTCCCTTCCTTTTCTCTCTCTCCGTTCTCCTTCCTATTCCTTTCCTCTTTGTTTCCGCCGCCTCCTCCCACGCCCACTTCTTCAAGGCCTCAACGCCCGTGGTCTGCATGGAGTGCGTTGATATGGCGTTATATGCGTCAGGGTTCTCTCGTAGTGGCCAGCATCCACATTCCCTGGCTATGCGTAGGAACCATCGTTTGTCTGTGTGGATGGATGGATGGATGGATGGGAAAACAGATAAATACATAGATAAATAGATAAATATATAGAGGTTGACAGACACAAAAATAATTCTCGTAGACGGCATGATACGGACTGACATACAGAGACAGAGACAAGGACAAGGACAGAAAGATACAGATGCACAGACAGACAGAGACAAAAATAAATAGGTAGAAAGACGAACAGACAGACAGACAGACAAAAAGATGAAAAGATCGGTACATAGAAATAGAGAACTACAAAGGCAGGGGCAGACACAGAGAGAGACAGGTGCACAGACAGACAAACAAAAATAAGCCGATAGAAAGACAGACAAAGAAATATATAGAAAGGCAGGTAGATAGACACATAACCTGTTAGCAAGATATTCAGTGAGAAAGAGAGTAACAGAGACAGAGGCAGACAGACAGAGAGACAGAAAAGAAATACACAAATTGAAGGTCAACTAAGCAAAAAACTGATCCTTATTGAATTCTTCTGAGAAAAATTGTGTCATTATTAAATAAATCATTCATTACGACAGCGTCTCTATTTACACTGTTTACACACTGCACTATTTACACTACACTACACTGTTTACACTACATATTTTACACAATTTACACACCAGGTCGCTCTAACAAGGCCAAACGCACCTCCAAACAGTGCAATTGGGTCGTTTGAAGTGATTGGAGGGGCCAGGCAGCGTCATTCCACCCTCCTTTTGACTCACGCTGTAGGTGGAAAATTTATAGAGTTTTTCTGACGAACAGGCATGTGCAAAAATTAGCTGGCAATCCTCTACTAGCATGTCTCTCTGTCTCTACTCATCTACCTGCCTGTCTACCTACATACCTTCCTGCCTTTCTGTCTGCCTATCTCTCTACCTACCTAACTACCTATCTATTTATCTGTCCATCTATCTGACCTATATTTTCATTTTCTTTCCATTTCCCTCTTCGCTCTCTCTCTCTCTCTCTCTCTCTCTCTCTCTCTCTCTCTCTCTCTCTCTCTCTCTCAACATTTTTTGTTTCATGTTTCGAACTTTTAACATATTCCCTCATGTCGTTTCAATCTCTCTCTCTCTCTCTCTCTCTCTCTCTCTCTCTCTCTCTCTCTCTCTCTCTCTCTCACTACATTTTTTCTCCCATGTTTCGAACCTTTAACATATTCCCTCATGTCGTTTCAATCTGTGTGTGTGTGTGTGTGTGTGTGTGTGTGTGTGTGTGTGTGTGTGTAGGAACCTTAACGTCATACAGTGCCCCATTTCCCTAGCAAGCCGGCTAGAGAATTAAGAATAATTTAAGTGAATTTCCTGAGACAGAGAAGGACGTGACCTGACAGTGCACTAGATTTTACTACGCCAAACTAACTTAACCTAACTTATATCAAATCTAACCCTCCTAACGCTGACCTAACTAACCTCAGTTATCCTAACTAAGCCTAACCTAACCTCATTCAACATAATCCAACATGACTTCACCCAATCCAACCATAAGCTAACCTAATCTAACTTCCATTTCATTTTAAGCTAACTAAACTTTAGGAATTCTGCCCTAACTTAAGCTAATCTCAACCGACTTATTACAACTTAATCTAACCTAACCTAACCAAACCTTACCCCTACCCTACCCTAATGCAACCTACCTAAACCAGTCTAAATTAGCTTAACCTAACCTACCCGCCCATACCCTCACCTCATTTAACCTAACTCAACCTAAGCTAACATATTCTAATCTATCCTAAGCCTATCCTAATCTACCCTCACCTAACCCAACCCATCCTAAATGATTCTAATCCAGCCAGATCTAACCTAACCTTACCCCATCTAACCAAATGTAACCAAAACTTATCTAATCCAACCCAATCTTATCCTAACTTCAGTTCATCTTAATCTAAACCAATCTAGGAAAATCTAAACACGTCCCAACTCATCCTAACCTGATCTAACCTAACGTACCTTATCTATCTTTCTATGCTGGTCTGAGATAATAGAAACCATGGAAAAAAGAGGACACAAAATAGGAATTCAAATAACTGCAGACCTTCTGGATAATTGGACTGGATGAAAAAGTGCTGCAGAATATTTATATGCGAGCCATAATCGCCCTCGTTCGTCCAAAACCAATGAAAAAGATCTACACAATACAAAACGATTGGTAAAATGTCATTAATACACCTGTTGGATTATATAAATTAAAAAAATGCAAAGAAAACTGAAGGCATAACCATCCTCTTGGAACTCATTTTTCATTTACCTGGCAGTTATTGTGTCAAGCTATCGTTAATGTCGATATCGTAACAGGAACACATAGTAGTTAGTTGACGTTCATTGTGCCCCATTACTAGGAAAGGTGTTGCTGAGATATTTTCTTACTGTGTGTGTGTGTGTGTGTGTGTGTGTGTGTGTGTGTGTGTGTGTGTGTGTGTGTGTGTGTGTGTGTGTCAATGCTACCGGTACCAATCTATCCACTTTCTGTATCTTACTGAAGATAGTATTCTTGATTTTTCGTCCCCGCCCCGGAGGGGCTCGGGGACGGGTATTGCTTTCACTAGGTTTGTCTATTTGTCTGTCTGTCTGTCTGTTAACAACTTTATGCAAAACCTGCTGGTGTGATTTTGACTAAAATTACAGGGTTGATGGGCTATGGCCTTCTGATCACCTGATTAAGTTTGGGGCCAAATTGGGCCAAGGCGCAGGTTGTAGGCCAATATAATTGAAAAAAAATAATAAATGAAATAATCGTTTTCTCGCCATAACTCCTTTCAAATTCGTCATATCGACATGAAATCAAAACCTAAAGGTGCATCTTTTAAATCTGCACCCTATAACATGCCGCATTAAAGCAGGGAGGTCACCCCCAGGACTCATTTTTTTTTTTTTTTTTTTATCGAGGCGAAGATACACTAGACAGATTGGTGACGACTGGCTGAATGCAACATTACATCATAAACTATTTACTCGTTAGCATTACTAATTGACAACATATATCTGAGAGGGAAATTTAGGTTAGTAAATGTTATTCTGACATATTGCATTCAGCCAATCATCAACAACCTGACGAGTGCATCTTCGCCTCAAAAAAAAAAAAAAAAAAAGGAGTATAGTGGTATGGGGGTCAGCATCAGGTGGGTCGGGCCTAAAATTTCAAGTGGGCATAAAATCGTAAATTTTCACCTAATTTACTCCAAATTTGATATCAGACATCTTTGACTAGATACCCTGTTGTGGTTATACGTCAGCACTAAAACGACTGCCTGAGACGGGTTTGCTGTGCCTTGGCTTATTATTGCTACTATACTTTCTTAATCAGTGCTTAGCTTTTGCAGGTAAAAAGTGATAAGAAATAGTCGCTTCAGAGTTTATTAATTGCTGTTGCTATCAATTTTTCTCCTTGTCATGCACATTCTCATTTTGAAAATTGTTAGCATATTTTTGCAGCCTACCTCACGCTTCGTTTATACCAGCAATGATCTATGAATGATACTCGACTCCTAGTTTACTGAGTCCCGTTATTTTTAATGGATCTACTTGATGTAATGGTTTTATGAGTGTTTTTCTTTATTTTTCGTTGATCCTAAGACACAATTTCTTTGATGTACAGTTATAATCAGTTATATGCACGTCTTGGATTCAAAACACATGAAGCAAGATTAAAACCACTCAAACTCATCTTGAATTTTAGTGGATAAATTTATCAAGATACAAAGTTTTTGAGACAGATTTCAGAAAGTTTTGAGACTGTTTTCAGACATGTAAAGGAACTGATAATTGAATATAGTTGAATATTATATCATCATTCAAATTTAAACACTCTCCTTGTTGAATCTCACTACAATGACTTTTCGTTGTTGAGTTACAAAAAAGAAAAATTAGATTTAAGATGCCAAAACAGAAGACCTCATTGCTAAAAAACATGATAGTCCTTCCTTCGTGCATTATAGAACATGTATCATAATCTAATCTTCCTGTCCTGACATCATTTAAAAGTGAAGTCTAAACCCCCACCCTTTATTAACCTTTTAACCGTGGGCATTGTTTTGCCCCGACTGGCCTCTCCCGCAGGGGTTTCAGCCAAAATGTAAACAAACTTTAAACCTTTATTACTCTGCACAGAATAAATCTAGAGCGAAAAATAAGGTATCATTAGAAAGTACTAACCTTCGGCTTTGTAATGATGTAGGTTTCATGATTTCGTTGACTATCACTGGATGGGCCCTGCCATTAGAAGTGAGCGATCTAAAATCACTATTTTTCTCTCACACACCATTACCTTCGCTCACACAACATTACCAAATGCCAACCTCATTCTGATAATAATACTATAAACATATATGAACACTGCACATACGATAAACACCCACCCTGTGTTCACTGAGGCAGGTAAAAGGCACTGTAATTGCCCGCATTTCACTGCCACATCAGCGGTGTTGTAATCACTATTTTTCGTTCACACACCATTACCAAATGCCAACTTCATTCTGATAATAATACTATAAACATATATGAACACTGCACATACGATAAACACCCATCCTGTGTTCACTGAGGCAGGTAAAAGGCACTGTAATTGCCCATAATTCACTGCCACATCAGCAGTGTTGTCCCTCACACAGCTGGACAGATACTGATGCGTGTTGGTCAGGGGTTGGGTGGGGGGCCCGGGGGGTGGGAGGTGGGGGGTCGGCTGGAGTGAAAGAACTTAATAGCTACTCTCCCTTGAAACAATTGGCGCACGGAAAAAACGCGGAGTATTCAAAATATTCACAAACATTCGAGAATGACACCCACGGTTTGATCCAGTTTTTGCAATGTCATTCTGAGATGACACCCGCGGTTAAAGGGTTAATATGGCGGCTAGTGTTTATCCTGACACTGGAACACTTACTGTAGATGACTAAACTTCATTACACCGTTATTGATTACATGCTCCATCTTTGGTGAGTGCTAGTAATGTGATCTTCAGTGCCACTGTGTTGATAATAGTGTGAACAGGTAGCGGATCGAAGTTCACTGTGCCTTCATTATTGCAAAAGTTTCTTGTTGAATACTGTGTGTGTGTGTGTGTGTGTGTGTGTGTGTGTGTGTGTGTGTGTGTGTGTGTGTGTGTGTGCCGCTCCTGAGACCTGGACAAAACGATAATTGCTTCATGGTTCAATAAGATTTATAAGAACTTAACTTCTTATAGAATGTTACCAATATTATCTGCTTTGCCTTACTGCTGACCATGAGACACATAAGTTACAGATTTCGTTATGCCTCTACTATTATCAAACCACATCAATGTAAACAGCTGGTATTTTTAGTTTCAGTGTCTTAATTTTGTGTTTTGAATGAACCTAAAATTGTAACTGCTTGAAAAGTCATACTGCGATTTATAGTCTGCTGTGTGATACTACAGTAAAGTTTCCTCCTTGTAAATTGCTGATAATTGCATTTCATTAAATTTTTGTTCACTCTGAAACATTACATACTCAAACTGCATAATAACTGGTTTCGTTACTAAAGAGAGACTGCATCCTTGTTGACTATTTTTACTAAAACAGAACATCTGGTTCATGCTGATTTTGAAATAATAACATAATCCCCTGAACATTTATAATACCTCATTATTACGAAACTGAATCATTATGACAAAAAATCCTTTACAACAACCTTTACTGTAACAACACTGATACTGAAATGGGAACATAATTACAACTGCATGAAATTCTGTGTTGTTTATTAACACCAACCTACATCCTTTTCAAATTCACTCACCAGAAATTAAATAGTGTCTGTATTGATTCTGAAAAGTTAATAAAACTATAATCAACTGAGTCCCTTCTGCATCAGCATCACCAAACTAAGACCTTGTTAACTGCTAGTGTTGTGAACTTGATTTTGTGTTTTCTTTTTCTTCTTGATTCCAGCACTCCTCTTTCACACACTCCTCCACATCTAGATAACAACTTAAACGTTCATTATTCCATTATTAACCTCCTTATACATGGACAGGCGTATTGAATATCCTCCAGAAACATTAATATTCCTTAGTAAAAAAGAAGAATATACCCTGACATACACAATTATTTCCTTCAGACCATACTCTGTGATATTTACCTCAGTTTGAAAGAGAGAGAGAGAGAGAGAGAGAGAGAGAGAGAGAGAGAGAGAGAGAGAGAGAGACAGAGACAGAGACAGAGAGACAGACAGACAGAGGTAGAGACAGAGATAGATAGAGACAGAGACAGACAGACAGAGACAAGAGACAGAAACAAAGACAGACAGACAGCACAAAAGAAAGAGGCAGAGAGACAGAAGTACACACACACACACACACACACACACACACACACACACACACACACACACAACCCATCATCCCAGTTCAATGGCCTCACTAAAATATACGAAAGTCAACAATCACCCATTATTAATACTCACGCCACCTCCCTATTGATCCCTTCCTAACCCATTAACCCCCATTTGCCAGGGTAATGGGTTAATGGGGTCTAATTACCTAACTTTTTTTTAACAATGAAAATATATTCCAGAAATTGGGACAATAGTACTGTGTGTTTACTCCTATCACTCTAACTTGGCCTAAAACTGACATCTTTCCATGTTGAATGCTGAGCTTTGGCGATAGAACAGCGCTAGGATATGGTGCCAGTCACGAAGAAGAGCTATGGAAAGGATTATCTTATTCTGCCACTGAGTTACGTCAAATAAGCTACAGGAGGACGAATATGTTTGCCAAGTTAAAAGGGCTATAGGTGATGGGTGAGTTATTTATTTTTCTGTGTGTTTGTGGGTTTCATTCACACAGGGGAGAAAGGCAGACGATTTTTTTTTTTTAAATTATTTTTAAGATTAGATTAAAATTTCACATAAACCTAAATTTCTAACCTCAACTACCCCGTTCCTAATCCCAATCCCTATTCTAAACCCAAATTCGCTCCGTTCCTAACTTCACCACATTCCTAACCCCGCCTTGCAAGTGTTTTCTGCATCAAACATTTATATTTTGCCAGGAGACACTGTGGGATGGTTGGGTGTAAGAGCGTAGGGGATTTGAACTCTCTCTCTCTCTCTCTCTCTCTCTCTCTCTCTCTCTCTCTCTCTATCATTTCTCACTTCAACGCTTTCTTCCTGCTTCCCTGAATTTTCTTTTATCTCCATGACTTTTCCTTCTCTCTCTGTCTCTGTCTCTCTCTCTCTCTCTCTCTCACACACACACACACACACACACACACACACACAAATGGGTTGAATTGAGTTGGTTTGGTCTGGTGAGTTGAGATAGGTAGGTTAATAGAAGCAGAGAGAAAAAGAGAAGCATATGAGAGGAGAAAAGAGAAGAGGGGAGAAGGGAAGAGGAGAAGAAAAGAAAAACAAAACCAGAAATGCACGGAATGGAGAGAAAAGGAGAGAAGAGAAGAGAAGAGAAGGGAAGGGAGAGGAAGGGAATGGAAGGGGAGGGAAGGGAAGGGAAAGGAAGGGAAGGGATGAATAGGGTATGAGAGCGTAGGGGAGGGAAGGGAAGAGAAGAAGAGAAAATAAACGAAAGAAAAAGAAAAGAGACGACAAAAGGAACCCATACTCGTTCATCGGCAATGTGTCTCTTCGCTGAATACAAGACCAATCCATCTTGAGAGACAGCCCCGCCTTTCGGCTTGAGCTGTCACTCTGATGGCTGTCTGATGGTCTACGCGCTTATGGGGAGAGAGAGAGAGAGAGAGAGAGAGAGAGAGGAGAGAAGGAATTAGGGGAGGAAAAATGGAAGGAAAGAAAGAATCAAGAAAGGAAGCAAGAGCAAGCAATGAAGGAATTAAAGGAGACAGGATGGAAGAAAGGAAGGAAGGAAGGAAGGAATCAAGCGAGCAAGGAAGAGGAAGCAAGGAAGGAATTAAAGGAGACAGGAAGGAAGGAAGGAAAGACAGAAGAAAAAGAATTTACACACACACACACACACACACACACACACACACACACACATATATATATATATATATATATATATATATATATATATATATATATATATATATATATTTATATATAATTTTTTTTTTACACACACACACACACACACACACACACACACACACACATCGAACAAATATTTTTATCACTTTTATAGATTTTTACAGCCATATGCAAAAAATTAAAATAAAATATAAAGCAGGTACAATTAAGAGAAATTATGGTTGGCAGGTATTTTTGCACACACCTGTTCCTAAATAACGATAATATTTATGATGTGCAAGTCATTTTGACACATACTGTATATTGAGGTTAGGCTTTATTTTTGCTACTAATATTGTTACTGCTGCTACTTTACTACTACTACTGCTACTGCTTCTACTATTACTAGTACTACTACAACTACTACTACTATTTCTGCTACTTCTCCTGTTGTTGCTATTACTCCTACAACAACTGCTACTTCTCTGTTGTTGTTACTATTACAACTACTACCACTACTACTACCACCACTACTACCACTGCTACTATACTACTACTGCAATTACTACTATTACAACAACTACTACTACTATTACTACAACCACTACTACTAATACTAGCCTATAGTCTGACAGATCGAAACGTAGGGTTTTGGTGGAGTCACCCCCTCCCTGCACTGTTGCCACGTTTCCGAGCTGACCTCTCCATCAGCGATGACCTTGACACTGTTTCCCTCTTGTGATCTCCGTTTTTCTAATACCCCCTATACCCCTGCCACCAACACCCCCTATACCCCTACCCCCAACAACACCCCCATCAACAACACCCGCTATACCTCCACCACCAACACCTCCTATAAATATAGACCCCCACCATCAACACCTGTATAATAATTAGCCGTTGATAATTGCTATACTTTTATTGAGAGCATACATTCTACCCTATTGCTCAAACTCCCTAATCTTACAATCCCATCTGTCTTAATCCTTCCCACTGCCTTCGTTCCTAAATCCCTTAATTGATCTATTTTTAACCTAAGTGTCCCCACACCTTTTAAACCATTTACCTCTCTGTCACTATTCTCCACCATATGTATCAACTTGTATTATATTGTGTATAGAACTTTCATACTGTATGCTGTACTACTGTATAATGTATAAGAATACCCACTGTTTAGTGGAAATAAAGTTTTATTATTATTATTATTATTATTATTATTTCTCTCTCTCTCTCTCTCTCTCTCTCTCTCTCTCTCTCTCTCTCTCTCTCTCTCGCTAGATTTTGTTATGTGTCATCCATGGTTTTTTACTTCCATTTTTATGTATGGATTATAATTTTGACTTTATTTCCGCACCACCCTTGAGGTAAAAGTCACGGCGCGTTTTTTATAGAGGTTTCCCCAATAGGCCTAAATCCTGTAGGGGGTTGGTGACCTCCCACAGCGTACACACAAACACGTGTCGCGTGAGTGCTGCCACCCCAGAGCTGTTTGATATATTTATTTTAATTATGAAAGGATCGCCTCTTCCCACTTTTATCCCTTCAAATTTTCTTCCAATTATACTTGCTAAATTAATTAGCAATGTTAGAAGTGTTGGGGAAGTAAATAATAATTAGAATATTTTTAGAGCAACACTGCCAAATTTTTATGCCACGTTTCTCTATTATCGTATAATATAGTATGCAGAATAGTTTTATTCTTCCTTGATACATGTCAGCACTTTCATTACAGTTATATTAGTATGAGTTATGTTTATGTATCATTCCTACTACACAAACCACAGGCGTTATACATCGTAGGGTTAGGAAACATGGCAATAGTGTAGGGAGGGGGTGACTCCACCCAAACCCTATGTTACGAGGAGGAACACTATAGTACTACTGCTTCTCTTGTTTTTGCTGCTACTACTACGACTAATGCTCCCCTACTACTAGAACTACTACTACTACTATTGCCACCGTCATCAGAGCCTCTAACATTATTAGTAAGTGATATACCCACCCCATGGAGAAGACACAGAAGGGGTGGCGCAACACCGACCCCATGAAGGGACAACGGGGAGGCGCGCAGAGCGCTAGAGGGGCCCCGGCCAGGCGATCCTATATCCTTTGCCATCATGCGTCCCTCTTCCTCTCAGCCAGAGCCAACGAGAGGTACGCAGTGCTGGTACACTACTTTCTTAGCAAGAAGCACTTAGACAGAACACCTATGTCATCAGTATATGCTAAAATATTTACTTTAGTTATACCTAAATAGCAGCCGTAATTCACGCTACTAATGTCGGATAAGACAGAATCAATGTATAGCTTAAACAAAAACGGAGACAGGACACCTCCCTGTCTTACACCGTGTTCCACACAAACGTACTTGCCCTGACCTCCCTGCCACTTGATGTTTGCCATCTGATTGCGAAGATAATGCATTATGAGAAAAATAAGATCCAACGGGATTTTCTGATCTCCTGTATAAGTTTTTTACCTAGGATAAAATGGTTGACTCGATCGAATGGTTTAGATAGGTCAACAAATGTTAGAATACCTTTACTTATGGTACCTGTATATGTATGAATATGCATCAGTTGTGGATATGTCTTTTCGAAAACCAAACTGTCTTTCATTTAGCTTTATTTTTTTCTTCTAATATATCCAAAAGAAGGATCTCTAACAGCTTTATAAACATGATGACTGCATAATCGGCCTGTAGTTGCTAGAGTCGCTCATACTTTCATTGCTGCGTTCAATATAGGTATAATGTTGCCTTTCAGTAATTCAGATGGTATATAGCGATGTGATAAGCATCTGTTAAATAAATGAGACAAGTTTTGTTGAAAATCCTCTGATGCATTTTTCAGAGACAGAATGAATACCACCATGACTCACCCCATGATTGAGCCGCGCAATCATTTTCCTCAGAATCACAGGGGAGACTGTTGTATACATCCTGGCTTGCACCACCACGCCACGCATCTATGAAGCAGTTCATAAGTTCGAACCTGCACTCATTATCATGCTCTGGCAGAGACAGTAAATACTGAGTTGTAAACAATTCAAGTATATCATAAGTGTTGTCTTTTCCATCAATTATAGTAACTACTTTGCTTTTATCTTTACCACGCTTCACTTCTGACCAAAGCTGTCTTATATCACGATTTTTAAATTTCTCCTTGATTTACATATCTCTGTGTGTTCGTCCAACCTACAAGCTTTGAAAACATTCTTAAATTTCCTTTGCGACTGTACCACATGATTATGTTCATCTGTACCATGTACTTTACCTAATGCAACCTAGCGTAGGAAACACTCTTTGGCCACATTGAGCAAATGCTTTACCCGACGATTCCACCCAGGAATAATTTTATATTTGTTTAACTCTTTCTTGCTTGTAATTTTCTGTCACAACCGAAATGGTGGAGCATATCAACTCGTATAGGTTATCAATAGCACGAACATGATCTTTGTTTCTACAGCCAATATTGCTACATTGGTACACTGCATTATTACAAAAATAACGTAATTTCTCATCTACCCGAAGAGATATACTTTGCAGTTCATATTAATTTAATTTATCCCATGCAATAAACTTTGAGCTGTTATGTTCCTTTTCCTCTGACCAGCTACTTTCTGCAGTGACTGTTGGATGTTTTATATTATAGCATACTAGGTCAAACCATAGTGGTAAATGGTCTGAGCCAGTAATGTGTTCGAGCACTTGTATATTTTCCACATTAATCTTGTCATGCTGTCTTCCAGTAACATGGTCCAGCCATCTACACAGAGTTACCATAACCAACACATGTAAATGTATCATTATTTGGCATGTTAACATCAAAGCATGTTAGAACACGTGCTTGCATCAAGTTTTTAAAAGTACGCCAGGTCGTCGCGAATGAGGATCGGTACTGAACTCTCCCACAAAATATACGGTATCATATTGACATTCTATTAATATGGCCTCTAACTCCGAATGTGTCCGCAGATATTGCTCAAGGGTGGCCACTTCCCATATATCATTGCTCAGGTATACGTTTAATGCTCTATAATCTACGTACAATCCCTTACCTCGAATCCGACATCAGTATTATCGTACTGACAAGATGATGCACACAGACAAACGCAAACCAGCTCGCGGCAAGGAGGGTCAGGTATGGGGGGAAGGACTTCCATGTTAACTCCTGCCAGGGGGGTAACATTTCCCTTCCTTTTCTCTCTCTCTTCTCCCTCCTCTTCCTTTCCTCTTTGTTTCCGCCGCCTCCTCCCACGCCCACTTCTTCAAGGCCTCAACGCCCGTGGTCTGCATGGAGTGCGTTGATATGGCGTTATATGCGTCAGGGTTCTCTCGTAGTGGTCAGCATCCACATACCCTGGCTATGCGTAGGAACCATCGTTTGTCTGTGTGGATGGATGGATGGATGGATGGGAAAACAGATAAATACATAGATAAATAGATAAATATATAGAGGTTGACAAACACCAATATAATTCTCGTAGACGGCATGATACGGACTGACATACAGAGACAGAGAGAAGGACAATGACAGAAAGATACAGATGCACAGACAGAGAGACAAAAATAAATAGGTAGAAAGACGAACAGACAGACAGACAGACAGACAAAAGATGAAAAGGTCGGTACATAGAAATAGAGAAATACAAAGGCAGGGGCAGACACAGAGAGAGACAGGTGCACAGACAGACAAAGAAAAATAAGCCGATAGAAAGACAGACAAAGAAATAAATAGAAAGACAGGTAGATAGACACATAACCTGTTAGCAAGATATTCAGTGAGAAAGAGAGTAACAAAGACAGAGGCAGACAGACAGAGAGACAGAAAAGAAATACACAAATTGAAGGTCAACTAAGCAAAAAATTGATCTTTATTAAATTCTTCTGAGAAAAATTGTGTCATTATTCAATAAATCATTCATTACGACAGCGACTTTATTCACACTGTTTACACATTGCACTATTTACACTACACTACACTATTTACACTACATATTTTACACAATTTGCACTCTTATTTAAACCCCAGGTCGCTCTAACATGGCCAAACGCACCTCCAAACAGTGCAATTGGGTCGTTTGAAGTGATTGGAGGGGCCAGGCAGCGTCATTCCACCCTCCTTTTGACTCACGCTGTAGGTGGAAAATTTATAGAGTTTTTCTGACGTACAGGCATGTGCAAAAATTAGCTGGCAATCCTCTACTAGCATGTCACCCTGTCTCTATTCGTCTACCTGCCTGTCTACCTACATACCTTCCTGCCTTTCTGTCTGCCTATCTCTCTACCTACCTAACTACCTATCTATTTATCTGTCCATCTATCTGACCTATATTTTCATTTTCTTTCCATTTCCCTCTTCGCTCTCTCTCTCTCTCTCTCTCTCTCTCTCTCTCTCTCTCTCTCTCTCTCTCTCTCTCTCTCTCTCTCTCAACATTTTTTCTCTCATGTTTCGAACTTTTAACATATTCCCTCATGTCGTTTCAATCTCTCTCTCTCTCTCTCTCTCTCTCTCTCTCTCTCTCTCTCTCTCTCTCTCTCTCACTACATTTTTTCTCCCATGTTTCGAACCTTTAACATATTCCCTCATGTCGTTTCAATCTGTGTGTGTGTGTGTGTGTGTGTGTGTGTGTGTGTGTGTGTGTGTGTGTGTGTGTAGGAACCTTAACGTCATACAGTGCCCCATTTCCCTAGCAAGCCGGCCAGAGAATTAAGAATAATGTAAGTGAATTTCCTGAGACAGAGAAGGACGGGACCTGACAGTGCACTAGATTTTACTACGCCAAACTAACTTAACCTAACTTATATCAAATCTAACCCTCCTAACGCTGCCCTAACTAACCTCAGTTATCCTAACTAAGCCTAACCTAACCTCATTCAACATAATCCAACATGACTTCACCCAATCCAACCATAACCTAACCTAATCTAACTTCCATTTCATTTTAAGCTAACTAAACTTTAGGAATTCTGCCCTAACTTAAGCTAATCTCAACCGACTTATCCCAACTTAATCTAACCTAACCTAGCCAAACCTTACCCCTACCCTACCCTAATGCAACCTACCTAAACCAGTCTAAATTAGCTTAACCTAACCTGCCCGCCCATACCCTCACCTCATTTAACCTAACTCAACCTAAGCTAACATATTCTAATCTATCCTAAGCCTATCCTAATCTACCCTCACCTAACCCAACCCATCCTAAATGATTCTAATCCAGCCAGATCTAACCTAACCTTACCCCATCTAACCAAATGTAACCAAAACTTATCTAATCCAACCCAATCTTATCCTAACTTCAGTTCATCTTAATCTAAACCAATCTAGGAAAATCTAAACACGTCCCAACTCATCCTAACCTGATCTAACCTAACGTACCTTATCTATCTTTCTATGTTGGTCTGAGATAATAGAAACCATGGAAAAAAGAGGACACAAAATAGGAATTCAAATAACTGCAGACCTTCTGGATAATTGGACTGGATGAAAAAGTGCTGCAGAATATTTATATGCGAGCCATAATCGCCCTCGTTCGTCCAAAACCAATGAAAAAGATCTACACAATACAAAACGATTGGTAAAATGTCATTAATACACCTGTTGGATTATATGAATAAAAAAATGCAAAGAAAACTGAAGGCATAACCATCCTCTTGGAACTCATTTTTCATTTACCTGGCAATTATTGTGTCAAGCTATCGTTAATGTCGATATCGTAACAGGAACACATAGCAGTTAGTTGACGTTCATTGTGCCCCATTACTAGGTAAAGGTGTTGCTGAGATATTTTCTTACTGTGTGTGTGTGTGTGTGTGTGTGTGTGTGTGTGTGTGTGTTAATGCTACCGGTACCAATCTATCCACTTACTGTATCTTACTGAAGATAGTATTGTTGATTACTCGTCCCCGCCCCGGAGGGGCTCGGGGACGGGTATTGCTTTCACTAGGTTTGTCTATTTGTCTGTCTGTCTGTCTGTTAACAACTTTATGCAAAACCTGCTGGTGTGATTTTGACTAAAATTACAGGGATGATGGGCTATGGCCTTCTGATCACCTGATTAAGTTTGGGGCCAAATTGGGCCAAGGCCCAGGCTGTAGGCCAATATAATGTAAAAAAAATAATAAATAAAAAATCGTTTTCTCGCCATAACTCCTTTCAAATTCGTCATATCGACATGAAATCAAAACCTAAAGGTGCATCTTTCAAATCTGCACCCTATAACATGCCGCATTAAAGCAGGGAGGTAACCCCCAGGACTCATTTTTTTTTTTTTTTTTTTATCGAGGCGAAGATACACTGGACAAATTGGTGACGACTGGCTGAATGCAACATTACTTCATAAACTATTTACTCGTTAGCATTACTAATTGACAAC
>NC_137057.1:36936018-36961018 GCF_032717465.1 Coenobita brevimanus
GACACACAAAGACATGAAGATCGTGGTGTGTCGTGGGAAAGTTCCTGACAGTGGGACATAGGCTTTACCTTCTCTCTTGTAAATTTTCTGTCTTTCTTTTATTACAGTGAATTACAGTAGATTTACATTTTTACCCGTCCCCACCCAGGGAAGACTCGGAGACGGGTATTGTTTTCATTTGGTTTGTCTGTTTGTCTGTTAACAACTTTAAGCTAAAACTACTAGTGCGATTTTAACTAAAATTACAGTGATGATCGACTATGACATTCTGATCACCTGATTAAGTTTTAGGCCAAATTGCACCAAAGGCCAGGCTGTATGCTTAAAAAAAGGAAAAACTGCTACGGGTAAAAATCTTTTTCGTCACAACTCCATTCAAATTCGTCATATTGACATGAAACTAAAACCTAAATGTGCATCTTTCAAATCTGCATCCTGTAACCTGCCTCATTACATCAGGGGGGTAACCCCCCCGGTTAGCAGGAGGAAGGTCAATGTCAGGTGGGTTGGGCCTAAAATTTCAAATATGCATAAAATCGTAAATTTTCACCTGATTTACTCCTAATTTGATGTGTGACAACTTTAACTTGATATTCTCTTGTGTTTATATGTCAGCACTAAAATGACTGCCGGGGACAAGTTTGCTGTGCTTTGGCACCGCTTCTTGTTTACATCTGTTATTACTGACTAATATATATTCTTTTATTTTTATTTCTAGTAAATTTTCTCCATATCTTTTTATTTTATTAGTGATTTACAGTGATTTAAAGTGATTTAGATTTTTTATTTTTATTATTGATTTACATAGATTATTGTTTATTTTATTTTTAGTTTTTCATTTCATTGTACTTTGATAACATTTTGAAATCCTTAAGCTCTTTTTTATTTTCATTTTTCTCTATCAGCATTTTTTTCCCTGCTCTCTTTTTTTTTATGGTGCGCTATATATATATATATATATATATATATATATATATATATATATATATATATATATATATATATATATAATGTTTTACGGGAATAATATTTAGTTTCCTTAATTCATATTTTGATTGATTTTTCATAATGCAAAATCTTTCATATCATACTTCTCTCTCCCTATTTTTTTTTTTTATTTGGATTACATTATTATAAATTTTTTACATACATGTCTTCCTGTTCATTCATTTTTTTTTCTTATTCTTTTCATTAGTATTTCTTTTTGATGCATTTCATCGATATCATTTGTTATTGTTATCATTATAATTATTATTATTATTATTTTATTATTATTATTATTATTATTATTACTATTATTATTATTATTATTATTATCATTAAATACCTCTTCCCTATTGTAATTAGATTTCCCTAAATCCTTATACTTTCACATACACACTAAAGACGAGGACTTTCAGAAGAGTAATTATGTACAAAAATTACATTTTTTTTTTATATTTCTGAGCTTATTGAAATAAAACTGACAAACAAAATCACACTTCAAAAATTTGTGAGCTTATTCAGCTAAAAAATAATGCATTCATAAATAAATAAATAAATAAACAAATAAGTAATATATATATATATATATATATATATATATATATATATATATATATATATATATATATATATATATATATATATATATATTTATTTCAGGTGACTAGTTTCGGGATGCTTATCCCATCTTCAGACCTAAAAGCATTTAAAACATATTGCATATTACATAAAGTTTTAAAAACATTTTAAAATATCCATAAGAAATAAAAAAGTTACCAAAAAAGCATGTGACAATGACTGATTATTATAAAAAATGTATTTTTTTCTTAAATAATAAACTCGAGAAATAAAAGTGAGAGTGTTACCTCTGTGAGTTCGCAGCTAACACTGAAAATCCTGAACACAGTGTTTCATAAAGAGGTAACACTCTCACTTTTATTTCTCGAGTTTATTATTTAAGAAAAAAATACATTTTTTATAATAATCAGTCATTGTCACATGCTTTTTTGGTAACTTTTTTATTTCTTATGGATATTTTAAAATGTTTTTAAAACTTTATGTAATATGCAATATGTTTTAAATGCTTTTAGGTCTGAAGATGGGATAAGCATCCCGAAACTAGTCACCTGAAATAAATAAATATGAAGTGGAAAATCATCTTGCTTCTCCTTGGCTGGATATATAGTATAAGATTCCCCACGGGCACCTCAGTTGTTGATATATATATATATATATATATATATATATATATATATATATATATATATGTATATATACGGGTATATTTTTTCACCTCGCATATATCACCCCCGAAAAAATCAATTTAAAAACTTGAAGCGCCGCAAAGTGTCTCGATAAATTACCCTCAGTTTGATTAATGTTTCCTGTCGCCTCAAATTTGATAAGTATCCCCTTATTCCCAAAAGAGAGGAAAGTGGCAAATGTTGTTCTGCTGGTTTTTAATGTCGAGAGAGAGAGAGAGAGAGAGAGAGAGAGAGAGAGAGAGAGAGAGAGAGAGAGAATGGACAAGCACAACTCTCTACCACATGCACACAAACCATTCCTATCTATATAAACATACATACATACACACATACTTACGCACATATACATATATACACACAGAATTACACACATACATAAACACATAGTTAAACATACATACATACATATACATACATATACACACATACATAAACACATACACACAAACATACATACACACGTACATACATCGTACACCTCCAGCTAATACGATATGCAGCCCATTTGTCATGTTCTTGCAGTGCTTCCCTGCAACATTGTCAAGCCTGACAGAATTGCATGCCATACCCTGTGCTGTGCAATTGATATGGTTGAATGGTTGAGTTTATGAATAATTTTATATATAGATACGGATATATATTTCGTTGTGTGGATTTATATAGCGCATGGAGGGAATGATTTTATATTATACAGTACTGTGGTTGTGTGTGTGTGTGTGTGTGTGTGTGTGTGTGTGTGTGAGAGAGAGAGAGAGAGAGAGAGAGAGAGAGAGAGAGAGAGAGAGAGAGAAAGAGAGATCGCTGAAAGTATTTTGACTCTTGCACCTCCGTATAGCGTAAAGAAAGAATATCTCTCTCTCTCTCTCTCTCTCTCTCTCTCTCTATATATATATATATATATATATATATATATATATATATATATATATATATATATATATATATATATAAGATTTTGAGTCAAGTTTTATCAATTTCCGTTGCCTATGACATGCACTCAAAACACACTATTGTCCCCTTTTACATAGAGACAAAAACAAAACGTAATACAGGGACAAAGCATACAGTACAACAAATTCACTTCGCACACAATAAAACACACACACACACACACACACACACACACACACACACACACACACACACACACACACACACACAAAGAGAAAATTACTTATCGTGGAGGGAGGTGACTAGCGGAGTTCCACAGGGCTCAGTGCTGCACCAGTTATGTTTTTAGTATACATAAATGACACAGACAGTAACACTGAAAATGGAAGGTATCTAAATATGTTTGCAGATGACGCAGAAATACAAAGGACAATTACTAACACAGATTCTTGCAAAGAGCTGCAAGAGGAATTGAAAAAGCTTCATGAATGGAGCAATAAATGGCAAATGGAATTTAATGTGGACAAGTGTCATGTAATTAACTTTGGTAAAAGTGAGAAAAGACCAGATTGGGATTATAAGTTAGGAAGATCAACCCTACACATAACAGAAAGAGAGAAGGACCTAAGTGTGATTATCAATAACATAAGAACATAAGAACATAAGAAGAGAGGATAACTGCAGTAGGCCGGTTGGCCCATGCTAGGCAGCTCCTAGAAGAGTAACTGAACTACTAGAATGAGATAAGGATAGCAAAGAAGAAGGCTCTCCCCCGCCCTCCAAACCCTCCAGCCGAAGCCGGCAGGAAAAAGTCAGAAAGAACACCACGCCGTATAGAAAAACTGGCGTGGACATTTTACAGGAAAGTGTGAAAGGAGAATAGAGACTATCATAGTGTAACCTGAAAAGAAAATTTATTTTTGAATTAGTATTGGTTATAATATTTTCTTTATTCTATATCCACCCCTTATTTGTCATATGCTTATCTAGCCTATGCTTGAAACTCTCAATGGAAGAGGCAGCAACTACTTTACTAGGTAGCTTATTCCATTCGTCTACTACTCTATTACCAAACCAATTTCTACCGATTTCCTTTCTGAAACGGAATTTTTCTAGTTTGAAACCATTATTTCTAGTTCTATCCTGTATGCTCACTTTAAGTACCTTGCTAATATCTCCTTATTTATACCATTCATCCACTTAAAAACCTCAATTAAGTCTCCCCTTACTCTACGCCTCTCTAGCGAATGCAGACTTAGTCTTTTCAGTCTGTCTTCATATGACAGGTTCGGACGTCATGTATCATTTTAGTCATTCTTCTCTGTACATTTTCTAACGAATTAATATCCATTCTATAGTAAGGACACCAAAATTGTACTGCGTAGTCTAAATGTGGCCTTACTAATGCTAGATAAAGTTTCAATATTACTTTAGATGATCTATTGCTCACGCTTCTCGAAATAAATCCTAGGACCCTATTTGCTTTATTTCTCGCATTAATGCACTGTTGCCTAGGTTTAAGGTCGTTACTAATCATAACTCCTAGATCTCTCTCGCATTCAGATTTGCTAATTTCTTTGTTATCTAAGCTGTATTTAGTATCTCCAATGGTCTTGCCTACGTTAAGTACTTTACATTTTTCAACGTTAAATTCCATTTGCCAAGTTTTAGACCATTTGGACAATGTATCGAGGTCTTTTTGTAAGTAATGGCAATCGTCAGTCGAGTTAATGATACGCCCTATTTTTGTATCGTCGGCAAATTTGCTGATTCTGCTATTGACTCCTAAGTCTAGATCATTTATATATATGATAAATAATAAGGGACCGAGTACTGAACCCTGTGGTACACCGCTAGTTACTAATCACCAGTCCGACTTAGTTCCATTTATTAATACTCTCTGCTTTCGTCCTTTCAGCCAGGATTCTATCCATTTTAAGATATCGCCGTCTATACCGTGTGCTCGAACCTTTCTAACCTTTCGTGTGGGACTCTATCAAAAGCTTTACTAAAGTCCAGATAAATAACATCGTAAGCTTTATCGCTATCTACTGCCTCATAGACCTCCGAGTAGAATGACAACAAATTTGTGAGGCAGGATCGTCCTTGCCTGAATCCGTGCTGACTTTCGTTTATAAGATTAAATCTTTCTAAGTGTTCTCTAATCCTATTTGCCAAAATTGACTCTAACATTTTTCCTACTATAGACGTTAGACTTATCGGACGATAATTCGACGCAGCTGATTTATCACCCTTTTTAAAGATGGGCACTACGTTTGCGGTTTTCCACGCCTCTGGAACTTCTCCTGAACTTAAAGAGTCATTAAATAACGTTAAAAGTGGCTGACATAATTCTTCTTTGGTTTCTTTTATAATTTTTGCATATATATCGTCCGGACCTGGCGATTTTTGAGGTTTTAACTTGTTAATTTCTTTCAATACGTCCTCCTTACTAATGGTTATTTTACTAAGAATATTTTCCGTATTCTCATGGTAAATATTTGCTGCTTGAGGGACCAGGCTTAGATTTTCCTTGGTGAATACTGATATGAAATAATTATTTAGGATGGAGCACATTTCTTTATCTTCACTGGTAATGTCACCTGATTCTGTTCTGAGTGGTCCTATCCTATCTTTATTTTTCGTTCGGTACATTTGATAAAAACCCTTGGGGTTTACTTTTGATTCACTTGCAACCTTAATTTCATAACTTCTCTTTGCTTTTCTTATCTCCCTCTTTACTTCTCTATTTAAAATTGTGTACCGGTTACGTAAGTGTTCCTCTCCACGTTTTATTTTTCTATATATTCCTTTCCTTTGGCCTATGAGAGATTTTAATCTGTTGTTTAACCATCTTGGTTCTGAATTGTTAGTTCTAAACGGTTTTGAAGGAATATATCTATCTTGGCCTCCGTATATTATATTTATTAACTCGTTATACTTCTCACTGGTCGAACGTCTGTTTGGTACTGGAGCTGAGTTAATTTCCGTCACCTGGACTACATTCCTATCTACCACCTCCCCCCTCACAGACACCTGACGGACATCCTCACGTGCTTCCTGCGCCTGACCTATGACCTGGGGATCCCCACTAACCTGACATTCCCTCAAATAGCTAATCTCCCTGTGGAATACCGTTCGAAAATAAGCTCTTAAGCCATCGAAATCTCCTAGACGAAAATTAGGAACGGTGGAGGTATTTTCAGTGGAACAGACATCCCAAATAAATTTGAACTTAATTTCTTCATGATCGCTATTACCAAGTCGTCCACCAACCTCTATATCGCTAATGATATTTTCTTTATTAGCTAAAACCAAATCTAGTATATTATTACCTCTGGTGGGCTCCCTGATATACTGATAAAGGAAATTATCCTGTACTACCTCTAGAAATTCCTCTGACTCTGCATCTCCTGTCTGATTTCTCCAATCTATCCTTGGTAGATTAAGGTCCCCAACAATTATTACTAAGCTGGACTGTGATGCTTTCCTAATTTCCTCCCAGAGGTATTTACTATCAGCTCTACTTAATTTAGGAGATCTGTAAATTGCTCCTAAGACTAATTTCTCCCTATTGTTACTAATTTCAACCCAGACACTTTCTGTGTCCCTATTTACTTTAATGTCTGCTTTATTGTAACAGTTTAATGAATCCTTTACATAAATAGCTACCCCTTTCTTCCCTGACGGTTTGACACAAAAATATTATAGCCTTTTATCTGATATTCTGCTAAAAATTCTCGAGTGTCTGTATTCATCCAAGTTTCACTAATAACGGCAATGTCTATTTTCTCTGTACAAATTAAAGCCCTCAGTTCATCCATTTTATTACGTAAACTCCGGCTGTTTGTGTAGTACACTTTCAGATTATTACGAGTAGTTATGCCTTTACCTTGGCATTTACTGTTATTTATTTTATTACTAACTGGGAAACTCTTTACTTTACTAATATAACAATTTTTTGTACTATCGCTTATCGCCCTTCTATCATCGCTTGTTCTATCATCTATCATCGCCTGCTCAATTTGAGGTGCCTGAGTGGATGTATCTACACTAATGGTTGAACTTTTGTTCTTAATTTTGCAAGTATCGATGCAACTATCCAAACATGGTAATAATGATTTCTGACTGTAGTTGCTGCATCTTCCTGTACACCTACTTCTCAATCTCGAAAAAATCCCTCCAACTCCCTATCTATCATTCCAGCTAAAACAGTAACTCCTTGCCTGCTAAGATGAGTCCCATCCCAACTATACAAGGCACTTCGTCCATAAAACCGGTCCCAGCTGTCTATGAAAGGTATTGCATTATCTTTGCAATACCTTTCAAGGCGGCAATTAAACCCTATTGCCCTGCTCAACCATTCCCTTCCAACCCGCCACCTTGGTAAAACACCAAGCACTACAGGGGTTCCTCCCCAAAACAGACTATCTCCAGATGACCACATCAGTGAGAAGGTATATAACATGTATACATTGCTTGCTAATATGATAAGAGCATTCACATATATAAATAAAAACCTACTGAGAAAGATAACAACATCATTCATCGTACCAACCCTGGAGTATGCATCAGTAGTCTGGAATCGTGATCTCAAAAAACACATAGATATTACGGAAAAAGTACTGAGGGCAGCTACAAGATGAGTACTAATCTTAAAGGATCTTAGCTACGAAGAAAGATTAGAAAAACTGAATCTAGCAACACTACAGAAGAGAAGGAAAAGAAGAGACATGATTATGCTATATATGTGTATCTCAGGGAAAGAGAAAATAGACATAAATGAATATATAACCTATGGGGAAGCATCAGCAAGAAGACACTGCAAAAAACTACATAAAAAGAGAGGCAATAAAGACATAAGGAAATTCAGTTTCTCAAATAGAGCAATTGATCAATGGAATGCACTACTAAATGGAACAGTGTGTGCCAAAACTATTATTAATTTTAAGGATAATTATGATAAAAGTGGTTTAATACATGGGACAGTACGAACTTGACTCATTCCTGTAAAGATACAATTAGGTAAGAACAACTAGGTAAGGTAAGAACACACACACACACACACACACACACACACACACACACACACACACACACACACACACACACACACACACACACACACACACACACACACACGCACGCACGCACGCACGCACACACACACACACACACACACACACACACACACACACACACACACACACACACACACACACACCTTTTCAGTCCACTGCTAAATTTCTTATATTTTTTCTTAGTCACTTATTTAGCTTAAAATCAACAAAATTTTCATCAGCAACATAGAGGAGGATATTGAGATGTGCAAATAACCTAAAGAAAAACAGAAAAATAGAATTTAAAAAATCAGTGGGATGGCAGCCTACTCACCTCGTCAAGCACGGAGATCGGGAAAATGATGATGATGGTGATGATGATCATAATGATGATGATGATGATGTTGATGATGATGATGATGATGATGATGATGGTCGTTGTAAGAATCACAGGATTCCATCAAACACTCATTACAATTTTCCAGTATTTCACAATGTCTGGATAATCTACTTAACACTTTGTATCCCCTCCTTCTCGATCTCTCTTCATACAGTCAATTCGAACAGTCAGTTCAGTCAAGGAACTAATGTCACGTAACCTCATGCAGCAAACAGCATTTCATAACTGGCTACCCTCTGCTACCTCGAGCCGGCTACCCCACACCGCACCTCACTTTAACACCCATTAAAGTTCAGCAATACTTTATTTCCAATTTAATCACATATTTACAGATACTAACAATATGAAACAAAAATTCCTTTACGATTCACGTACAGGAAGACAGACAGGAGTACGCATACAGGCAACGAAAGGTAATATATAAAATGAAAGCGGCAAAATTGTCCAGCCAGATTCACTCTTCCTTTTTTTTTTTTTTTCCCTGGCCTATCAACCATTGGGGCCGAAGCCCCTGGTTATTAAGGCCATTTATATATATATATATAAATATAAATAAATAAATATTTATATATATATATATATATTTATATAAAATTAAACATATATAAATATATATACAAACATATATATACAGACACACACACACACACACACACACAACCTTCTATGCATACAGACAGACACACTTTCATGCAAACGTACATATATATATATATATATATATATATATATATATATATATATATATATATATATATATATATATATATATATATATATATATATATATAATTTTAATCTTATTTAATTTTTTTTGTATTTTTATTTTTTTGATTTTTTCTTGGTTTTATATTTTTTTTATACCTTATAAAGTAAAACTAATCTAAAGACCCTAAAATTAATCACCTAACAGACAAATCGCTAACCTACACTAAATCCTAGAGACAAATAGCTAGACCTACACTAATGGTAAAAATACCTCGACTAACAGAACACCATCGACTGCAGATATGTAATGCCTTTCTACATTACATACCTGCACTCATCACCTGGTAACTGTCAGTCGAGGCACAACCTAATATAGGGGACATCAATATATGAAAGGGAACCAGACGAGTCAGGAACATTTCCATATACGTCAGCTGTCGTCCCTAATTAGAGTAACTTAAGCAAGATAATATAATGTATTTACATAATTTGTACAGAAAGTGAAGAACCTCGCCCAGCAGACCACCATCGACTGCAAGTGCCCAATACCTTCCTATATTGCACACTTGCACTCATCAGCTGGTGACTGTCAGGCGAGGAACTTGGCTTAATGTAGGGGACATCAATATTAGAAATAGATCGGTGGGAGGAGGAACTATTTAAAATATGTCAACTGTCAACCCTAATTAATATTACAATATATACATATTTACTGTTCATAAAAACCATAACCACACAGTAAAAAAGTCACATCACTCTGATCAGTCCGGTCTCTCTCAAGAAAGCCATCAATTTATCAGTCATAACAATGTCCCCATCACCCAGGATGGTGGAAAGGGTGAAGGGGACGTCTACTGCGCCGCAGTAATTTACAAGTGAAGCACGTTCACGAATAAATCGCCGACAGCGCAGGATGATATGACTGATAGATAACACCGCATTACAGATGTCACAGTGCGGTGGGAAGCGTCTTTCCATATATGGTTTTATGTGGGTTAAAATGGTGGCATTAAGCCGTAACCGTGCCAACACTTTTTCTTCTAGGCGACTGGGACGGTTGGCAGTGTCCCAGTCGCCCAGGTACGGCTTACAAGTTGGAATATTTAGTCTGGTCCACTGAGCTTGCCACAGAAGATTTATTGATTTCTTTCCAAAAGAGAGACTCGATCATAGATCACGAGGAACGTCCCAAGTCTCCTCGAGTTCTACAGCCGACTTTGCAAGTAAGTCAGCCTGCTCATTGCCGTTGATACGACAATGACCAGGCACCCAGATCAGCGTGAATGACTTGTTGCATGAATACAACTTATTAACGATGCGGCCCTGGATCTCGTGAGAGTCCGTAGTACAAGATGCAATTGCCTGAAGGGCTGATTTTGAATCTGAAAATATGACAAATGAGTCATGCCTAGAATTGAGAGCATAGTCTATGGCTTTGTCAATAGCAAAGAGTTCTGAAGTAAACACAGATGTATGAGTCGGCAACCGATACCTGAGGGCACATTCAGTCGACCACACACTTGCACCCACACATTCACTCGACTTGGAGCCGTCGGTGTACAATTGATGAGACCCCAAGTGACGAACAATGATGTTACGAAACAAGTGGTGGACCTCCGCCTCCAGCGCCTTGGCCTTTGGTGCTGGGAGCCATGATACATCCACTGTAAAGCTGGGTGGCTCCCAAGGCGCTATATTTTTTAGCACCAACTTGTCACAGTCACTGGGGTCCACACCAAGCTCCTGAGTCAGTAAGTGGAGGCGAGAGGCAAGTGGCCGACGCACCCCCCGCAGTAGGTGGTGGTATTGACGCAGGGGGGTACAGGCCACATTGCCGATATTACTTTTTCTTAATGTTCGTAGTCCATACGAAAATGCCAGGTGGTCACGGCGAATACGGAGGGGAGGCACATTCGCCTCCACTTCCATACGAGCTACATGGGTACACCGGACAGCTCCAAGACACATTCGCAAACATTTATTCTGTAACACATCCAATCCTTTCAGAGTGGCATCGGATGCCGAGCCATACACCTGTGCGCCATAGTCTAGCTTCGATCGAATAAGGGACTTATACACCATTAATAAAGATTTTCTGTCGGCACCCCAGGTAGTACCCGCTAGGTACTTGAGGACATTTAACGGTTTATCACAACGAGCAAGCAAAGTATGAATGTGAAGTTTAAAATTCATTCTACGATCAAAATGTATTCCTAAAAATTTTACAGAATTTTGAAAAGGTACCGCCTGATTATCCAAAGTTAAGCACAAATTAGGTACGTTACGATTAGTGAAAACTATAGTGGCACACTTACGGACGGAAAACTTAAATCCCCACTGCAAGGCCCATTGGTGGACGGAGTCAAGGGCTGCTTGAATCCGCCCAGCCGAAAATTGTGCATTACGGGAAGAGTGCCATATTGCACAATCGTCACCGTAGAGTGAGTATTTAAGATTCCTCGGGATGGGAGCTGATGACAGAATATCATTGATCATAATACTAAATAAGGTAGGACTAAGCACACTTCCCTGCGGCACCCCGTTTTCCTGGATGAATATATCCGATGTTACGTTATGGGGCAATTTGACAGAGAAAGTTCTGTCCCTTAAGAAATTTGAAATAAAAACAGGCAAATTTCCTCTTAAACCATAAGCATAGAGCTTCATTAGTATACCGTGTCGCCAGGTCATGTCATAGGCTTTATGGATGTCCAAGAACACCCCTATCATGAATTCTTTATTGGCAAATGCCTCTCCAATACAATGCTCCAAATTCATTAAATGATCTAGTGAACTTCTGTATTTACGGAAGCCACATTGTTGATCATTTAACAAATACTTCGACTCTAAAACAAAAAGAAGCCTATTGTTAACCATACGTTCCATGACCTTACATAGACAAGAAGTCAACACAATAGGACGAAATGAAGGGGGATTCATAAGACGACCAGCCTCTTTGGGTATCGGTATGACGTGCGCAAAGTGCCATGAGTTTGAGAACGTTCGAGACGCCCAAATCTCATTGTACAATGCTAACATCTTAATCAGGTTGTCCTGATTAAGATGCTGGATCATACCGTACGTGATGGTGTCTGGTCCAGGGCTGGTGTCTTTACAGGATTTAAGGGCAAGGAGCAGTTCTTCTTGCGTAAACTCTTGGTTGTACGGGGAGTTTACGTCTTCTGTGGCAAAGTCTAATATCTGTAGCTCAACCGTGCGTTTATGATGTTGGAAACGCGGGTCATAATTGGCTGAGCTACTTACATGAGAAAAACTCCTGGCGAGGATGTTAGCAACGTCCACGGGCTCGTCATAGATGTTATTATTTACTTGCAAGGTGGTTACAGGGAAGTATGGGCGTTTATTATTTAATATTCTTATGGTGGACCAGACTTTACGTAATGGTGTTGTACTAGTCACCATGGACACAAAGGACAGCCAGGAGTCACGTTTAGCCCTTCTTATTATTCTCCTTGCCTCAGCCCGTGCCTGTTTGTATGCAATAAAATTTTCCTCAGTGGGCTGACTATAAAAAATCCTGTATCTCCTATTGCGTTTTCTTAATGCTTGTCGGCAATCCGGCGTCCACCAATGTGCTCTATGCTTTGCATGAACTGCAGAAGTCTTGGGAATAGCAGCCTCAGCTGCGTGTAATATGGATTGGGTTATATTTTCGACCTTAACATCTATGGTCTCCCCAGATATATTTAAATTGGCGATCCTTGAGAAGGATCCCCAATCTGCTTTCTTATAGTTAAATTTTGGAGGTGGAGGGTCCGAAATGATGTCTCGTGTATAAGAAAGACAGATGGGTAAATGATCACTTCCCAAGGAGTCGTTGTAAGGGTCCCATGAGAGATCTTGATGTATACCAGGGGAGGCCAAAGATAAGTCAATGGCCGAAAAGTTACCAGTACGATCATCTACACGAGTCGCTCTACCATCGTTCAGAAGACAGAGGTTGGACTGTAGTATTAGGTCGGCTACTTGCTCCCCACGACCATCAATCCTCAAGCTACCCCATTGATAGTGATGGGCGTTAAAATCGCCCAACACTAACTTATTTCCAGGCAGATGTTCCACTAGTGAATTTAAAGCATCACTATCAATGAGGCCATGTGGAGGACAGTACAGAGAGCAAATAGACAGATACGTGTTATTAAATTTTACTCTGCACGCGACCGCTTCCAGAGTAGAATTTAGAATCACTTCCGTTTGTGGGTGTGATTTGTGTGTGTATATGGCTACTCCGTGACCTTCATATCTTCTATACGAGTGGTAGTGTTTGAACTGTGGAGGATCAGGGTGATCCTCCAGGCGTGTCTCCTGTAAACAAACAACGTCTGGCCTGTGTATAGAAAGCAAGATTGCTATATTGTGTAACTTATTCCCAATACCTCTACAATTCCACTGTAGTATAGTGAATGCGGCGGTTTAAGATTTAAGGGGGGCCAGTGTGTTTAGTTTTTTTATCCCCCCCACGACCAGGCGAGTGGCTACCGGGGGACCTTTCCCAGTGCTTGCTGACGGAAACCTCCATATTATCGGGAATAACAAGGCTCCCAGATTCCACCGAGGAAGAGCTATTCTTCCTCTCCCTCGCTGGGCTAGGAGCAGGGAGGACATGAGGACGTGGCTTTGAAAGGGTGGTGAAGTTATGTTTTACAGTCTTGTCAGGCTTCGATTTAGGCTTGACTGACTGAGAAGCAGCAGCGGCCTGTGAGTATGATGAAGCTTTAGGGAGGTCAGTTAGAGAGTTGGATCGTACAGGAGGTTTAGAGGTGGAGGTGGAGGTAGAGTGAGTGACTTGATTAACAAGCACAAGATCAGTCTGCGTCTCCACAGTGCACATCACAGGGCGGGACATCACTGCCGAAGCATAGGACCTATTCGGTGTGGGAGTTGCATGCAACTCCTTCATCTTTTTCCTTGCTTCATAGAAAGAGATGCCCTCAGTCGCCTTCACCGCACAGACCTCTTTCTCCTCCTTCCACTTGGGACAGTCCCTAGAGGAAGTGAAGTGAGCACCCTTGCAGTGAAAGCAGCTGACACCCTCTGATGTGCAATGGTCAGCATCATGTCCTTGTGTTGCGCACTTGCCACAGACTGATTGAGAAGCCCGACAAGACTTTTCATGGTGTCCATATAACTGACATCGTAAACAACGAAGTGGGTTAGGGATGTATGTCCTTACGTTAACAATTTCATACCCCACTTTGATATGGGTTGGGAGAGTCACTTTACCGAAAGTCAATATAACCGTTGCCGTTTTCGTCCTCCTGCCCTCGGAAAATCTCGTGATGAAAAGGGCTTCAATTACATCTTCATGAGCAAGTTCAAGTACGATGTCGTCGTCTTCCATGACCATGAGGTCCCTGCAAGTGATGACTCCCTTGCAGGAATTCATGGAGTGAGGGATCGTTGGCACAACATCATAGCAATGGAATTTGCTCATCTTCATCAAATCCTTAACCTGGGACGAATTTGCAGTCTTTACTAGGAGATCTCCGCTAGCAAGTTTTTTGACCTGTTCTACCCCTCCTGCACATCCATCAATCACCTTCTTGATAATGAAGGGATTGAGGCTGGACAGGGGAGTAGAACCAACCGCATGCAACAAAACAAAACTCGCATTTTTTACATTAATGTCTAGCAAAGGGCGTGTCCGGGGCCGTTCAGTCTGGGGGTAGTCCGTCCGTGAGACAGTCGGGGGTCGGTCAGGACTACCTCCCCCCCTGAAGGGGGGGGAGGCAGCAGTGGCGTCCGCCATAGTGACCACTTCCCCCTAACGGGGGAAGTGGGAAGGAGGAGGAAAAACGAACAAGGGACAAACAACCGGGGACCACACACCTATGGCTAAGATTGCCCTCTCAAACCACTCCAGGGAGGCCCGACCGAGTTAATTCACTCCCCAAAGCGATCAGTGGGGGGGACCCTCCGTGGGCGAGTAAGCAAAGGTAATCTTAGTAAAAAGATATAGACACTTACTATATCTCTAGCAAGGGTAGGGAGGAAAATTAGTACTAGCTATCCTAAGTGTCACCAGAAGGGTGAAAAAAAAAAGCTAATGCCGGTGAGGCAGCCCTGAAAACTAGAGAAGAGCGCAACAGAAAACACGTCTACGCTCCTCACGACCATGCATCAAAGTCCACTCTTCCTACTGTAAGTAAGGATGGTGGGGAAGGTGGAGTAAGGGAGGTAGGAGGGGGGAGGGAGGGTGAAGCGGGAGGAGTGGGAGGGGGAAGAGGAGTTTGTGGATAGCTGAGTGTGTAGTAAAGCTGATGATGCAAGAGTCAGCCATAACAGTTTGCGCATACAAGGAATTAACAAACCCAGAAACAATTGTCCTCTATTTCCCTTCTCCCACCGTCAATAATACATCTGTTTATAAATCTTGGGCAGGTAAAGAGTTTAGAAAAGTGACTTATGGGGAAAGAAAAATAACAGCAAACCGAGGTGTGAAAGACAAGGTAACGAAATATTAAGTGACTTTTACTCCGTGGCACAATCGGTTAGTGTGTTTGGCTGTTAACAGAAGGGTTGGTGGTTCGAGCACACCGGGGACGCAAATTATATCGACTTCTTTTACCTATCTCCCTGCGTCAAGAAACGCTTCTTGGCAAATCTGATGAACTGTTTGAAGATCCTTTTATGATGATATGAGAGTTAGGTTAATATTAAATGTAAATTACAAGAAGTAAAAATAACAATAGGTAACTCGGCCAAGTTTGAGGCAATAGGTGATATAGGACATCCCATTTCTTCTTCTTCTTCTTCTTCTTCTCTCTCTCTCTCTCTCTCTCTCTGTTTGTCTGTCTGTCTGTGTCTGTCTGTCTGTCTGTCTGTCTCTGTCTGTCTGTCTGTCTGTCTGCCTCTCTCTCTCTCTCTCTCTCTCTGTTTGTCTGTCTGTCTGTGTCTGTCTGTCTGTCTGTCTGTCTGTCTGTCTCTGTCTGTCTGTCTGCCTCTCTCTCTCTCTCTCTCTCTCTCTCTCTCTCTCTCTCTCTCTACCAAACACAACACCCACACAGAATTCGAGAGATGCACCCTGTCGTCCTAACTCAAGTGACGTGCCGGGATGTCAACCCTGCCTACCACGCAAACTTAGGGCCTTTGCAGCTGTTGGCGGCACGGGGTTGAGACATGCAAGGTGTGTGTGTGTGTGTGTGTGTGTGCGCGTGCGTGTGTGTGTGGATGAGTTGTTGTTGTTGCTGTTTGTTCCTGTTTTTGTCTTTTACTGTCTGGCTTAACCCTGTCACTCTGTCGTGTGTGTATGTGTGTGTGTGTGTGTGTGTGTGTGTGTGTGTGTGGCTTAACCCTGTCACTCTGTCGTGTGTGTGTGTGTGTGTGTTTTAATGGACTGGATGAGTTAAAGCGAGAGGGAGGAATGGACAAAACCAATCTGCTGTTGAGTGTATGTGTTGAGGTTTGAAAGCAATGAGTTGGTGTAAAGTGTGAATCAGATCTTTCAAACGACATACATACTTTCGTTTACACATACACACAAACATCTTTATATGTTTGTATGTATGTATGTATGTATGTATCTATTTATCTATCTATTTATTTATCTATTTATTTGGATGTCTTGGGTCTCTCTACCGTGGAAAAAAAAAACTCATCTATCTTTATCTGAAAAAAAAAGAAGTCGCATTCGCAGCCAAAGAGTTAAAGTCTGACAAATTTAAACGTAGGGTTTGGGTGGAGTCACCCCCTCCCTGCACTGTTGCCATGTTTCCTAACCCTACGATGTATAACGCCTGTGGTTTGTGTAGTAGGAATGATACATAAACATAACTCATACTAATATAACTGTAATGAAAGTGCTGACATGTATCAAGGAAAAATAAAACTATTCTGCATACTATATTATACGATAATAGAGAAACGTGGCATAAAAATTTGACTGTGATGCTCTAAAAATATTCTAATTATTATTTACTTTCCCAACACTTCTAACATTGCTAATTAATTTAGCAAGTATAATTGCAAGAAAATTTGAAGGGATAAAAGTGGGAAGATGCGATCCTTTCATAATTAAAATAAATATATCAAACAGCTCTGGGGCGGCAGCACTCACGCGACACGTGAGAGAGAGAGAGAGAGAGAGAGAGAGAGAGAGAGAGAGAGAGAGAGAGAGAGAGAGAAATAATAATAATAAAACTTTATTTCCACTAAACAGTGGGTATTCTTATACATTATACAGTAGTACAGCATACAGTATGAAAGTTCTATACACAATATAATACAAGTTGATACATATGGTGGAGAATAGTTACAGAGAGGTAAATGGTTTAAAAGGTGTGGGGACACTCAGGTTAAAAATAGATCAATTAAGGGATTTAGGAACGAAGGCAGTGGGAAGGATTAAGACAGATGGGAGTTTGAACAATAGGGTAGAATGTTTCCCAATGCACCTGGGAGGAGGAGGAGGAGGAGGAGGAGGAGGAGGAGAGAGAGAGAGAGAGAGAGAGAGAGAGAGAGAGAGTCAAGCAGTTACGTTATGGTAGGTTACATTTCCGTATGCTCTCAATAAAATAGCATAGCAATTATCAACGGCTAATTATTATACAGGTGCTGATGGTGGGGGTCTATATTTATAGGAGGTGTTGGTGGTGGAGGTATAGCGGGTGTTGTTGATGGGGGTGTTGTTGGGGGTAGGGGTATAGGGGGTGTTGGTGCCAGGGGTATCGGGGGCATTAGAAAAACGGAGATCACAAGAGGGAAACAGTGTCAAGGTCATCGCTGATGGAGAGGTCAGCTCGGAAACGTGGCACAGTGCAGGGAGGGGGTGACTCCACCCAAACCCTACGTTTTCTAAACGTAGGGTTTGGGTGGAGTCACCCCCTCCCTGCACTGTTGCCATGTTTCCTAACCCTACGATGTATAACGCCTGTGGTTTGTGTAGTAGGAATGATACATAAACATGACTCATACTAATATAACCGTAATGAAAGTGCTGACATGTATCATGGAAGAATAAAGCTATTCTGCATACTATATTATACGATAATAGAGAAACCTGGCATAAAAATTTGGCATGTTGCTCTAAAAATATTCTAATTATTATTTACTTCCCCAACACTTCTAACATTGCTAATTAATTTAGCAAGTATAATTGCAAGAAAATTTGAAGGGATAAAAGTGGGAAGAGGCGATCCTTTCATAATTAAAATAAATATATCAAACAGCTCTGGGGTGGCAGCACTCACGCGACACGTGAGTGAGAGAGAGAGAGAGAGAGAGAGAGAGAGAGAGAGAGAGAGAGAGAGAGAGAAATAATAATAATAATAATAATAATAAAACTTTATTTCCACCAAACAGTGGGTATTCTTATACATTATACAGTAGTACAGCATACAGTATGAAAGTTCTATATACAATATAATACAAGTTGATACATATGGTGGAGAATATAGTCTCACCAATCTAAAACCAAGGTTTGGGTGGGGTCTGGCGCTGGGTGCACCCATGCCATACTTCCTAAACGAGCGATGAGTAGATTCTGTTATATTTGTAATAGGCATCACAGATAGGTACACACATACTAATACAATTTAAACGTAAGTATTCTAGCATATCAAAGGAAGATAAACTTGTAATGCATATGGCTCTTGTACATCAATAAAGAAACGTGGTATGCATATTTTACAGTGGTGCTAAAAAAAAAATTAGTTACTTTTACCGACTTTCACGGTAGTTCTAAGTTGGGTAAGTAATGTAACAATTACTTTTATAATATAATTTGAAGGAATCAGTAGAACATACGCTATTTTCTTAATAGAAATAAATAAGTTAAAACACTCACGAGCGGCAACATCCAGATCCACTGGAGGGAGATTTAAGCTTCTGTCACGTGCTTCCACTGTTCATTTTGTTATATATATATATATATATATATATATATATATATATATATATATATATATATATATATATATAGCTTAAATTATATTTATAACTTAAATTAGTTTGTCTTTACACACACACACACACACACACACACACACACACACACACAGAAGTGGGTGAAGTCATGTCAGGCCAGGTGGCGAGGTGTGAGCGGACGAACTCTAACGGTGTCAGGTCAGCCACTAGCCAGAGTATAGGAAACAAGGCAACGCTGTACGCCGGGAAATCCCCGGCTGGACTCCACCCAAACCTTGGTTTTAGATTGGTGAGACTATTCGATCCTTCCTTTTCTCATTTCTAAAATAAAATCCCTCCTCATCGTTTCACTCCTCCGGCTTTCCATATATCACCGCCACCTACATTTCGTTCGCCAGTGGGAAAAGGACTTAACCGGAACGAAATCCATGCAAACGCGTTGGTCTTTAAGGTTTCATCCCGACATTCACGAACGAACGATTTGGGTTAGAAAAGTTTAGATTTTAGCCTCAGTGGGGATTTGTCTTGAAGGGAGGCCTGTAATAATGAAGGTGTGTGTGTGTGTGTGTGTGTGTGTGTGTGTGTGTGTGTGTGTGTGTTTGTTTTGTCATTCTCTCTCTCTCCGTCCCTACACCCCCGTCGCAGAGGCTATGACAAGAGGAGGTTAAGGAAGACTGATGTCTTGGAAGGAGCAGGAGAAGGAGACCAAGAAATAAATAAGAAGTCAAAGAGGGAGACAAAATAATCCTTCAGTATCTCGGCATCGTTTATATGTTACTCTTGATGTCTCCAGACGATTTTATTCACCTTGGGAGAGACTCATTTGCGAGGGTTTAATGTTACCTTATTCAGTATGCCCATCTATATATCTGCTTATCTATCTATCAGTCTATCAGTATCTATCGATCATCTATCTCTCGATTAAACTGTATCTCTCTATCCATCTATCTACCTATCCATATATCTTTTGTTTTATATGTCCGACTCTTGGCACAGGCTTCACAACCTGCTACCAAGGCCTAGTAGTCCTCCTACATACCAAACACCTCTACATGCCACCACTTCGGCGCTGACACCCAGCTAGGACTGGTGTACTGGTATTATTACGACATGTCGGCGGGTCTTCTGGTAGATCAGTAATGTCTATCTATCTATCTATCTATTGCCAGACGCCATAATCCCGTATGGGGTGGCCATCTGACTCTGAGTTATTTGTTTTACAGGGAGGGGCACTAACCCTCCACCAACCTACTTGACACGTAGGGAGCTCGTATGGTTTGGTTGTATGGTTACCACCCAGCGTTGTAAATGGTAGGAATGTAGTCCAGGTGACGGAAATTAACTCAGCTCCAGTATCAAACAGACGTTCAACCAGTGAGAAGTATAACGAGTTAAGAAATATAATACACGGAGTCCAAGATAGATATATTCCTTCAAAACCGTTTAGAACTAATAATTCAGAACCAAGATGGTTAAACAACAGATTAAAATCTCTCATAGGCCAAAGGAAAGGAATATATAGAAAAATAAAACGTGGAGAGGAACACTTACGTAACCGGTACACAATTTTAAATAGAGAAGTAAAGAGGGAGATAAGAAAAGCAAAGAGAAGTTATGAAATTAAGGTTGCAAGTGAATCAAAAGAAAACCCCAAGGGTTTTTATCAAATGTACCGAACGAAAAATAAAGACAGGATAGGACCACTCAGAACAGAATCAGGTGACATTACCAGTGAAGATAAAGAAATGTGCTCCATCCCAAATAATTATTTCATATCAGTATTCACCAAGGAAAATCTAAGCCTGGTCCCTCAAGCAGCAAATATTTACCATGAGAATACGGAAAATATTCTTAGTAAAATAACCATTAGTAAGGAGGACGTATTGAAAGAAATTAATAAGTTAAAACCTCAAAAATCGCCAGGTCCGGACGATATATATGCAAAAATTATAAAAGAAACCAAAGAAGAATTATGTCAGCCACTTTTAACGTTATTTAATGACTCTTTAAGTTCAGGAGAAGTTCCAGAGGCGTGGAAAACCGCAAACGTAGTGCCCATCTTTAAAAAGGGTGATAAATCAGCTGCGTCGAATTATCGTCCGATAAGTCTAACGTCAATAGTAGGAAAAATGTTAGAGTCAATTTTGGCAAATAAGATTAGAGAACACTTAGAAAAATTTAATCTTATAAACGAAAGTCAGCACGAATTCAGGCAAGGACGATCCTGCCTCACAAATTTGTTGTCATTCTACTCGGAGGTCTATGAGGCAGTAGATGGCGATAAAGCTTACGATGTTATTTATCTGGACTTTAGTAAAGCTTTTGATAGGGTCCCACACGAAAGGTTAGTTAGAAAGGTTCGAGCACACGGTATAGACGGCGATATCTTAAAATGGATAGAATCCTGGCTGAAAGGACGAAAGCAGAGAGTATTAATAAATGGAACTAAGTCGGACTGGTGATTAGTAACTAGCGGTGTACCACAGGGTTCAGTACTCGGTCCCTTATTATTTATCATATATATAAATGATCTAGACTTAGGAGTCAATAGCAGCATCAGCAAATTTGCCGACGATACAAAAATAGGGCGTATCATTAACTCGACTGACGATTGCCATAACTTACAGAAAGACCTCGATACATTGTCCAGATGGTCTAAAACTTGGCAAATGGAATTTAACGTTGAAAAATGTAAAGTACTTAACGTAGGCAAGACCATTGGAGATACTAAATACAGCTTAGATAACAAAGAAATTAGCAAATCGGAATGCGAGAGAGATCTAGGAGTTATGATTAGTAACGACCTTAAACCTAGGCAACAGTGCATTAATGCGAGAAATAAAGCAAATAGGGTCCTAGGATTTATTTCGAGAAGCGTGAGCAATAGATCATCTAAAGTAATACTAAAACTTTATCTAGCATTAGTAAGGCCACATTTAGACTACGCAGTACAATTTTGGTGTCCTTCCTATAGAATGGATATTAATTCGTTAGAAACTGTACAGAGAAGAATGACTAAAATGATATATGACGTCCGGAACCTGTCATATGAAGACAGACTGAAAAGACTAAGTCTGCATTCGCTAGAGAGGCGTAGAGTAAGGGGAGACTTAATTGAGGTGTTTAAGTGGATGAATGGTATAAATAAGGGAGATATTAGCAAGGTACTTAAAGTGAGCATACAGGATAGAACTAGAAATAATGGTTTCAAACTAGAAAAATTCCGTTTCAGTAAGGAAATCGGTAGAAATTGGTTTGGTAATAGAGTAGTAGACGAATGGAATAAGCTACCTAGTAAAGTAGTTGCTGCCTCTTCCATTGAGAGTTTCAAGCATAGGCTAGATAAGCATATGACAAATAAGGGGTGGATATAGAATAAAGAAAATCTTATAACCAATACTAATTCAAAAAATTTTTCTTTTCAGGTTACACTATGATAGTCTCTATTCTCCTTTCACACTTTCCTGTAAAATGTCCACGCCAGTTTTTCTATACGGTGTGGTGTTCTTTCTGACTTTTTCCTGCCGGCTTCGGCTGGAGGGTTTGGAGGGCGGTGGAGAGCCTTCTTCTTTGCTGTCCTTATCTCATTCTAGTAGCTCAGCTACTATTCTAGGAGCTGCCTAGCATGGGCCAACCGGCCTACTGCAGTTATCCTCTCTTCTTATGTTCTTATGTTCTTATGTTTCTTGGCTTACAGGAAACCATTTGGCTTGTCACTCAATGTAAAGCCACCTGTAACAGAAAGAAAAGCATTAAGTAGTGACAGGAAAAATGGGAGAAATAGGAAGAGAGTAAGGCAGGCACAGAAAAAGAATGATAAAGGCTAAGGAAGAAGTACGCAGCATTACATCAAGTGAGTGGATGATGGTCGCCACCACCTACCACTATCAGTAATGTCTGATTTTTCGAAATTCAAATCCTTAAACTGTTCCTGCCCCAGCGGGGATTTGAACCTGGACTGCAGGCCACCTCTCTACCGATTCAGCCACCGCCTACTATCTGCCAGTATCTGTCTATCCATCCATCAATCTATCTGTCTGTATCTATCAGTCTATCTATTTGTATCTATGTCTATCTTTCTATCTGTATCTATCTATTTATCTTTCTTCATTACTATTTCAGGTTTGGACGAATAAAATCGCTGAAGGGAATCGTCTACATCTGAGCTGTTTTAGTGGAAGATCTACAGTATGCCCATATAAAAATAGGTAGATATACAGACAAATATATATCTAAATAGATACATAGTCAAATGGAGAGAATGAATTATATATTACTTATACAGATTGACCGGTACTAAGAGATAGATAAATAGACAAACAGAGAAAGAACGATAAATATACAGATAGACAGGCAGTTAGAGATAAACTGACTGGAATTCCAACCGACAGACAGATGGACAGATTGGTACATAGATGGAAATACAATTGGTTAAAGAAAAATGGATACCAGCAGATAGATAACTATTGTACAAATAGACACAAAGATACGCCTTCTCAGTGTTTTATCATTGTTATCATATAAAGTTACACAGAGTTACACAGACTACACAGACCCAGCGGACCCATCACGATTTTCCTCAGTCCAAACTCAGCATGAAGTCCAATTCTTTTGCCCCGATTCACTCTCACGGAACCTCTTCTTCTCCTCATTCCAAAAAATCCTTTAAACTTCATTCGACATTTTAGTTTACATTTTTAAAACTTTTCCTGGTTGAATTTCCGACCCTTCTGTTATATGTTTTCCCTGACCTTAATTCCAGAAGAGTGCATGTGAGTGAGGTCGAGGGGAGAGGAGGAGAGGGAGACCAATGATGAGGTGGAGGGATGAAGTGGGAGTTATATAGATATATGTGTGAGAGGCTGTGTGTGATTTAGAGGTAGAGCAGCCAAATGACAGAGGAAGAAGGAGGCCAAGGATGAGATGTGTGGATGGAGTGGAGAGATATATGAGTGAGAGAGGGTGAGTTGGAGGGAGAGCAACCAAATGGAAGAGTAGGGGGGAGGCTAAGGATGAGATGGAGGGATGGAGTGGAGGGAGATATGAAAAAATGGGGTGTGAGTTGGAGGGAGGACAGCCAAATGATAGTGTGGGAGGGAGACCAAGGTTGAGGTTGAGGGATGGAGTAGAGAGATGCATGAGGGAGGGTGTGTGTGAGTTGGGGGAAGGGCTGCCAGATGGCAAGGGAAGAGGGATGAGATGGAGGGCTGGAGTGGAGAGAGAGAGAGACAGAGAGAGAGAGAGAGAGAGGGCAGCCAAATGGTAGTGTGGGAGGGAGACCAAGGATGAGGTTGAGGGATGGAGTGGTGAGATGCATGAGAGAGGGTGTGTGTGTGTGGGTTGGGGGAAGGGCAGCCAGAAGCAAAGGGAAGAGGGATGGGATGGAGGGCTGGAGTGGAGAGAGGTATGAAAAAGGGAGGGTGTGAGTTGGAGGGGGGGCAGCCAAATGACAAAGGAAGTGGGGGACCAAGGATGAGATGAAGGGATGGAGTGGAGAGGTATATGAGAGAGAGGGTGTGAGCTGGAGTGATGGGGTGGAGAGACATATGACAGGTGTGTGTGTGAGTTGGAGGAAGGGCAGCCAAATGGTAGAGTAGGGGGTAGGCCAAGGATGAGAAGGGGAGATGAGGTGAAGAGATAAATTATGAGAGAATGACGTTGGTGATGGAGGCACAAATACGTTATGGGCAAAATAACTCGCGAAGAAACATGTGTAAAGAAGCGTTAATTGAACCCACGTGGGAGTGTAAGGTGTTGCGTAACTTACTGGGAAGTGCAAAAGTTTGGGGTCCTTGAAAGAAGTTACC